>NC_135306.1:133440379-133757671 GCF_048772815.1 Callospermophilus lateralis | reverse complement strand
TCTCAAATTTCTAGGCATGTGTGTCTCTCCCATCCAGTCCTCACACAGCTAGATTAAAGGAGAAGAGTAGAACATGAGAACAACCGTCCACTGTGTTAAACTCTCTTGATATTTGATTCTCCCTTGGTCATTTAAGCACACTCTATGTCATGCAGTTGCGATCCCTGGATCTTTAGCTCTGGAATTGGCTCCCTCAACTGCTAGTCTCCTGAGCCACAGCTGCAAAATACTTTCTTCTTTTGTTCTCATTCTAAAACTCTGAAGAGATAGCTGCTTATTTTCTGCAAAATGATTTTGTGCAGCATGCCTTTCAGTTTAGCTGGGCGATGTCCTTGATGTTTACGTGTTCTGTACCCAGACACATGTCAGGCCTCCTTAAAATATGGGTTCCCCTATCCCTCCACTTTGCAAGCAGAGGGACTCTTGTGGCTGGTGCTTCCAGCCTGGACATGGCAGTTGCTCTGCTGCTATGGGTTTCTTCCTTATTTTATTATATCCAACCTCCTGAGTCCCTGTTCTGCTTTGAATATCCAGTTTTAGGCTCCAGTAAAGCACTCCCCTTCCCCTGCCCCATTTTGTTTTTGTTCAACCACTTTGCTGAGAAACTGCCTGTCTGCTTTCTTGGTTTCATGTCATGGAACATTCAGGAAAATGAGCTCCTCTATTCTGTCATCTTGAAAACCCCTATTTTTTAAAATCTAGAATCTTATTTTTCCTTTTGCAAAATGTAGGTCATGTACAACTTTAGTTTCTGATGGTTATTTTTTCTTTTATCTATGTACTGCGTTTTCTGGTTACTGCACATAACTACTATTTTATTACCTTATTCTGTACAATGTGGAGACACATTGTAGGGATTCTGGATCATTTTATTTTGTTTTGAAGAATGTTATTATTGTTTTCTTAGTTGGAAGTTTACAATTTGTCCAAGGAGTTGCTTTCTACCAGGTTCCTTGACTTTTTCCATGAATGCACACTTTAGGCTTATCCAAGAACTTAGCTAGAGGGTAATTGAAATATTGTCTGAAGTATATGAAAAGTTTATGATGCTTTTAATCCATAGATTTTTCTGATCAGGCATTTATTTCCTCAGTTTCAGTTTTTCCAGAAGCCCCAATTCTGTGGTCTGACTCTGTGAGCCACCCGGAGGGCTGCTTACCACTTGAGTTTCAGCACCTGCCTTATAATCACTGGACTTTTATCAATCTCTTTATCTGGGGGGGATGGGCCCAGTAAAACTGTCAATAAAAACAAATTTTCCTCAATACAGTTACTTCTTTCCAAGATTGATTTCTTTTAGAGTCTTCCTGTTTTGGGAATCTCTACCATTTCAAAAAATGTTTTTAGTATTTTGTTTGTAATATTTTTTTTCTTATCTGCAAGTCACAGTGATGCAAAGTGTTCCAACATTACCAACATTATTAGAATAGCAGATTTAAACTTAAACTTTTAAAGCTACAATGTGGCAGACTGTTTAAAAGGAATCAATAATGAATACAGAAAAATATTAGGAGATTACTGAAATAATCCATGAGGGAAACATGAGTCACTCGACTAATGTGGTGGTTAAAAATGATAATAAGGAGATATAATACATGTATGTTTATTATATGCTATCAACAATATTATTTTTTCACATACATAAATAAATTGATTCATTTTTTATTTATAGAAGTTAAAGGAGTAGTCACATCCTTTAATACTTAAAAAATGCCATTTTACTAGAGATTTGTAAAAGTGTATTGTTCATAATATGCAACATTATGTAGCACACCAATATGAAAGAAATAATTACATCATTGTTGATTCATGTTAATATGCCATTGATTGTAAAATACGTTCTAACTTTAGAAGTGTTAAAAGCTGATGGAAAAAAGTTTCTCCTAGAATCATGGAAATACTGCATTTTACAAAAGTTATTTTAAAGCAGCTCTAGTGAATACATTACCTTTCCATTCTTCTTTAAATTTCAATCAGGCATGCCTAAGACTTAAGGAAAGTTGATTTTGATTATTTTAAGTTCACCATGATGATACCAACTCTGTCTGTTGATTGAGACTGAATTCCATAACTGCAAGCCATTTTTAAGGGAACTTAAACTGATTTAAGGGTTGCCTTGTTTTAAACTGAACTAAATGAACTCAGTGAAAGACTAGTTCTTGATTGAGAAGGGATTCTTCCCATCAACTGGATGTTATGAAGGAATCACACTGCTCAATTTGAAGCTACCAGCCATTTTGTAGCCAGAAAGGAAGTCAGGATAAGACCAAAGCAACAGGTAGATTTGGGCAGAATACAGAGAATCACAATGTCATTTAAATGTTTATTAAGTATCCTCACTGTATCAATGTCTGGAGACCATCATACCTCTAGATTTCTTGACAATGCGTTTTCTTTTCTTTTTTTTTTAAACCAGTTTGATTTAGAGTTTTGATTATTTGAATCTGAAATCACCCTAACACTTATACTGTCCAAGGCAAAACACAGAAGTGCTCCCTCTGTAGTTCATTTGCTTCTGACATATTTAAATTTTCTTCCTTACTGTCTCCTTTCCAAAATAGTACTGTGATTTGCTTTCTTCATAACCTTAACCAACTTCAGCCTCATCACTGTTTTCCGCTCTTAAGCTAACTTCCATTGACTGTGACATACCTACTTATCCTTCTGATTTTCTGTCCATAGTTGATGCTTTCAACTGCTCTTCCTGGAATGTGACCTAGAGGTGATTATTCAGCTGAAGTTATTTTTCAGATGTACTGGCCATTCATCATACTAATTATAAAGGATGAAAATCCAGATGAAGAATTATAGTGTTTTCTCATAGTACCTTTGCCTTTTCAGGATTAGGTCCAGCAATCTAACATACACATTGTGAAAAGAGTTACTTCATAAAATTCTTTCAGGAGTTTCATAAAACACTAACAATATTAAAACTTCTTGGTGAAAACTTTATCCTATTATTTCAGTCCAAGATTGCTTTTATGACTCTGTGATATTTCTGGGTTTTTATTCAATTCTACATTGAGTGAGGCTATTTTAACTCTTTATGGCCATGTGTCTTTCTTGGTCCCCAGAAAGATTACATATTATTACAATCTGTATTTTTAGAATGAGAAAAGTATGTTTAAAAAGATATCTTTTTCAGTGCTTCCTGATAACCAAAATTCAACATTAGTCTTATTTTTTCCTCATTACCATGTTAACAAAATAACAGTTTTGCTTAAATAAATTTGGGTAGATGTCCAACAACTTAAATTAAGTTTTATTATTTTGTTTAACTTCAAGCACACTTCAGAGAATAATTAAAACAGAAAAAAAGATACGGTATACACTTAAAATGTCAAGGAGAACAAGATTAAGATTATAGTATTGATGAAAAATGCAAACATTTCAGTCCATGATCTAAGGAAAGAAACTTATTTTAAAATAATTTATTTAAAATTTATAGTTCAATTTAATTTTTGTCAATTAAGATATACACCCTCCTTTGTATCTGTTAGGTAGAGTATAATGGGGGTGGAGAAGGGATGATAGTATTTGTTTATAAAGCCAATCTATCCTGAATCCATTCAAACTTTTCAGATTTACCCTGCCACTAATGCTTGCCAGACTTTTTCTACATCCCTTACTCAATCAGTCCTATTTTCATATCAGCAAAGTGTGTGTCCTTTTGGAGGGGTGTGCATATGTGTCCATCTGTATGTAACATGAGTTCTTCAAGACATTTGTTTGGAGGTAGATTGTGGTGGCTGTCCATTATGATTTGGATCTGGAATATTCCCAACAGGCCTGTGTTGAAGGTGGAAATGTTGGGAGTATCAACTCATAAGAGCAATGACCTCATCAATGGAAAGACCACAGGTGAATTAACAATAAGATAGCATTAATGGAGATAGTGGAAAGAGTAGGAGGTAGGGCCCATTTGGAAGAAATGGGTCAGTGGGAACATGCCCTGGAAACATTCTCTCTCTTGTCCTTTTTTGTCTTTCTCTCTTCTTTCTCTATCCTTGTCAGCGGCCATGAGGTGAACAGGTCTGCTTCATCCTGCACTTTGTACCATGATGCTCTGCTTCACTGAAGGCCCATGACAGTAGAACCAGTTGACCATGTATTGAAACCTGAAGTTGATATAAACCTTTCTTCCATTAAACTGTTTTTCCCAGGTATTTGTTGTACAGTGGAGTGAAGCTGACTAACACATTGTTTCAGGATGGGCTGTTATAACAACATAACATATTGAATGACATAAAATTTATTTTTCACAGTTCTGGTTGGTGAAAATTCAAGATCTAGGAAACTGCATGCTCAGGTTCTGGTGAGGGACCTTTCCTATGTGGCAGATTGCTGACTTCTCATTTTATCCTCACAGGGTAGAAAGAGAGGTCTCTGTGGCCTTTCCTCATAAAGACACTAATCCCATTCCTGAGGACTGCACTCTCATGACCTAATTATCTCACAAAGTCTCCACCTCCAAATGTCATTTTATCAGGGGTTGGTTTCAACATCTAAATTTAGAGCTTATAAATCCTCAGTTCCTAACAATGGAAATTGAAGATGAGGAGGGAGGGCATTAATTGTCAATGAACTACTTTTCTGAAATTCTTCATAGCCATAGAAACCTTTACATTGTACCAGGCCATTTCCAGCTGGAACACTGAACAGGCATTTTTTTTTTATGCAGAAAAGGGGAAGACAAATAGTCCTTGTCACATGTTTGATCTTTTTGTCCAAAATGAAATTATACTTTCTGACATTACCTGGTCCATGGATTATGCTCTCAAAACATATTCTCTTAAATGACATAAGTGTATTTTCTAGTTTCTTCAAGACATATGATATTTCATAAGATATTTTAAAGTACAGGTTTCAAAACTTATATTTTCCCCTCACAACTGCTTATAACATAAATTCCAAATGGTTGGTGCCTTAAAAAATTAAAACCTGGGTACTCTAAATATTCTCTCTCTCTCTCTCTCTCTCTCTCTCTCTCTCTCTCTCTCTCTCACTTTAGTCTGGTTTTCAAATGTTCCTTTACTCTACATTTCCTACAGAATAAAATCCAAAATTTTTAATTTGGTCTTCAGGTACTAAAATGTATCATCTCGATTTACATTCCCATCCTGAATTCTCTTAATTTGTCTGTAAATAGATGCAATCCTCAAATTTCCCACAATGACCTATACACTCTTTTTTTCTGTTCATCTAAACTCCTCTGGACTTGAAAATGCCTTCAACCTTTTTCTTCCCTCATGTCTTCCTTAGTCATGTCAACTAAACCATACTTTCTTCCCTCTGAAAACGGTGATGGTGTTTTTGCACCATGAAACCACACCTGTTAGCTATAGTGATTCTTGACTACTATGCAAGTGCTTGGAAAAAAATTTCTAGTTTTCATGTTTAAAAATTCTGTAACACACATGATTTAGATCTTATATCTTCCTGTTTATAACATGGTTGGATTGAATAAGCATGTGAATAATTGTTATTTGATAGATTTATATAAATGTTCACGTAAATTTACTATAATCTAACAGAGAAAACATTCCTTTATCCTATAGTTATTCTCATCATTCAATACTCTTTTGAGATGATAATTTCACTTTACATCTGTGATAAACATTAGAAGATATAGAAAAAAATGCAGGTAATCATATCACTTTCATTTACTACCTCAGTGCAGCAGAAAAAACATCACAACATCAACAAGAGGAAAAAAAGTTATTCCTGAACCTTCATAATTTCTGAGAGAAAACATATGTTATTACTGCTTGTCTGAAATTAAGTATTATGCTTACTTAAGGCCTTCAAAAAGAGACTTTTAAAACAGTGCTTTTGAATATCCCTTAAATATGAGTATGAAAAAATTCACTTGAGTCTATTGTTTTCTGCCCCCATATAGTACAATTGAGGTATGTAATGATGATTATTATAACAAATACCAGAGGTATGCCTGTGATATTTTATGTATGTTAGTCCAAAAAATGTACAAAATATAAATATTTATATACTCTTTGGGGATATTATTTAGTCCCACATAATCTGATGATAATAACAGAAAAAAACAATCAAGAACAACTATTTCAAGTTAAAAATATGCTATTTAACCAAATATTGTCATTAATAAATATTGATTAAGTTTTATTTAATATCTCATCATTTAATATGCTTACAGCAATTTCTATGGAAGGAAGAAATCTAAGGATCAAGCTCTAGGAAAGTCACACATGTTAATAACTCTGACAGTTGTACCATTCTAAGTTTTTTTCAATGACAAATTTAAACCTAAATAAGGCTTATAAATATATTTATATTATACATTGAATTTAAAATAAAACAACAAGTATGCAATAGCATGCAGCTTGGAAATGCTAAGATAATGTCAAATATATCAATTAAATGTAAACTAGGAAATGTAAGCTAGGTCAACCATTGTATATTTTCAGCTCTGGGCCTTTTATATAATTGAATGTTTTATGATTATTAGTTAGAATATTTAAATGGAAATCACACCCAGGCAATTATTTGAGTAATAGACCTATGTATCTGTATCATTTAATTCAGACAGGGATGATAAAATATGTTAAATTGGAGGTACCTCAACAATATCCAAAAGACGCTACCCTAAGAATCTCCTAAATAGGAGATCCCTTAAGGGAATTCAGGAAGGCCAGTCAAACCGTAGGGAGTAGAAGAATCTAATCACACATGAGGAAAGAACTACTAACTAACGATGCATAGGTGGGAAGATGGACAAACTAGAAGAACTAGTCTCATTGTATTTTCTATTCAAAATTACACACACACACAACTATGTGTGTGTGTGTGTGTGTGTGTGTGTGTGTGTGTGTATGTGTTATAAAATTGTTTCTGATTGCCTGCTGTGAACCACCAAACAGAATACTTGACTAAGGCAATTATCTGGGACAATAAAAGAATTGTAAAACAGGCTATGCAAATATATTTAATCAATTCAATTATGTTCTTCCTTTCTGGGACCTGTATATCATTCATTTGTTGGTAAAAAGAAAATTTTCAAAGTTTACTAATTTATGTGCTTACTCTGTAAAAATTTTATTTGAATATCAGGTGTTGTTTGATTAAAATTATTATTCTATGCAATCAGACCTCTGCAAACTTAGCTCAAAAACTCTCCTCAATAATGCTTACCACTTGTTGCCTTGAGACCCAAATTATGTCTATATCTATTTAGCATATAGGACATATGATTTGTAATTCATGAAAGTGAATATACCTTCTTATCCATTTGTGTCCTTACCTGGTTATCAAAATAACCTGTGAGATACTATGACTGGCAGTATAATCTTTAGTTTCCTGATGGAAAGTAATAACAGGCAGAGATTTCTCTTGTCTTCCACAAGATCACATAGTAAATGACACTCAGGACTTCTAAGTTAATTTATATTTCTGTAGTATAAATCTGAAGAGAAATTTAACTTGTTCTCTCTGAGACTAGTTCTCCATTCTTAAATATTTGAATCTTAGATAATTTGTTAAAATCCTCTGTATACTTTGAACTATTTGTAGAATCCATTTGTAGAATTTCAATATATTAGGCAGGTTCCAACTTTCCCCCTTGATTTTCCAGTAAATATAAGTTGCTGTGGTGTTCAAAATATTCACTGAAGTGCACTTTGTGTAAATTCTAGACTTATTGTCACTGTAACACCTGTGTGTGTCTTTGTCTGCTTTGAAACTGGGCCTTGTGTGTTCCTGATTTTCCTATTTCCTTTTCGAGTAATTTCCTACCTTCGAACTGAATTTGAGGAAATAATAGAGTTTTAGTCTTCTCATCCTGATTTTCTCTTCAAAAATGCCTTGAACATTCTTGGGCTTTAATTTTTCATAATTTAAGAACCTGCTTAGCAAGCACCCCTCCCCCCAAGAAAAGTACTACAATTTCAATTGGAATTTTATTGAATTTATAGATTGCTGTTTTCATTAATAAATCTTTGTAGTATTAGTTTCTGTTATCCATGATGGTATATATCCCTATTTAAGCCTTCCTTGATATTCCTTAATAAAATTTTATGTATTTTTTTTGCAGAATCCTTAAATATACTTTACTCAATTTGTTCTGGGATATCCTCTTCCTATTGCACTTAGTGGTTTTTTTTCTTTAATATCCATCTGTTCGTGTATAAAACAGACTGCTGGTATATAAAAATGTAAACTATTTGTATTTTAATTTTATATCTAGCCAGCTTCCTAATTATCCTGTGTTCAATAATATATCTTGTAGATTATTTTCAGTTCTTTTGGTGAAACTGTCAGCATGTAACTACTATAAACTTTTATTTTCAGATTCCCAATCCTTATGCTTTTATTCACAGTCTAGAGTGCACCACAGTGTTGGATAGCATGGTGATTGCATGAGTAGTAGCCACAGTTAACTCAGGAAATCAAGGATTTTAATAATGGAGAAGTTCTCAGAGAGGAGGAACAATAGAACTGAATCAAAAGTATGTGAGGAGGAGCTGGTAGTGTGGCGCACACCTGTAATCCCAGTGGCTCAGGAGGCTGAGGCAAGAGGCTTCCAGATTCAAAGCCTGCCTCAACTTAGTGAGGCCCTAAGCAACTCAGTGAGACCCTGTTTTAACATAAAATATAAAAAAGGGACGAATGTGTGTATCAGTGACCGAGAAGCCCTGGGTTCATCTCCTGGTATAAAAAAAATGTAAGGAGGGAAATCAATAGAAAGGTGATTTTTGATTTTTGATTAATCATCTCTATAATATGTGATTTTCATACTACAAGGTTATAGAAAATGCTGTGTAGACTGTACATCACTTGTTCACTCGAGCAAAGAAGAAGGGGGCATTTCTTCACTGGCTTCTGACCCCTACTGACTGAAAATTATCCACAAGATATCAATTCACTCACTCTCCTGGGAAGCGTCTGTGTGATTGTCAGAGTTCACAGACCTGCTAAGTCACACCCTTAGGGAAATCCCAAGGCAGAAAGTAAAATTGTCTGGGCAGCTGAGGCAAGTCACTGTCAGTTCACACATGCAGGAAGATGAATGCCATGGTAACAACTGGGTGAATGGTGTAGGGAGGGGCCTGGCAGGAGTCTCTCATCCACTGGACATTCATCCCACAGGAAAACAGTACCAGTTTTTCTTGGGTTTCTTGTTTAGGATGATGTTTGCTCAAGGGTGTGTGTGTGTGTGTGTGTGTGTGTGTGTGTGTTACCAGGAATTGAGCCCAGGGGATGCTCAACAACTGAGCTACATCTCCAGCTCTTCATTTGTTTATTTACTTACTTATTTGGGGGTACCGGTATGGGACTCAGGGGCATCAACCATTGAGCCATATCCCCAGCACTATTTTGTACTTTATTTAAAGACAGGATCTCAAAGAATTGCTTAGGGCTCGCTAAGTTGCTGAGGCTAAATTTGAACTTGTGATCCTCCTGCCTTAGACTCCAGACCACTGGGATTACAGGTATGAGCTACACCCAGTTTAGTCCAGGTTTCTTATACCCTTTATCATCCTAAGAAATTCCTCTTTTATTACTAATGAATTAAAAATCTTCATTGTAAATGGGTTTTAAATTTTAAAAATTAGTTCTGTATCTATACAGATTATTATGTGATGTTCCCCTGTAAATTAATAAATGTGTTAGATTAATTTTGGGATTGCCTAATATTAAAACACCTTTGCATATCTGGGCTAAAGCCAATATGAGAGTATATATATTTATCTACATATCTTTATATATATGAATAAAGTATATATTTACATTGTATGCTATTTCTTAATATTTTCTCTAAGATTATTTTTGTTTCTGTGGTCATAAATGAAATGGATTTTTTCTTTCTTGTATTTTCTAGTTTTTATACCAGATTTATAATGGCTTCATAGACACCATTGGCAAGCATTTTCTTTTACAAATTATCTATGAGATGAAGTAAACATATTATATTATTATTCAAACTTTACAATAACTCATCTCTAAAGCATTCTGAGCTTCATGTTTTGGTTGTGGAAATTTTTTTGTTCTCAATTCCAGTTTCTTTAATGTAACATAGGATTATTGATGCTGTTATTTCCTCCTTGATTCAATTCCAACAAGACAGACTTTCCTTAAGTTTTAATTTAATCAAAAATATTCAAAATTATTAGAAAATGGTTGAGATATTGCCTCCAGTGACTCACCTCTTATTACCAATATTTATTTTTGTCTTTTTCTCTTAATTCCTGTTAATGGAAGTTTTTCTCTTTTAAATTTTGGTTTCAAATAACTTTGCTGATCATTGATATATTGATTTATATTTTGGTAAATTTTATTGTTTGTTTTGCTTTCTAATTTTTTAGTATTTACCCTATTTTTCTTAATTTATTTTGTAGCTACTTAGCTCATAAATTTAGAGATATTTTATTTTTTGTTAAAAGTGATTCGTCTATTTCTTTCAAAACATTGTTTTGATGCATTCTATAAATTTTGATATATCCTATTCATCATAATTCAGTCCAGGTGTTTTTATAATTTCTTGTTCATAGCATGATTACTTATCAATGTTTTCAGAATTTCCAGTTTTGTAGATTTTAAAAATCTATTTTTTGTCATTAATTTCAAACAATTATACTGTAATTGAAGAGTATAACTTTCCATTTTTGTGTTTGTGCATGATGTGGCGTTACACTGTCTTGTATTCATATATGAACATAAAAAGTTATGTCCAATTCATTCTACTGTCTTTCCTACTCCTATTTTCCCTTACATCCCCCAACTCTCCTCTTACCAATTCAGTGAACCTCCACTTCTCCCCCTGCCTGCCTATTGTGGAGTCAGTTTCCACATATCAGAGACAATATTTCACCTTAGTTTTTTTAGGGATTGGCTTATTTCACTTAGCATACCAGTCTCCAGTTTCATCCATTTACCAGCAAAAGCCATAATTTTATTCTTTTTATGGCTGATTAATATTTCATTGTGTATATGTATCACATTTTGTTTATCCATTCTTCTGTTGATGGGCACCTAGTTTGGTTTCAAAGCTTAGCTATTGTGAATTGAGCTGCTATAAACATGATGTGTCAGAATCATTATAATATGCTGATTTTAAGTCTTTTGGGTATACACTGAGGAGTGGGATAACTGGGTTATCCATTCCAGGTTCATTGATAAATCTCCATACTGCTTTCCAGAGTGATTGCACCAATTTGCAGTCCCATCAGCAACATATGAATGAACATTTTCCCCCACATCCTTGCCAATGTTTAGTAACTACTTGTATTCTTGATAATTGCCAATATAACTCAAGTGAGGTGAAATCTCAGTGTAGCTTTAATTTTCATTTTTTTAACTCTAGTGATGTTGAATGTTTTTTCATATATTTGTTGACCAATCATATTTCTTACTCTGTGAAGAGTGTTCATTTGCTCATTTATCAATTGGGTTATTTTTTTTTTTTTGGTTTTAAGTTTTTTGAGTTTGTTATATATCCTGAAGATTAATGCTATATCTGAGGTACAGGTAGCAAAGATTTTCTCCCATTCTGTAGGCTCTGTCTTCACATTATTGTTTCTTTTGCTATGAAGAAGCTTTTTAGTTTGATACCATCCCATTTATTTATTCTTGATTTTACTTTGTGCATTTTAGGAGTCAAAGACTAAGTTTTGTGTAATAGTTTTTTTAAAAATTTTAATGTATTTGAAAAAAATGCCTTTTTAGTAATTATTATATGTACAATTTTGTATTTGTCTATTAGACGAAGCTTGTTGATTATGCTGTGAATATCTATAAACCACTGTCAATTTACATTTTTTAACTCTCTTTTTAACTATCAATATAAGAGATATGAGTTGAAACTATTACTGGAATTGTGGATTTATTAAATTCTGCCTGCATTTCTCTCAACTTACGCAATGTTTATTTTGAGGTTATTTTATTGCACAAATATTTTTATAATATCTCTGTACTCTTAGTAAATTAAAATTGGATAATAAGGTTATGACAGTGACCCAATAGCAATTTTTTAATCTTAAACTACATTTTATCTAATGTTAAATAGCTATTTCTTTTATTAATTCATTTGAAATATCTATTCCTATTTCTCTTCCAATTTTTGACTTATATTTTAGATATGTTTTGTAATCAACACATATCAAAATTTTGGTTGTTATCCACAATCACCATAATTTGTCTTTAAATTTTTATAATTATCCATATATATTTAATAAAATTGTTGATTTACTTATATTTATTATAATTTTTTGGCATTATGAAATATTTTGTTTAAAATATTTATTTCGTAACTTGACATTTATATTTCTTATAATAAAATTAGAAATTAGTATGTTTTCATGTCTTGCCATTTTTCCCACCTCCACTTTTGTTTTAAGTATGACATGTAAATATTACATGAGTTTCTCAGTTATATCATTCATGTACTTTATAATTTTAAGGTGATTGTGTTTGTGTGTGTGTGTGTATGTGTGTGTGTGTGTGTGTGTGTGTGTGTGTGTGTTTGTGTCTGTGTTGCTGGTGCATGAACTCAGAGTCTCACGCTTTCCAGGAATTCTACCATTGCGCCACTTCCCCAACACCTAATATAATTTTTCATCAGGCTCTTATATTGGCATGACAACTGGAAATAATTTTTCCTTCTAAATGCCTTGCTATTTTAATCTGTGAGTTAATTTCCCCCAGGGTATGCTTTTTTAGGCAATGAGAATTGTAGACCAGAAACTAGTATTTGTCAGCTTGATAAATCCAAAATGTGTGGAGTGGAAAAACCCAAGGGTAAACCTGTCTAATGAAGCCTAACTGAATTACTTCCCATCCCTTGAAAGAATCAGATATTTATCCATTAAAACCCATAAAGAAATATTTATTAAAACTTTGAGTATAATTGTCAACTCTAAGGTTTTGAGAGGTGAAGGACAAGAACAGATGAGCAATGATGAAGGTCAGTCTAGCTCCTTCCAAATTCAGGGCTTCTTAGATGACTATTCCTAACACATCTGGTCCAAAGTGTGGAGGGTGGAAGTTGTTTCCCTTCATGGCAATGTCCAGGAAGAAGCAAGAGCAAAACTTCAGAGATTTTATTTAAATTTCATCAGCACCCTATTTTACAGCACAGTTTGACTTTCTTCTGTTGCAGACCAAGTCTACTAACCTCCATACACTAAATTAAAACATCCAGTCTCCGCAAGGGTTTGTCACATTCTCTCAATTTTTCTTGCTCTGAGTGCTCTGAAGCTGAACTTGGGAGATGAAGCCAAAAGTGTACAAGTTCAACCTCAGTCAGAAATTGAAGTTGTGTGTAGCATTAAATTTTCTTCTATTTGGTGAAGGATGTTAACGTTTCCGCATTTCCTTCTTCCTTCTCATCCAAAGCTAGAGGTCTTCTCTAGCCCAAGAAAGGCTATTATCCTTCCCATCCCTTTGTTTATTCAAAAATTATTTTACATTAATGTGGATCATCATGCCTTGTAAGGTATGGTAATGAATAGTCTCTCTGAATAAAAATCAACATAAGTGTTGATATTTTGCATTTTCAGATTTTTATAGCATAGTTAGCCTCTCTAAGTTGATTTTCAAGCTTCCAACTATTTAGCAACTGTTTGTCAACTTTCAGGAACCTTCTGCATTTGCATAGGAATAAAGCCATATGGTTGAAAAGACCAAGATACGTTTTCTTTAGAAGATAGTTTCCTTTTGGGACTTGTTTTCTCCTGAGGACCCAATATCGTGCATTGTTCTGCAGTGAGGATGATTACAGTTGGCAAAGATGCAAAGTTATTTTTTTGTTTATTTTGTTTTGTTTTTAAGTGCAGATATTTTTGAGCTTGCTCACTAAAATTTCACAACTCAAGCTAGATGTCAGAGTATACTATGTAGGTTTCGTATGGCTGCAAAACAAAATACCACAAACTAGGTGGCTTAAAATAACTTAATTTTTATTTCTTATATTTCTGGAATGTAGAAGTCAGAAAACTAAGTGTCATCAGGTCACACTCCTTGAGGCTATGGGTAGAATCCTTTCTTGTTCCTTCCTAGTTTCTGGTGATGGCATGTGTTGCTTGCTTGCAACCACATCACTCTGGATTCCTATCTCTCTAATCTCCGGGTGTTCTCCCATGTCTTTTCATAGCATTTCCTTGCAAGGATTTCAGGTATTCTTGCCTAAGAGTCCATTGCACTACAGAATAATAACCTTTGCTTAACCAACTACAATTGCAATGACCCTATTTCTAAATAAGGTCACACTATGAGGTGCTGGGAGTTAGGACTTTTAACATGTTACTTTTGGAAACATAATACACAATATCTAGCATAGTGTCCTTTTCATGTTCTCTTTGGGCCATGTTGAGTGTTTCTCTGATGGCCCATTCATATTACCTAGAAAATAAAATACACCAATACCTAGGCTATACCATAGAGCAATAGAAATTGAATTCTCTGAATGGGGCCAGTAATTTTTTTTAAATCTACCCTGTATAATTCAGATATAAGAACAATGAGAGAAGATCAATAGGAAATTCAATCAATCCCAATCACAATTATTAGCAGATAACACCATATGAATCAATTGACTGTTATTCTACTGATTTATGGCTTAGCATAGGCCACTTCTAAAATGATCTTAGTTCTTACATGTATGAATAGTTACTCATATTCTAAAATTGATATGATTAAATATATATATATATATTTATTTATAATGATTATATATTTACATACACATACAGACACCTCTCCCCCCGACACACCTACTTCTAGAATATAACTTTTGAATTCCAGGGAATTTTATGTGCTTTGTTCTATCCTAGGAAGGGCTGCACCACAGAGAGAGCTAGAAAGTGATAAGAAAAGGTAGCTTCTATGGGGAGGGTAACTTTGTTACTAATATTGTTTAGAAATCCCAGTGTATGATGTGCCAAAAATCAGACTTTTAGTTTATCTTGTTATGACTTTTAAATTCTCTGCTGACAATGATATTCCTTCTGCTCTGCACCCAACTCTCCCTCACTTTACCATGGGTCACAGAAACATCATATGTGCTCTTGAGGTGTTGTTGACTCAATGGATAAATGACTGTTAGTGCTCAATAAATACTTGATGTAAGGGTGAAAGCAGGAATAGACAGGGGAGACAGAGTAAATGGATAAGTGTTCCCTTGCTGACATAGGTGAATGAGGGAATTCCTTCAATATACTTTTGGCACTATTCTTTAGGTTTAGGGACTCTGATGTCTGATCCCATGAGCAAGAGTAAGACTTGCTTCGGTAAGAGAAAAAAAGTTCTCTAAACACAATAGTCCATGAGAAACTTCCCCTTCCAACCTAGAAGTAAGATCAAAGCATCAATGCAAAGTGAAAACAGGCAAAGCATGCAGAAAAAAAAATTAACATCCAGTTTTAAAAAGTAGTAAAAGGCAATGGGAGGAACAAGCTCTGAGCCTGAATACACACAGGAATAACATCAGACTTGTTTCTTTTTTTCTTTCAATGAGAAAGAAAACGTAAAAGCGAACAAAAGGAAAAGGTCACATGTTATGAATAGTGGCAGAATAGGAGAATGAAAGCAAGAAAACGGAATACCATGGAGGAGGAGAGGAGGAAATAGAATCCTCTGGAAGAAGTAAAGCATCCTGCAAAGAAGCAGACTGTAGGTCCCTGATTGTATTTCATTTATAACTGTTCTTATATTTTATTATATTTCTCTGGCAGGAGTCCCACAGCTCTTTATGTCTGAAGGAAGGGGGTGGCAGAAAAATGTTGCTCAAGGGATTTGAGATTTATTGCCTCGTACACTTAGTGTTAGGCTGATTTTTTTTTTCTCTAAATTACATGCCACTGTCATGTTCAGAATAAAAGCTTAAGATGGACTGCACACCATGTATCACTGCAAGGATTGCTTTTATTAAGAGTGAAAAAACTAATGAAATTTGATTGAGTTCTAAACCCGACAGAAACTGTTGAGGTGATGCCACTTTTCTGTATTCTTTATTTTGTCATAACTTGTGCCTTTGGTGACTGATGAGGGATGGATAGGGTCACCTCTGAATTAAGGGAAAATCTCATGGAAAATGTGCAAATGTAGCTTTAAAAACCCTTAATTTTGAATCCAGACAGTCCTCCACTTATGTCCTGGTGACCTTGGACAGGTTATTTGAATTATCTAAGTATCTTTCCTTAGGTGCAAATACACCTGCTAATAAAAATTATTTAATTATATTTTATGAAAATTAAATATTATAATGTATATAAAATTCTTAGTACTGTAAATAGCAAGTACTAAAAATAATGAGCATTTTACTATTATTAAAATTAAAAATTTATTCTTCATTCTAGGGGCTTCTCTTTTGGGAGGGATAACGGGTATTGAACAAAGGGGTGCTTAAGCATTGAGCCATATCCCAAGTTCTTTTTATATTTTTTTAAGAGACAGTCTCTCACTAAGTTGCTTAGAGCCTCAGTTAAGTTGCTGAGGCTAGCTTTGAACTTGTAATCCTCCTGCCTCAGAATTCCAAGCCCCTGGAGATTACAAGTGTGCACCATAGTGCACATAGTGCATAAGGTCTTAATTAAATTTCAATTGCTTATAAATTTACCTTCAGAGCTAAATTAACTAATGAAATGGAAAAAGCAGTGAGCCACTTCCAGTGTCCTCCACAGTTAATTAAATGAATAGGTATATTTAGCTGTTTTCTTATTTTCTATATCATTTATGCTGTGGCATTTGGAGTCATGGTCCTAGAAAGGGTTAACTCCTAAAAATAGCAAAATATTCCCCTGCAAGGGGACCTCGCCTATATAAACCCATGCATTCAGAGCCTACACCTTCATCCATTTCCTTTATCAAATTCACATACACCAAGCTAATATTTCGTTTCCCTAAAACTCTTCTAAAGCATGTGTCGAACAACTTATGGAACCCCCATATCCCATAGTCCTTGAATGGGAGGAAACTACTTCTCAACAGATAATATAAAGAACACACACATTAACTATTGTAGCAAATATTATTTCATTACATCGGTATTACTCCAGTATCTCTCCTCACCCTGGTAATTCTCCTTGCAATAACTTTGTAGTAACTTTCTTTTTCCTCTGCATTTAAAAATACCTGTGAAGGCCCATTTACCATCTGAAACAATCACTTTAGTCAGGTTTTCAAATGCTCCTTTACAAGCATGCACCACTGTGCCCTGCTAAGATTTTTCTACTGATAAATTATTAAAACCCCAATTTAAAACCTCAGGCAATAATGTATGGGTTAATTTAAACAAAAATCCAACAGCTATAACTGTTTGTAGGAATAGTAAGGTACAAGTTAATATTTCCAGGAGGACTCTTTCTCCCTATTTCCTCCTGGGCATTTTACTGTATTGTCAGCCTCCAAATATTAGTCCCAAGAAATTTCAACCCATCAACAGAACTATGAGAAGAATAAGAGTTCCCTTCCCTTTTGGCACAAGCAAAATCCTGGAGTTGAGTACTGATGTCTTAGATAGAATAGTTTTGGAATCATGTAACTAATCTGCTGGAAGACATACTTAGATTGAACAGGACTGGATACACAAGACTGGAATTACAGAAGGCAAGGAATGAGTGGGTGTGAAGTCAACTCCTACACAAGCACACAGACCAGGGTGGACAGGTGGATTGCTCCCATACAAACTACACTGGAAGCAGGTACAACAAATAACCACAATGGACAGTGCCATGGGCCTATCATCATAGTATAATATGTTCTTTTTCCTGAAAGCTCTTTGAAAATTTTGACAATGTCATTGTTCCTGCTTCTGTTTCACTGTCATGTCATCAGACTGCTGCATTCTTATTTCTTCGTTCCTTTACCTAATTTGATATTATCAAATATTAATAAACGTATTCTTGCCACCTCCCTTAGGCCAACATATATAATATTTTTTTTATTTTGAGTTAATGATCATACCTACCTCTTGATATTCTGTCTTTTCTCAGTCTCTAAGATGCTGAAATATTTCACATCCATAAGTAGTTCTTATGTTTCCCTTACTAACTTCTTTTTATCTTTCAAAACCTTTGGTGGGGGAAATTTCTCCAATTCCTATGGATGGTCTCACTTGTTTTCTACAGCTTCAAATATTGCTTCTTTGTTATGAATCACCAAACACACTACCAACCTATTTCTCGTGGTTTCCACCTACAATCTCAAAATTTACCAATAACTAATATTGACCTCCTAATGTCTCTACCATGTCACACTCAGTTTATGCTGTCAGATTATCAAGGACAGTTTTGTTTTCTCTATTGTTCTTAGTGAGGCTACCATCTTTAAAGTTGTATTACCTATAGATTTCTTAATAAAAGAACATAGAACTCAACATATTCTCTGAAATAATGGTCGCTGTAATGTTTACCCAGTTAAATTCTAGATTCTTCCTTTTAATTCTCCTACATTCAATATTTTGTTATGTCTGGTACTCTTTGTGACTGAAACACCATTTGTATGTAATCACTACTGTTTCATTACACAGGTACTCCCATATTTCTTAGATCTTTATGCAAGGAAAGCTTCCACAGGCTTCAGGCTCATTTTCCTTGCAATTTGAAATCTATAATACACAATCAGTGTAATCCTTTAGGAAGTGAAGTGTAGTTATGACCTACCCATTCCAATAAAACATGCACAACCAAGAATTTCCAGCGCTATCATTCATCACATTAAGGGCATTCATAGGGGTAGCCTCATATTTCAGTCCCTATTTGATAATTGCTAGTAGTATCTTAGCAAACCTTTGATACTTATAACTTCTCAAACATGTATTCTTCTACTTATTTATTTTTACTCCATATTTAAGTAATTATAAATGAAAACTTCATCATCATTTCAGATAACAGTATTCATACATCTATTGACGTACTTGCCCTATTTTGCTCTGTTTCAGATACTTTTTGTACATATCTTATCTACCCCTCTTGAATTTTGCCTTTTTGAGGGCAGAGGCTATTTCTGATTTATCATTGTATTCCCTCCACAGCATCTATCACAAGGCCAAAAACCATAGAGAGATTACTAATATAGAGAGAAATGAACTTTATGCCTGT
This sequence comes from Callospermophilus lateralis, assembly GCF_048772815.1. NCBI lineage: Eukaryota > Metazoa > Chordata > Mammalia > Rodentia > Sciuridae > Callospermophilus > Callospermophilus lateralis. The sequence goes on along the minus strand of NC_135306.1, from coordinate 133,738,604 downwards.
GGTTTCAAATATTCCCATTATTATATACAAACTTGCTTTAGAAATGTGTTTATGTTTTGCTAAAAAATAATATAATTAAATATTCAATGTTGTGATGACTATCTCATTTTTGAGGTTTATTTTCATCATTACTAAGTCTAGTTGTTTTCTAATTCCCCTCATGGTAATTTTGGAATAAACTGTATATGTGAGTGAGGCATCCTGTTACTATAATTTCATATCGAATCTGTCCATTTCCTCTCTAAAAAAAAAAAAAAAATGTTCCTTTTAATCCATCAGTTTAGAGGCAAACACATTCCTGATGAAGTCCCAACCTCCAGAGCTCATTAATGCTGGGCTAGCAGTTTGCCAGGGGACTCTGGAGTCTATGCAATATGGTAAGTAGGAAAGAGCTGGCTCCCCAGGAACAAAGCCTAAATGGTCAGTTGCTTCAGCTTCCATCACACAGTCAGCTGCCTTTTATTCTTCTAGCTCAGCTAAGAAGCATTTGCTTCTGTAATGAAACATTAAGTACCCACATTCTAATGAAGATTCCCCAGGGGGACTCTGCAAGGCTTCACACAGGGCCTGAAGTCATCCCAAAGCTAAGCCATCCCAGGGGGTGCCCACAGGATATTTTTCTGTTTGGCATTTGCTTGCTATAGCAGTGAAGAAGCAGCCAATGTTAGAAATCCTGGGGAATACAGAGGCAGGCTGGGGTTTCAAGGTGTTAGGTTCTGAAGGTCAGGAAGTAAAAGCAAAACAAAAACCTACAAATGAAAATGGAGGGACTTTCAAAGATTTCCCATGTTTCAGGCTGATATATAGAGTCTCTATGGTATCTGAGAGATCCATGGAGTGAAGGTGGGGTGTGGCAGCAGGGGGGCCTGGCAGAGTAATACTTTTGTGATTCTGAAGATATATTCAGAACAGGAAGTTCTCTTATCTTGCTCTTCCATCTTTTTTAAAAGCATGTTTTCCAGATGCTAATAATGATACCTAGAGCTAGAGTCATGAAAGTGTATCATTGTATCATTGCTAAGGAAGCAAGAATGATTTCAAAGCCCACTTGCAGATGAGGTCAAGGTCCTCTTGTTTGATCAGCTGTGAGCAATATCCAGTCAAATTTATACTTCATCCATCTTTGCATCAGTAGTGAATGGCACAGGGTCTACAAAAGTCTAGACTAATCAGTACTTGTTGTTTAGTTAAATAAGTGAAAAAAAAATGAGTGAATGAGTGATTTGCTCAGAGCCTGCTAGGACATAAGTTACATAGCTAATGGCATTTATCTATACTGTTTTTCTAATATTGAAGTTGTAGTGACTACAACTTTATTTTGCTATGTTTTTTTTTCAATCCTATTTTTCATACATAAAAGAGTATCATAATATAGAGAATAACTTAAAAATAATAAAGCATATTGACTATATGACTACACCCCTGCTTAAGGAATGAAATATCAATACTTGAAGCCCCTATGTTCAGCTTCACAATTGACCCTATAATGTATGTTCTCTTTCCCCAACAAAGATAACCATCATCTTCAATATGGCTTATTATTATTTTCATGTTTTCTTATGTGTATATCTGCATGTATGTTTGTGTACTGGTACATGTAAGGAGTGTCTAAGTATGTATCTGTATATATCTGCATGCGTATATATAAGTGTGATTTTGGACCATAATAAAGGGTATAATGTAGTACAGCTTATGGTGAAATGACTTTTTACACACAAAACATTTTGAGAAATTCATCTAAATGTGGATTTCTAGTTTGTTAAGTTTATCTGATTTGTAGTCTTTCATTGTATACATTATATAAGTATAATGGTTGTTTCTCTGTACTCCTGGGTGATTGGCTCCAGGATCCCTGGGGACAGCACAATCTGTGGATTCTCAAGACCCTTATGTAAAATGCTGTTGTATTTCCATTTAATCTACATACATCCTCCTCAGATCATCTCTTGATCACTTTTAATACCTAATACAATGTAAATACTTGTTACATTGTGTTGTTTAAGGAGGAAGGACAAGAACACACAATTATGTACATATTTATGAACAGATTTAGTACACATGCATCTCTTTTTTTTTTCAAACAATTTCAGTAGGAGGTTGGTTGTGCTTGTAGATAAAAACCCCATGGATACAGAGAACATACCATACCACCATTTACTACTTTTTCCCATTTGACATTTCTATTGTTTCCAGTATTTTCAAAAAAAAAAAAAAAAAATACATGCTGCCAAGCACTTGCATGTGAATCTTTTCTAAATCTGTTCAAAAGTCTGTTTCTAGGATTGGTACTTCTGGGTCATTAGTTTGTGCACAATCATCAATTCTAGAATAGCCCACAAGCTTTCATGATGCTATATACGTAACTTTTCAATGGTAACTGTTCAATCATTCTTTGGAGATTATAGCCTGGGTAGTGCATACCTGTCATCTCAACTTCTTAGGAATCTGAAGCAGAAGGATCAAAAGTTCAAGGTCAACCTGGGCAACATTGTGAGACCCTGACTCAAAAAAAAAAAAAAGTTTGGAGTTATAGCTCAGTGGTAAAACTCCCTTTGTCAATCCCCAGTACTGCCATTTTTTTAAAATATATAAATGTGTCTTGCTTAAGAAATTGTTGTCCAATCCCTGGCCCCAAAACGATTTCCTATATTTTCTTTTTAAAGATTTGATGTTTATCTTTATTTCAACTAAACTAATTTTAATATGGAGTAATGATTCATATTTCTCTATTTAGATAATGTATTATTATTTGTTTACTCAATCATTTCAGCCTTTCTTACTTATCTGTAATGTCAATGCCACCTCCATCTCATATCAGTCTGTTTGCACAAAGCAGTTGATGTTTGGAGACTTTGGTTTTTCATTTGATCTAAGTATATATATTGCCCCACCATTGTTAAACACTGAGTCTATTAGTATAGCTTTTTAATAGTTCCTGAATTATACAAGGGCAACACTTCACCTGTCATGTGCTTATGTGTGGGTGAGAGAAGGAGGTGTGAACGCTCACACACACACACATTATGGTGTTCTACAATCAAGACATTGTTCAAGATTGTTTTTATATTTTATGACACTTTCCTCTTTCAAAAATAGTTTATAATTAATATTATGTAACATCATAAAAATATCTTTGGTATATCATTAGAAATGAATTGAACTTATAAAATATTGTAGGAGAATTTATATCTTTAAAATATAAAGTCTTGTCCACAAATTATATGTATCTCTCAATTTAGTCCTTCTTTCACACATTTAAAATGCTACGTAGATTTTCTATAAAAGTCTTGCATACTTTATGCTCACTGAATCTGTTGTTACCAGTATTATTCTCCCATTATAAATGGTACTCTTCGCAATATATCAACTACTTGCTGCTCTAGTATAAAAGTGTGAAATTCATTTGTGCAATATTTTTTTTGTCTAGTATCCTAGTTAAATCCTATTAATCCAAAAACATTTTCACTATGCATTCTTAGTGCTTGTGGAAATTTCCTTCTTTCTTTGCAAGTCATCTTATCCTTTGATTGCTTTTCTTGCTTCAAGTTACTGTCTGAGACATGGATTATTAAGTTGAGCTCTAGAGACCCATTAGGAATATGTAGATAATAGTGTATTTCAATGTAATTGGATTAATTTTTAATTTCACTTAATTGTGTGCATTTGCAATACTTTTCTTTCCTTTGTTTAGACAGATTGAATTTCCAAGTTTGTTTATTTGTACTTCTTTATTATCAATTTTCCTTCATCACATGCATACATATTCTTCAAACATGGAAGTATAAATAACACTCCTGTGTTTTGATTTATTTTTCTAGAAATTATACTATGTATATTTAAATTAACAAACAATTGATCAATGTTTATCATCTTCCTAATATCATAAACAGAATGACTTAACCCTTCTCTTATGTGCTCTTTTGCTCAATATTTCTTTTCTAATTTTTTTAAACAATTCAAGGCTTTGTTTTTTATGAGTTTTTACTTTTAGTTCAGATTCTGATTTTGTAGTTCTTAGTCTATATTTAGTCTTCCTTTTTAATTCTTCATTGTAATTTTGGTTTTAGTTCTCATGTTTCTCACTGAAATATTTTCTTTAGTTCTTATCAAATTATTGGTGATAGGCTTTGCATGTACTAAGCATTTTATTTCACTTTTTCAATTTATATACATGTAAGGTATTATTTATATTTTTATCCAACAATTGCAATGTGATAGGTGTGTTTGTGTCTTAAGTTTTTAAGTATTAAATGTTGCTGATTCAATTTGTTTCACCTTTTTTTTGGGGGGAGGGGTATTTATAAGATCACATTCACTGGGTTTGTTGAAGGGTAATTTCCCAGAGAAGATTTATCTTCATGAATATCAGTTGCCTTTGTTCCTTATCTTCCAGTATATGTTAAGTTAAATTCTTAGAGTCTTCTCTGTGGTCATGTAGGTTCTTTGTATCCATGTTCAAAACCTTTGTTAGAATTTTCATTTTCATCATACATACTCTGAAGTGGAGAAAGATATATTCCTTTTTCATACCTTTCTTATTTCTTGGTTTTTGTTTTTATAGCAGAATTTGACTTGAAGCTGTTCTTTTTCAAGGTCTTGCTTTTATGCAAGGTCTCTATCTTCCTACATGGTAAATGACATCTTTTTATAGCTGAAGTTATAGAGTAATACTGGAGATTACCAGATACCTTCAGGCAGCCATCTGCTTTGGGAAATGTTTCCTTTTTGGATTTGTCTTTCTCCATATTTTTGAGATCTAATTTTTTTTTTTTTTATTGTCTTACTCATCCGTGAACAATCCGTGCATGACTCCAGGTTAAAGGGTGGGAACAGAAAATCAGATACTATTACTAAAAAAATTGGAAGAGGGTATACCATACTCTTTGTCACAGATAAAATATAGTAATTAAATCTAACATGCTAGTTTCCTATTAAAGTCTAATCTGTAACAAAATTCAATCTTTTATATGGAGTCAATAACGTGCCTTTTTGTTGAAATGATATTTTTCAATTGAAACCTACTTTAAGCAATTATTTTAAATATACTGACTAGATTTTAAAAAGTTTTAAATGTATTTAGCTACCTGTTTTTATGATTTTTTGTCATCATATCTAGTTGATAATAGACACATTTGAGATGGCAGATATTAATTACACTATAAATTAAGGACAGAATTTCAGTGGATTCATTAAACCTGAAATTTCTTTGAGTTCTAATAGAATTTGAAAGCCAAACTTATGAATATTCGAGCAAGGCTGCCCTTATAGCTCATAATCTCAGAAGCTCCATCTGTAATATGTATTAGATAAATAGTTTCATAATGGAGAGGGGTTGTGATACACAAATACTGGTATCAGAAACTTATAGAAAGCATGTGTAGTTTTGGAAAATGTCCCTAAACTTGTTATTGTAATGTTTGTTGTTTTAAAAAAATCAATTGAAATAAAATTAAGGAAAAGTCAAAACTTTATGTTTATCACTCTGAAAGTTTTATGTTAATCAAAGGATAAATGAGCAAAGAGAAAACTAGTAATTAGGCATGAACTCTGAGAGATACCACATTATTTCTTGCAAATTTTTTCTCCCCAGAAAGCCCTAGTTCTAGAGATTAGATGTATCATGTAGTACCTATAAAGTACAGAATTCTACAACATGTGAGACAATTCCAGCCATTGACCCTCCCCCCCCTCTCTCTGTGTGTGTGTGTGTGTCTCTCTCTCTTCTAGAGTTTCTTTAGGAGACTACTTTACTTTAGTTCTTATCCATATATCAACAGAAGTGACAATTTGCCAGTGATCTAATTGATATAAATGTAGATACAAATCTGGGAAGAAAAGTCCTTATTTATACACTATATGCATGCATACAATGATTTCCATCTTCAAATCAAGCTATAAACACTGACTAGTGCAACTCTGGGAAAGTGGAATGGCCGCAGCTCAGACCTTCAGGTATCCTTAGGATCACCAGTACCAGGGAATAAGCTCTTGCTTGTTTCTTGTCTCTTTAAAAGAAATAAGAAAATACACTGCTTTCCACTGTGGTTGTAGTAATTCATAGTCCCACCAACAGTATGTGAGTCTACCTTTCTGTTAGAGTCTGTAAACAAGTCAAGATGGCGCCTGGCAAAATGCCAAAGGGAGTGGTTTGTGAAGTAACACCAGTGAACCATTAAGTGTGGAGATTCCTTATTGGTTGACTGCTGTATCTAGTTTATGTTAATTAAGATAAGCTGTGTGGAATGTATATATACCCCTTCTGTCCTACAATAAATGGCTCCCACTCCTGCTGTATCAATGTACACAAGTTGTTCATCACCCCCCGGTTATTTTGCTGCAGCCGGACTGCAGCACCTTTCCCCACATCCTCACCAGCATTAATTATTATTCAAATTCTCAATAATTGTCATTCTACCTAGAGTGGAGAGGAAATCTCAATGTAGACTTGATTTCCTTGATTGATATGAAAGTTGAACTTTTAAAAATATATTTGTTGACCATTTGTTTTTCTTTCTTTTTGGAAGTGTTTGTTTAGTTCTTTTGCCCATTTAATCATTGGGATATTATTTTGGTATTAAGTTTTTTGAGTTCTTTTTGTAATTTGGATATTAATCCCAAGTCAAAAGAAATGAAGGTGAACAAATATATTGGTAGGCAAAGCATTTTTTGGAAAATTAAAAATTTTATTTGTACTAAAAAAATATGAATGAACATGGCATCCTTCCTAGGTCCTCTTGGGCTGACTGAAGTTGGGGAATCTCAAAGGATATAGATTCTGCCCCAAGAAACTGTGCTTCCCAAGGATCTATACATTTGGTGTAAGAATAAACCAGAGACAAACCACCCAAAATTTTTTGGCACTTAACAGAGAAAGAAGAAGATAATATTATATCACGTTGGACCATATGTGATTCTGCCTTCCACTGAAAACACACACACACACACACACACACACACACACACACACATACAAATGCTCAAGCTTTAAATGAATATGAATCAAATTGTTCTAATGATATTTTATTAAGTGCATGATAAAAGCAAAACTGATTAACTCTAGAGAAAGATGCATTCTTTCTAGGTCACAAATGATTATAAATATTTTTTTAAGAAAAATGAGTAAAATGGTTTTACTCTCAAAATTTACTAAATATGGAAAGAAACAAAGAACTATGAGCAAGAACTGGCAGGAAGTATGAAGAGAAGAAACTGGGATAAAAATAACTTAGGTGATAGAATGACCAGGCACAGAAATAATGATGTTTCATTTATTTATTTACATATCTATTTATTTGAAATTATTGAACCAGAGGCACTTTGTCATTCAGACGTATATCCAGCCCTTTCTATTTTTTATTTTAAAACAGGGTTTCACTAAGTTGCTTAGAGCCTCACTAAATTGCTAAGACTGACCTTAAACTTGCAATCTGCTGGTCTTAGCTTCCTGAATCACTGAGATTATAGATGTGAGCCACTACTACTGGCTTTCCTATATTTAAATAAATAAAATGTAAATTTTCAACTACCTATAAAAAACTTTTACCAAAATAATTGAGTGAATACTTTTAATTTCCAAATGCAATTTTTAGATACAAAAATATATCAATTGAGATTATTAATTCATGGACTTAACAGTGGCTTAAAAACAAGAGTAAATGGATTATTTCTATCAAGGTGAAAAAGGAAAAAGAATGCATTCAGAGTGCTGAGCAGTCTAATTCATCCTGATCAATAAATTAAATATCTAGCCTAGAGCAAAAAAAAAAAAATTCCAACAAACATCCAATCTGGGTATCAAAAACACAGAAAAGTGAGAATGGAAATATATGATATATTTGATGGCATAACATTTGGAAATTTGTTAAAATTGATCAACATTTCCATTCAGGCTGAAATTAAGTAGAGAGAAAATGTGGAAGGGTTACAGGGAAGATGAACCATTCTAAGGCATGCCCCCAGTGACCTCCTCTAGCTATGCCCAACTTGCCAACAGTTATGGCCAAATTCAAACCAGGATGGACTGATTAGGTTACAGCTTTCATAATCTAATCATTTTACCTCTGAATATTCCTGCAGGGAGCTTTTAGAGGACACATCACATCCAAACCATAAGCAACTTCTAATGCCCTGAGGCAGAAACTATTAAATGCTTCCTGGATGCTCCTGGTATGTCACAAAAACTGTGTCAGAGCCAACTCACCCCTACCCTTTGATCTACCTATACGAATATAAGCACACTTGGATATGAAGCCTAGAGGTAGTCCAGCCTGGCATTATTCAAATTTTACACCCTTAGGAGGCTAGTTGTATATAAAAACCTCCTTAGGACTAAATGCCTCTCCTTCTCTATTTCTTCCTACACTTCCTTTCTTTTCTCCCTTTCCACTTGCTCTGGTTCATTGTTTTGATTATGCTTGTGTAAGCAATACATGTTTGAATTGCTTAAGGTCACAGTTCAGGTGTGTCATGTTTTAATATCTAATGCTTTTAATTGTATAGGAATAACATTCCTGGCAATGGGCCAAATTACACCATAGTAAGTGCATGACTTAGGATGGAAAGTGTTCCCAAAGGTAATGTCTGGAAAGCAATAAAGAATTAAAGTGTGAATATTCAGGTAAGAGTAAAGAAACTGCAAACAATGCTGACCAAAAGAGATATAATATAATTATGTTAATTTTAAAGTAGAAAAAGTTTGTATTGAAAAATAATTATGGTATAAACTGTTTACTAGGGAAATAGAACAATTTAAAATTGTTATACATTTAATAACCTAGTGGCAAAATATGTAATTCAAAAATTGATAAAACTATAAGAAAAATCTTGTCAGTGGATTTTATAATATCTCTTTCTCATTATTTAGAAAACAAAAGATAAGATAATCTGTATCCAACCAGAAGAGTTTGAAAGCAAAATGAGTAAAATTTGCCAGTCATTTGAGAATTTAAGAGGGCAGAATATAGTCATAACAGAGGCCAACAATGAGCCAATGTTCCAGTGAAGCCTGAGCTTCTTCCTACATAAGTAATTGCTGTTATTTTTTCTGTTATTGGTGTTGTTAGACACAAGGATTTACCAGGTGTTTTGCTTGATGATGGAATGTCAGAGAATCATACTAACCATTCTCTCTCTCTCTCCCTCCCTCCTCCCCCCCCACGTCTCTCTCTCTCTCTCTCTCTCTCTCTCTCTCTCTCTCTCTCTCTCTCCCCCTTAAGTGGAAAAGAAGGAAATTTGATTCTGCATCTACAGCACTTCTGGGAATAATAAATGTTAATATGATCAAATGCACTGTAACCACAACATATTATTGGCCTGTATCTAGTAAAATGGATGCTAAGGACAGAGTAGATCATCTATTGATGATAATTGACAGAGTTACAATTTGAATTCTGTAATATGCAATAGTTGCTGTATGAGTTGGCTGTGTTAGCACTTTTCGTATTATATTAAAGTAACTTCTCACTTACTTCCTTTTGTTTCAATAAATGATCTGTTAAAATGACAATTATTTAAACCTTAAAAAATGTAAAAAAATAACACTAATAGGCAGGAAAAAAAACAGGTGGGAGATGATTATCTTCAGATGTACTTTAGCTCTGATTTTTTTGATGCATATGTTTGACTGCTATTGTCCATCAAATTTCCTACTGAATTTTCATATAGGAGACAGGAGAGAAAAATAGAATAGTTCTACCCAGAAACTCATAGGGCTTAAGTAACATAATTAACATAATGTGAGGTAATTATTATACTTTGTATGTATTCATTTTCTTTTCAGTGACCCATCCCACTCTCCTCAAATTTTAGAGTAATCTGAGATGATCTCAATTTTCAGAAAACAGTTAATGCTTTACCATAAATTTGCCTGTTCCTTAAACTCTCATCTCAGTGCCCTGTTCTCTGGAGATCTTACCAACTGTGAAAATCACTTAAGATTTATAATTATAGACTTAAAATAAATGTTCTTCTCAGTACAGATAATGTCTGTCATTTAAACAGGACCTTTCATATTTTAGGTCAAAGCAAACTAGAATCTAAAGACGCAAGTTAGAAGGAACAATAGGAGATTGTTAGGTTAAGGAGTTTTCCTGGTGTTTCTTATACCATATCAGACCAGCTACTTTTCACTTTATCAAAAATGAAACTTGGACCTGAAGGGCATAAGTCCCTCTTGTCAACAATTTTAGGCAGATAACAGGTAGAAACATAGGGATATTTTAATGTATGAATCATTGTGATTCATTACTAATCCACCTGTTAATAATCTTGAGAATTTAATAATGAGTGGAAAAAAATAAGCTTATAAATACATACAAAACTCAACTTAGTCATAGGTCATCCAAAACAATCTCATATTCATTAATTTGCATCAAGCTAAAAACAAGTGCACACATTATTAAAGCAAAACACTGTAAATAACAGATGGATGTCATTAGGTCAAGAAAATCTGAAGCAAATGGAATCTATGGGTATATATTATTGAACTTCACTTCTTTCATTTCAGTAATCTTTTCTTGCTCTAATCAGTAAGCTTCCTGAGACAAAACTGTTCTGACTTGGTACACATTGAATGAATTAATGCATTTATAATAAAATGAACTGATAAAAAGGGAGAAGCTGTTCAAGAAGTTGAATGTGAGTTGGGGGAGAGATGTTTGGTGTGCATTTCTTCTAAGCTAAAGCATATGACAAGATCATCAAACACCCACATGCTTGTGCTATTTTTAACCAACTACAAATAATATGCTAAGAGCATAATGTATTTTTTAAAAGAATGTTCTACTCTCTCACAGATGGTTTCATAGAAATATAGATGTTATGCAATTCTCACTATGGTAACCCCATATCAGGCAGCAATAAATCAGCATGTCACTTATTCTTAACATTCACTTGTCTTTTTTGAGCAATGGGATTTTGGTCAATATATCTCTGTACCATCATAAGAACCCTTCGATTTCTATTTGGGCAGCCTAATTCCCTATTCATGCATGCATGCACATGCACATAAAATTAAAGCAAAGTCATAGTAAAAGTTTTCTAATAGGAAAGTGTCATATAAATATGTTTAATTATCAAATATTCTGGATTCTTCTTTATTTTTATAAAGAGCAGTTATAAAATGATTTTCTAAAGTGCTAAATCAATGTACAATTCTAATGTTCAATAAATATGAGTCTCAGGAATATGGTTGCTGACATATTAATGAAATACCATTACAAGTTCATTCGAGCAACTAAATGTGACACCAATACAAAATTAACTGATAGATACCACATGTGGGAACACCCATTTTATTTATGGAGATTTCCTGTTAGTTAAGACCAGTATTCATGTGATATGCTCAGGAAACACTGTTATTCTTTTATTGCATTTTCCATAGAAGCAATATTATAGCCTGTCTTTTCTATGATAATATAGAGGATGCAAATACCCAAGTATGATTATTGAACCTGGATCAAACTTACCTATGTCCATTAGTTTCTCAAATCATCATTCATTAACCTATAATGCCAACCTGCCTTTCTCTCACTACTCAGCTAGTTATTAATTATCTGTTGCAACATAACAATTATTTTAAAACTTACTAGCTTAAAATTCATAGCATTTATTATCTTATATTTTCTCTGCAAAGGGAATCTGGGCATAGCTTGGTTAAATGCTTTTTCTAATTTGTTCTTTTTAGAGCAGACACACACCCACACACATGATAGTAGAATGTATTTTGACATAGTATACATACATGGGGTAAAACTTATTCCAACCAAGATCCCCTTCTTGCAGTTGTACATAATGTGGAGTTTCACTGGTCATTCACATATGAACATAGGAAAGTTATGTCCTATTCATTCTAACTATCTTTCCTATTCCCATTCCCCCTTTCCCTTCATTTGCCCTTGCTTAATCCAATGAACCATATTCTTCCCTCTCTCCCAACCACTGATTGTGTGTTAGCATCCACGTTTCAGAAAAACATCTGGTCTTTGGTTTGAGGGACTAGCTTATTTTACTTAACACAATAGTCTTCAGTTCCATCCATTTACTGGCAAATGACATAATTCCATTATTCTTTATGTCTGAGTAATACTCCATTGTGTATATATACCACATTTTTTTTAATCCATTCATCTCTTGAAGGGCATCTAATTTGGTTCTATAGCTTAGCTATTGTGAAATAAGCTGCTATAAATATTAATATGTCTGTGTCAATGTAGCATGCTGATTTTAAGTTGTTTGGTATATACTGAGGAGTGGGGTAACTGGGTCAAATGGTGGTTCCATTCCAGGTTTTCAGAGAAATCTCCACACTGTTTTCCAGAGTGGTTGCACCAATTTGAAGTCACACCATCAATGTGTTAGTGTACCTGTTATCCCACATCCTCACCAACAGTTATTGTAATTTTATTCTTGATAATGGCCATTCTAATTGCAAAGAGATGAAATCTTAGTGTAGTTTTAATTTGCATTTCTCTAATTGATAAAAATCGTGAACATTTTTTTCATGTATTTGTTGGACATTCATATTTCTTCTTCTGTGAAGTATGAATTCAGTTCTTTTGCCCATTTATTCATAGGGTTATTTTATTTTGTTTTTTTGGTGTTAAGTTTTTTGAGTTCTTTGTATATCCTGGAGATTAATGCTTTATCTGAGATTCAGATGGAAAGATTGTATCCCATTCTATAGGCTCTCTCTTTAAGTTCTTGATTGTTTCTTATAAAGAAGCTTTTTAGTTTGATACCATCCCAATTATTGATTCTTGATTTTATTCCTTGTGCTTTAGGAGTCTTGTTGAGGAAGTCAGTTCCTAAGATGACATGGTAGTAAGTTGAGCTTACATTTTTTTTTTAGTAGGCACAGGCTCTCTGGTCTAACACCTAGGTCTTTGATCCACTTTTTTTCAGATCAAGTTGGCTTTTGTGCAGGGTGAGAGATAGGGATTGAATTTTACCTTTCACGATGCTACACATTGTCAGATAGGTCTGTGGTGATGTGTTGGCTAAGTTGAGGGATGTACCTGTCTCCAGACTCTCTCATATGGGTATGGGTAGTCATCAGGTTTTCAATAGCTCTTAGCCAGAGACTTCAGTCCCTTGGTTCATGGAACTCTCCATAGTCTTACTTACACATGACAGTTCACTTTCCAAGAGTGAGGAAGCAGTGGGGCGGGGGAAAACAGTAGCCTTTTGTGCCATAATCTTGGAAGAGACATTCCATCATTTTTGCATGTTCTACTTGTTAGAAATGAGATATTAGGTCCAACATACCCTCAAATGGAGATGATTACATGGCATACTTGGAGGCACAAATCATTGAAAGCCATTTTAAAGGCTGCCTACCATAGATGGATTCTGTAAATGTGAATGGAAATTTCAATGGAATTTTGTCTCTATCATAATAAATTAAGAGTGAGAATTTGCTGAGGGAATTACATAACACATTCTGATACTCAAATATAGATGATTTTAAGTTATCTGATGTTCATTTTGCTCTTGTCACCTTCCTCAGATAATACCAGCAGTGAAGTTAACTAAGATTTGATGTTTGCATTTGGTGATTCTCACATATAGAAGAATGTAATTTTATCTCAGAGTCTTATGTATGGGTAATGGATGCATTTAGATTCAAAATTGTCTAAGATTCTAAAGATATTTAATCTCCCTGTATAAAAAAAATTCTTTCTTTATCTGGAAGGATTAGCAGCTACAGAAAAAGCAGCATGAAGTAATAAAGGAGGGAGCACAAATGTGCCCAGTTAGTTAAATGAATCCAATCACCATAGTCAATCAATAAGATAATTGAAGCCAAAAATTAGTAATTCTTTTATCCTATCCCTAAAGCTTGTGAATTTCACTTCTAATGTCTGTTCTAGTTTTTCCAAGAAATCATACACTAAATGGCCCTTAGATTTTATTTCTATAACAGATATTAAATGAAACTCCCCAAACAATGTATTAGAAAGATTGCATTCATTATTTCAAGGGTCATATTTAATCTATAGCACTTCTCCACACTACGAGAAGGAAGAAAGAGTGCAGGGCCATTAGAAAGATTTGTTGTTGTTGTTGAGTGTGGGGTGTAACCAGGGATTGAATTTAGGAACACTCAACCACTGAGCCACATCCTCAGCCCTATTTTGTATTTTATTAGGCACAGGATCTCACTGAGTTGCTTAGTGAGGCTGGCTTTGAACTTGCCATCCTCCTGTCTCAGCCTCCAGAGCCACTGGGATTTCAGATATACGCTACAGTGCCCAGCTCAGAAGGATTTCTTTAATACAACAATTTTGGAAATCCATTCTGGCATGGGTCCATGCTGATGATCATTTATATGTTCATTCCACCAAGTTGCGTCCTGCCTTAAGAATTAACTGTATCTATGTGAAAATCTGAACCTGTATCCTTGGAGACTTTCAAGATTCAAGTGACATGATTCAGTCTTCTTGGGTGCACCACTTAATTATTTCCTGTGGAGAAGGTACCCATTTTAAAAAATAACGTGTTTCAGCCCAGGTCACTGCCAGCCTGGGCCTTATATAATTTTTTAGGTCCCAGGGGTAATGGTCACTATCTGGTTCCCCTTCCATCCCTTGCTCTTCTAATAGCTAAACTCTACTCTTTTATCTCCATAGACACCTACTTACTCTGGAGCAAATTAAATATCAGGTTTTTGAAGTATTGCTTTATATGAAGCATTACTGGTTTCAGTTTGGGAGGGCAGGGAGTTAAAAAATGACCAACAGTTTTTCCATTTAAATATGAACAAAATGTAAATTAATATACTTCAATAAACTTGTTATTACATATAATAAATAAGACACTCTTTACTGTAACAATGATTGGACATTTAACACCAAATATGACATTTTTCAGGAAGTTACACAAGATTTCAGTTTAATTTACTCAAGTTGGTCACAACACCATCTACATGGGTCAAAGAATCTTATCTTATTCCTGAATACAAGGCTCACAACAGTTTCTTTGTTAGTTTACTCACCTAAAATAAACCATTCATATAGCTACAGGTCTTGCTGGCTCCCAAACAGTAACATATCAAACATTGGTAAAGAAAAAGTAGCTGGTAAAATTAACTTGAAATGTAGGGGGAATGGAGATTCTAGTTATGGGATTTTGTTGTTGTTGTTGCTTTTTGGATTTCTTTTCTTTTTCTTTTTCTTTTCTGTTTTATTAATGCTTTCTCAAATTAAAATACATCATTGAAATTTGATTTTTCATATTATGATTCAAACTTTATCCATAAGTGTGTCTTATTAAGTGATTGTGGCAAATTGTATGTTGCTCTTAGTTAACTTTAAAAGTGCTCCTTTATGGCCTAGCTAGAAAAATCAATTATCTCTCACTATAGCACTGGTTCATTACAATAAAGTTTATCAAATATGAGACTTTTTAATTCCAATCTAGCAGAATTATTCCTCTTTTCTTAATTTTTGTGTGTATCATTGATCACATTCTATCAAATTTATTGCTCAATTGTCTTTTTTTTCTTATAATCATTTTACACGAATACAAGTGCAGCAGACATGCTTTGAAAATAACAGAAACCCAAATGTTGATCATATTAGCTGTTCAATAAACATTCCTTAATAAATGATCCAGGGGAGTATATGGTCTGAGAGGTAAACCACATGACAACATGATCTTTCAAGGCTTCTACATTGTAGGGTAAGGCAAGAAAAAGAAAGTTGTAAATAGGAACATTTAATTTTTAATCCCATTTTTAATTATATGATAATATATATATATATATATATATATATATATATATATATATATATATATATTTGTGACAATATAATTTCATCCTGAGTAAAGTATTTAGCTTTATTTTGTTTAGAATTTATATTGCCTGGATTTAGTTTCTAGATATTCCACTTACTAAATAAATGATTTTGGATGATGCACCTAGTCACATCAAGCTTCAATTTTCTCAGCTCAAAAATATGGACTATAACATCAACTCAAAGGAATGAATTGAGAAACTAAGAAATAATTATTTATAGCTTAGTATTGTGCTTATTACAAGGTAACCTTTTAAATATACTGCAAGAGCAATATGATATCAATACTTCACTTCACAGTCATATTTATGTTGTCTAGTCCTCACAAGTAAAGAGTAAGTTCCAATGGGTATGTTGATTCTGCAGTCAATGGAACTGAAAAAATTGTACTGATATAACATTAGTTATGCTCTTGGATTTTCTGAATTACCTAAGGGACTATTAGCTAAAAGGATAGTTTCACATGTAATGAAGAGGTCATACCCATCAATATAATTGAATAGTGAATATATTGTGATATTATTATACAAACACAGTGTCTCAAAGTCAAGTCTGTTATTATAATACATCTCCTAACCTAAACAGATAATAATATTAGTAGTACTGTGACATAAGTGATATACCTGTTATTCCCTGAGGACCTACTAAATTATAGGCTTATGTCTGCAAAATAAATTTATTATTTACAATTTTTAATATTAAGCAGGTTATGTAATGATGTCAGAGTCTCTCAGACTTTGAGAGACAAACTGAAGATTCGATAATAGATATTTCTATCTCTGAAGTCCATGCTCTCAATTGTCTTATCACTTAACCTATGAAGTACACATACTTCAAAATTTGTTTCCCTAAACAATTTTCCCATTGGCATGTACTCAAACATCTTTGGAATATTTGTTGCATTTTATGAACACAAATTTTAATGACTGAAAAATGTTTAACTTCATTAATTGGAGTATACTCTCAGATGAGATTTAACTGCCTACATGCAAAACTGATACCATCTTCAAGGTATCTCATTCTTTTATCTGTACCAAGTTTTTCCTATTCTGCAACACATCTATGCCTTGATTTTCTCTTAGCATATGTGGTTCCTCCTACAAGAGTCCCTGGTCTACTTTACGGACATGTTCATTTGTTTTATGTTCTCATGCTTGACATGTAATATACTCTTCATAACTCCATAACTCTTCATCATTAATAGACATTTCATCCCAGTATTTAAATTTTCTTTTATTGTTAAAAACAGCTTCTGTATATAGTTAAACAAAATTATATGTACTGGATTTCAACATTCTGTGCAATTGCTAATACATGGCATAATTCTGTGACATTATATAATACGTTGTCTGAATAGTGTCTAAAGCCTCAGGTTCTTTAACATAAATCACCATTTTACTTTTAAGATTAAAAGAAGTACAAATTTATCTTAATAGAAGTCTCCTTGACATAGTACCAACTTATTTTCTCATAATAAACAGCAACCAAGAAATTATCATAGTATCTTTAGTTTTTCAGATGTTTCCTGATAGTATTGATCCAAGCATGGCCAGATGGCTTCTTAAAAATACACTCCAGGTGGGATCATATTTTTTAATCATTTCTGGTCTAAATTTATTTCTTTTTTCTTCTACACAACAAAGAATTGAATTAATTCCAGACTGTCTGGAGCCAGTAGAAATTAGGGAAATGAAGACTATCAGAGAATGGATTTAAAATGTATAATATGGTTTAGCTGACCATAATTATTAACAATCAACCTAATATGATGAAAACAACATATTGTTGCTCTTAACAATCAACCTTGGCTACGCAGAAGTATTCTGGGAACATGAGTAGTGTGGCTGATACTGTGTGTGAAGAGCTACTCTTGCCAAATAGCCTGAAAGATTTATCAATATTTCTTTGGTCAAGGACTTAAAACATTCTGTTCTTTAGGTTTCTCTTCCTTCCATTCTTCATTTTTCAACAAGTACAGGAAATGTTCAAATTGCTGAGGACACAAAGACTAACAAAACACAACGTTAAGGCTTCAAAGTGGTATGATTCTTTTAGAGGGACATAAGTATATGTAGGAACACCTACAATATGGTGGGAACAAGTGCTGGGATCATCATCTGGACACAGAATATTGCCAGCCCAGACAAGGATGGTTTCCTAAGAGGTTGCAGGTCAGAGTCAGCATTGAATCAAAAGAGATGATTATAATTATTCTCTGCTGACTTTTAAGAAGCTAGTACTCTAAAATTGTTGAATCTATATATGAAGTAAACTATAGCATGTTATGGTGTCAGAGAAAATATCTCGTTTCTACATTTGAAGGGGTCAGCGAAGGAAGAGAGATATCCTAAGAAAGGATACATGTTTGCATGTTGTACAAGAGCAGAAGTAATCAGATGGGTAGATACAATGGGAAATTAACCTTTAAGCAATTAGCAGTTCTTAGAGAAAAAGCTGGGTCTTTGAGTAGCTGCCAGTCATTAGACTAGTCTGATGATGCTATAGATATGTTATTTTCCCCATGTACCACCTAATATCAGCTTTGCTGCATTCTACAAGTCATTGCTTTTGTTGAGTGCTAAAGCTAGGACACAATATGAAAATAGTAAAAAATTGAAAATCAGAAATGCCATTTATTATTTTGCAGGCTAAGGATCAAACCCAGAGCCTTGTGTGTGCTAGACCAGTGCTCTACCACTGAACTAAATCCATGGCCCATCTGCTCTTTATGTTTGTTTGACTTTTGGCAAATGAGGATTTCCCCAAGTTTCCTCATATGCAACATGGAGGTAAATGGTCAGCATTCCTTTTATATTTCATATTCCATTTGTTATAACTATTATAAAATTTACAAAAATGGACAAAGTGAGTTACTACTCAAATGTTAGTTACATTTTCTGGGTGCAAAATTAAGGTGAGGAATTAAAGCTAGTGAAAACATAAAATTCAAGGTATCAGTAATTAGTGAAGAAAATACATAAATGGCATTGAAACACTTAAAAACTATTAACAGAATACTTTGTAGTTGTTTGCACCAACTTAAAATTAATTATCTTAATCTTTTAGAGATCTATGCAGACATTGTATTACATTGTATCTTCAATCATGTTAAGTATGAAGCTTACAATAAAATTCAATTTTATTCTGAAAGTATTTTTATTCCCTAACCCCATTTGCATCAATACTTTGTACTGAGACATTGGCTTTGTCCGACAATAACAAAAACCAATTTATTCAAAATTCATTTGATGTTTATTGAAAAGAAGTCCAGATGCTTTTTAATAATATATTCTTACTTTGATATTTAACGATAGTAAAATTGGTTAAAAAGTAGAAAAAAGTATATTATTACTTTTTGACATAAAGCAAAATATTAATTTGGGGCAATAAAACAAACAAAACAAGCAAGAAAGAGTGTGTTAAAAGATGTATACTTTTCTTTATTTTCCAGAAATGAACCAAAAGTAAATAAATTTTTAAAAATCAACAATTGAGAGAGAAATAGCTGTAGAAAGAGAAAGAGAGGGAAAATGAAAGCAATTTTATGTTTTTGAATGAAGGATGTTTTTAAAGAGAAGGAAAAATCACTAGGTGTTGGAAAGAACTCAGAAATATCAAATAAAATCTTATTTCTCATTGATGTTTTGCTTATATATAACCAATGGCAGTGCTATTTTAAAATCAAATACAAGGGCTGGTGGTGTGGCTCAGTGGTAGCACACTTGCTTGGCATGTGTGAGGCACTGGGCTTGACTCTCAGCACCACATATAAATAAATAAATAAACAAAATAATATAAATAAAATAAATAAACAAAAAAGGTCTATCAACAACTAAAAAAAGATATTTAAATAAAATCAAATTCAAAACTACAGGAAGTGTTTTTAAGGAATAGAGGAAATTAATGTAAATTCACATTATCAAACTTGAGGTTGTTGACCTGAAATGTCTCCATCAAATTAATAAAAGATTCAGGAAGGTACTGTATTCTTGTGAAATCCACTGGGACTTTAATACTTTACCTCTCACTCCAGCACCAGTTTTCCTCTGTGTGTTCGCATGGGCCAGGAGTAGCAAAGGGATGATTAAGTCAATTTTTAATGCTATATTTATTCCCCTCTTTACTGCAAGAAATATTTAAAAAAACCATCGATTTCACTAAACATCTTGAATCATAAAATCTCCAGTTGTAAATGCTTCTCCCTGAAATTTTGTCTGAACAGAAAAATCTTTGAGCCAGAAGAATATATTGCCAAAAAAAATGATATTAAAGCAATTCTTCCTGAAATGCATCTGGGAATATGGAGACATATATTTGATGCACAACTGTGTGTTTTCTTTATCTCTTGTAATTAAAAATATGAATTTCTATTTATTTGCATAACAGATACCAGCATTCAGTGATATGCTACTGTGTGCTAGTTCACATGCTATACTTTTAGTTCACTATCTCATGCGATGCTCCACAGGTCCTGTGAAATAGGTACTATTACTAACTCCATTTTTAAAGTTCTATGTCTAAGAATCAATAATTCTTTTAAAAAATTTATATGGGTACATAGTAATTTATACAACAGAGGTTTCATTGTGATATATTCACATATACATATAACATAATTTGATCAATTTCATTTCCTCGTACTTCCCCTCCTGTCTTCCTATAATCCCCTTTCTCTGCCTTATAGGTCTTCCTTCTATTTTCATGAGATCCCATTTTTTTTTTCTTTTATCTCCTTAGTTATCATATTGGAATGAAAACATACTACTGTTGATTCTCTGATTCTGGCTTGTAAGCATGATTCTTTCTAGTTCCATTCATTTTCCTTCAAATGATATAGTTTTGTTCTTCATTATGACTAAGTAAAACTCTTTAGTGTATATAAGCCACATTTTCTTTATCCTTTCATCTGTTCACACACAACT
The DNA here is from genome assembly GCF_048772815.1 of Callospermophilus lateralis. NCBI lineage: Eukaryota > Metazoa > Chordata > Mammalia > Rodentia > Sciuridae > Callospermophilus > Callospermophilus lateralis. The sequence continues at coordinate 133,717,888 of NC_135306.1, read as the reverse complement.
AAGTTCCTTCCATAATTTGGCTATTGTCATTTGTGTTGCTATAAACAGGGGTATGCGTTTGTCACTATAGAATGGTGACTTTAATACCTTTGGATGAATTCTGAGGAGTTATCTTATAATGATTCAACTCCAAGGTTTTGAGGAACTTCCACTGATTTCCATAGTGGCTGAACTAACAATATACATTCCTCAGCATCCTTATGTGCATTTATTATTTATACTCTTGATGATTGCCATGCTAACTGGAATATCATGAATTATCAGTGTGATTTGGATTTTAAATTCCCTGATAGTTAGACATTGAACATTTTTTAATATGATTTTTGGCCATTTGAATTAATTTTTTCGATAAATGTCTATTTAGTTCATTTGCCCATTTATTTAATAGGACTTTTTTTCAGAATGGGGGGGATCTTAAGCTTTTGGAGTTCTTCATATATTATGGATATTATTCCTCTATCAGAAAATGAACTAACAAAGATTTCTCTCCCATTCGGTAGTTCTCTCTTCATGTTGTTAAATATTTCCTTTGCTGTGGAAAACATTTTTAGTTTGATGCCACTCTACTTATTGATTCTTGGTATTATTTGCTTAAGCTTTGAGGAAATCACTGGCTATACTTGTATGATAGAATGTTTTTTCTATGTATTCTTTTATGAGTTACAAAGTTTTTGTCTAATTTCTATATCTTTGATCCATTTCGATTTTGGTCAAAGGTAAAAGAAAGAGGTGTAGTATTAATCTTTTGCCTATGGATATCCAGTTTTACATGTACAGCTTGTTAAAGCGTATGTCTTTTCTTCATTTGTAGGTTTTGGGTACCCTTGTAAAGAATCAGATGACTAGAAGTAGTGTGGTTTTGCCATTGTCTTTAATCTGTCTCATTTGTTTCTGTCGATTTTTTTGTGAATACCATGCTGTAGTATATTTTTTCTTTCAAATATTTATTTTTTAGTTGTAGTTGGACACAATAGCTTTATTCTATTTACTTATGTGGCACTGAAGATCAAACCCAGGGCCTTGCACGTGCTAGGTGAGCACTCTACCGCTGAGCCACAACCCCAGCCCGCTATAGTATAATTTGAACATGACTTTTTTGCTTACAATTTGGGACTTTATTTCTTCCAGATGAATTCTGGGGTATTTTTCTAGTTCTACAAAGAGTATCCCTGGTATTTATATTGGGGACGAATTGAATCTGTAGACAGATATTGATGATATAGCCATTTCAACAATATTAATTTAGCCTACCCAAATCATCAAAGGTCTTTTCATGTTTCTGTTTCTTTAAGTTCTGTTCTTTCTTTTTCTTTTTCTTTTCTTTTCTTTTTTTTTTTTTTTTTGCATTCTGTACTTTTTCTTGTAGAGGTCTCTCAGCTTTTTGGTTAGATTTATTCCTAAATAGTCTATGTTTAAGCTACTCTGAATTGAATTGTTTTCATGATTTCTTTCTCAGTGATTCATTATTAGTGAATAAAAAAAGCTACTGAGTTTTGTATTTTGATTTTGTATCCTGCTACTTTGCTGAGTTTATAAGCTCTAGAAGTTTCTTGGTAGACTTTGGGATATTTATAAGATAGATCATATCATCTCCAAACTGTAATTAATTGACTTCTTCCATATTGGTGTGCCTTTTATTTCCTTCACTTGTCTAATTACTCCAGTTCAAATCTGAAGCACTATAATGAACAGTACTGGTAAGAATGGATCTTGCATATTATTCCTGATTTTAAAGGAACAACTTTCAGTTTTTCTTCATTTTATATGATGTTGGCTCTGGCATATGTATATGTATATGAATATCTATATCTATATGTGTATACATATATCGAGGTAAGTTAGTTCTATCCATGTTCCTTCAATGTTTTTATCATGTGTGGATGGTAAATTTTGCCAGAGGCTTTTTCTTCATCTATTGAGATGATAATGTGATTTATGTCTTTATTTCCTTTTCTGTGGCATATTACACTTTTGACTTGTATATGTTAAACTATCCTTGCATCCCTGGGATGAAACCAACTGGATCATACTGTATATTCTTTAATATGTTGTTGGATTCAATTTAGTAATATATATTTTAATTTTTTTTTTTTGGTACCAGGGATTGAACTCAGGGATACTCAAATACTGAGCCACATCCTCAGCCCTATTTTGTATCTTATTTAGCAATAGGGTGTCACTAAGTTGATTAGTGCTTTGCAGTTGCTGAGATGGGCTTTGAACTAGGAATCCTCCTATCTCAGCCACCCTAGTTTCTGGGAATACAGACATGCACCACGGTGCCTGGCCAGTAATATACTTTGAATAATTTTAGCATATATATATTCATCAGAGCTTCTGTACTGTGCTTTTCTTTCTTTGATGTGTCCTTACCTAGTTTTCTAACCATGGTGTTACTGGCTTTGTAGTATGAGTTTGGAAGATATTTCTCCCTCTCTATTTTATAGAATAATTTGAGGAGAATTCACATTTCTTCTTTAAATGTCAACTGGAATTGAATGGAGAGTCCATTGTTTCCTTCTTGTTTGTGTGTTTATTTATTTATTCATTCTGCAGGTCTTTTCCTCATTGCTCCGTGTTATATTCTCCTTAGGTTTTGTATATCCTCTCAGTTAAATCTTGGTAGGTCCTGTCTACCCAGAAATTCATCTATTTCTTCCAGATTTTCCAATTTATTACAAAGTAATTTAAAAAAAATAGTTCAAAATGATCCTATGGATTTCAGGATGCCATTGTCATATCTCCTCTTTCATGCATAAATTTATTTTACTTAGCATATTTGTATATTTATTTATTTATTGTATGTTATTGGGTATTTATCATAGGAGAACTTGATCAATGATCTATAAACCCAACTTTTCCTTGCTGATGTATTTATTTTTATTTTAGGGATGGCTCATCCTACATTGCTGAGTCTGGTCTCAAACTTCTCATTCTCCTGCCTCAGCCTCAGAAGTTGCTGAGATTAGAGGCATGTGCCACCACACCTGGTTTCATATATAATTTTATTAACTTGGGTCTTCTCTTTCTTGCTTTTGGCACTTTGCCTAATGGTTTATCAATCTTGTTTATCTTTCTGAATAAGCAATTTCTTGCTTCATTGATCCTTTGTATTATTCTTTCATTCTCTATTTCATTAAATTCAGCTGTGACCTTCATTATTTCTTTCCTTATTTTGGTTTTGGAATTGTTTTTTTCTAGTTTATCTAAAACCTTGAGATGTACTATTAAGCTATTTAGTTGGAATCTTTTTGATTTTTATGTGGGTACTCATAGCTATAAACATTCCTCTGAGATCTGTCTTTGCTATGTCCCAGATTTTTTTGGTATGTTATATTGTTATACTAATTAGATTCTAAATTTTAAAAAATTTCTCCCCCAAATTCTTCAATGAACCACTTATCATTCAAAAGAATACTGTTCAAAATCCATGTATTCATATGGTTTATTTTTTTTCTTTCCATGTATTTCAAGCTTCATTCCATTATTATCTGATATAAAGCAAGGAATTATTTAAATTAATTTGTATTTTCTAAGAATTTTCTGTATCTTAAAATATAAACCATTTTGGAGAAGGTTTCATAAGCCACTGAAAAGAAAGTGTATTCAACTCTGTTGGATAAAATACTCTTTTATGCCTAGGTCTATCAGATCTGTAGTTTTTAAGTCTGTAGTAACTTTGTGGATTTTAAGTCTGAATAATCTATTAGTAAAACTGTTTCCTTAAAACCACTCATTATTATTGTATTGGGCCCTATATGTGCCTTTTTGTGGAATAGCACTTGTTCTATGTACTTAAGTGTATTGTTTGAAACATAGATATTTATTATCATTATATCTTATTGTAGAATTTTTCCCTTTACCAATATATAGTAAACTTTTTGTCTCTAATTTTGGCCTGAAGCATGCTTGATTGGCCTGAATTATGTTTGATTGGAAACTAAAGTAGGTATTTCTACTTGCTTTCAGTTACTTGCATGAAATATTAATGTCTATCCTTTCACTTGCAGTCTATGAGTGTTTTGTCTACGAGCTCTATTTCTTGTAGGCAATACACAATACACTAACAGGCAATACATGTCATCCTAAACCCTGGTAGACTTTAGCATGCCTGTGTAGAAATCCTGCTGTTACTCTAATTGGTTTTCCTCTATAGATAACAAGGCATTACTTTCTTCCAGTTTTTAAAATTTTTTCTTTGTTCTGGATTTTTTGTGTTTTATTTCCGGTGTGTTGTGTAGATGTTCTTTTCTGCTCTTGTCCATTTGGGCTCAAAAATCTTCTAGTGTCTATATGTCCATGTCATTCATCAGAGCCAGAAATGTTCTATTATTTCAGTGACTATTTTATCATTGCCATTAGATGTACATCTAATTCTTTATCAATACTTACGAGCTTCAACCAGGTCTCTTAATTTACACCAGTGTTCACGGATACTCTAATCATAGCTTCTGCTTTTCTTTCTGTATAATATTCCTGGAATGTTCAAGTGTTTCTACTTTGTCATTAAGCTCTGAAATTCTGTATTCTTCTTAATACATTGATATGGGTCAACTGAGTTTTTCCATGTGACATAATATGCCTTAAATATTTTTTGAGAATCTCTCTTTTTATTGAAATATTTTTTATATCCTTTATTTCTCCCTTAGTAAATTACTTAAGTTTTTTTTTTCATAATTTGAACAATCAACTCTTTGAATTCCTTGTCCAGGATTTCATCCACTTCAGTATCTATGGATTTAGTTATTGATGGGAATTATAAATTTTGGAAGCATCTTATTGACTTGTTTTCTTATGTTTTCATTGATCCTGTTTTTTGCCCTTCCATTATAATGATTTCCTCTTCCCCTATTATTTGGTAGTCTTTTGTAAGTAGTTCTCTCTTTACAATAAGCCCTGGGTTTGGGTTATATCTTATCACCAACACATTCAATCAGTAGAATCAAAGAACTAAGATCAAGCACCAGAATTACTTTTCAATCATCTGTTCTCTCACTGCAATCATAAACTATGGGAGTATTGAGATATGCAGCCATCCTTATCTCCACCATCTTCTAATTATTAACTCCATCATACAAAAGAGAAATGTCAGACTTCAAAAGATTTAATAAGTTAAGTACATGCTATAGCTAACCAATTATGGAATATAGAACCCAGTTTGACCTCAAAGACAATATTAATTCATATAATTTTCTGTTACAATGAGAATTTCTTACTAAATTTTAGTGTCAGGACTCTGGTTCAGTCCACCTTGTCATCTGAAGTCAGTAAAAGTACTCTGAGGTGACATAGAAACACCTAGAAGAAAAAAAAATGATCAGGGCATGTTTCTTTCTCTGAAGTCCATAGAATACGTAATCATAAGTGATTTTTTATAGAAACAATTTATTAGGTGCACTTCAAAAATAGATGTTTACAAACTTACCTTCAAAGACAATATACAGAATTCAGCTATTTCATCAGGATTTCATAGGTAATCTAAAATTACTATTTCTACCTCACCCATTCCATAATCTAAATTGTTTTATTTCCTGAAATAAATTGTTCTAATTTTTCTTTCAACATTCATATTATTTTCAGTCTTTAGTAATCTCAGTTGAAGCTGTGAGAAAATCTTTGTTGAAAAACCTTGAACAGAAAAAAAAGGAAGTTAAGAATTTGCATTTTAATTTTTGAAAATATTACTTATACAGCCTTACTAGGCTAAATCATTTACTACTCATACATTTTTATTTGGTATTATTTCATTTGAATAATATCAAATTAGGAAATTTCATTTCTCGGTACTCCATCATTTCTTCCACCATTAATGGTTACTATTTTGAGTTCTTCCTAACTTCAGAAAGTGTGACAAATAATCTACCTGCATTAACACATTTCCTTAAGGTTGCAATGATTCCCATTTCACAGAAAAATCTACAACAAAAGAATCTCCTAGTCTCATTGATGGACAAATAAATTAAACTTAGTCCTCTTACTTATGTTCCTGTCAATTTATTGCCCATTTTCACAACAAATCTCATTGTGCTCTCTCTCTCTTCCCACTTGATTCTTTCAATCAGTTTTGTTAAGAAAATATAAGTGCATACTCATGATTCCCTTTAAAGTGCCTTAGCACTTAATGCAAACTTTTGAAGAATTTAGCTTTGTAATATAATGATCAAAATACTGTGAAAATTAGCCCAAAATTAAAATGATTGCATTTATAGTTAAAAACATAGCGTCTTTTCTTCATTTCCCTTTGTCTTATGCGAGTTAATACAGCTTTATATCAATAAAGGGAAAGTTTGAAATCCACCCACACTGTGGATAGAGGAAAGGCAGAGGAATTGTCCCTATTCCTCTGCATTATCACAGCTGCTTTTGAAAATATCACTTTAGCAATGTAGAGAAAGGTCAGACACCATTATTGGCTTTCTCCTTCCAGAAATGCAGACTACAGAAGTCTACTGAGAACAGACTCTTTCTGTTATACAAGGTGAAGGACATTTCACACACTTTAAAACCATTAATGGACACCTAAGCCACTGACACAAATGCCTTGCCTAGGAGGTCTATTTAATCTCACTTTAAAAAAAAATTTCTAGGGGCTGGGGATGTGGCTCAAGTGGTAGCGCGCTTGCCTGGCATGCGTGTGGCCCGGTTCGATTCTCAGCACCACGTACAAACAAAGATGTTGTGTCCGCCGATAACTAAAAAATAAATATCAAAAAAAATTCTCTCTCTCTCTCTCTCTCTCTCTCTCTCTCTCTCTATCTATCTCTCTCTCTCTCTCCTTTCTCACTCTTTAAAAAAAAAATATTTCCAAAAAATACAATGGAAGCAACTCTCTATTATGTATTTACATCAGATCTTTTATACACATAATATATGTGTGTATATCTGCATCTATACATTTAATGCTTAACATTTCTATAATCAGATAGGGATTAATATATTTATAATTGAAAATTTTGCTTATATTTTTATCAGGAACATCTTCCAAGATTAAGTATGATATTTCTCATAAATATTATGTTTTCTTTTCTTTTTTTTTTAAAGAGAGAGGGAGAGAGAGAATTTTAATATTTATTCTTCAGTATTCGGCGGACACAACATCTTTGCTGGCATGTGGTGCTGAGGATCGAACCCGGGCCGCACGCATGCCAGGCGAGCGCGCTACCGCTAGAGCCACATCCCCAGCCCTGTTTTCTTTAAGTTGTGAATGAAGACCTTTTCTCATGGGAATACTTTTGTAGGTGTGACTTTTCTTGAGTATTTCAAACACACATTTCCCACTGTTTAAAACAACAAGAAATGTCAATGCATCTTACAAATATACATATCCAAAACTAAATAACAGATTTTGCCCCCCAACAGCAATTTTTTTAAGTTCTGTATTCATCTTATAGCACCATTCTTTAGAAGTATGAGCTCTTTTATGTATCTGTCTTTATTTTTATATGTTTTTCTTCCTTTTTTTCTGCAGTTAATTATTCCATTTAATAGAATTTTGTTGATTTCCTAATATGTTCTCACACTTTTTGTATGGTTCTTTTGTGACTACAGCAGAGAAAAGCAAACACATATATAAAAACCAAAGAAAAGTAAATCAAAATTCCATATCTGATTGAACACATTGCATGTGTGGAAGTAAGACAAATTTTAAAAAGATAAAGTATGTAGTATATTGAGTGTGATAGAAAAAAAAATTTTTGGATACAGGTCTATGGATATAGACCAGTGGTAGAGATCTTGCTTGCCTAGGATGTGGGAGGCCTCAAATTTAGTTCCCAGTATTGTGGGGGGGAAGCAAGATTTGAAAGTGAATAAAGAAGGAAAGTTGCTACATGTGATAGAGAAAACTTTCTAGAACAGACGCTGGGCAAAGTAAGTTTAAGAGAAAAAAAGTAAATTCACCAGAGATACCATTTAGCTGTGTGGCAGCCAATGCCAGCAAATCCTAAATCTCTGATTTGTTTTTCTCTCTTTCTTTTTTCCTGAGATTTCCCACCGAAAATATATATAATTTTAATATTTTAAACATTTTTAAACTTTTATGTTATTTATATTTATTCCCTGTCTTTGAAGTATGCAAGCCACAATGAATTTGGATTCTACTATCATGACCTCCTTTGACCTCACTTGCCTCCTTAAAGTCCATATTTCTAAATACAATCACATGGGAATTGTGACTTCAATATATGAATTTTGAGTGGATACAATTCAGTCTGAGCAAGTCCCTAGAGAAAGAATGGGGTGAAGGTCAATTCTTTATCTTGTGTATTTTGACTTGGAGTCAAAGTAAGTAATTATTATTTTGACTTAGCTTACGTAAGACATTAGCATTCTTCTCCTCAGAAAATTAAGTGAGCATTCCTACCTATAGAAATTAAGCTTCTTAATCACTCCTTCAGACTTCTGAACCAATGACAGATCTTCCCTGATTGACTCCTATTATACTGTCACAAATAAACTATATTCCAAATATGTGGAGTAGATTTATCTACCCCCTAACATGATCAGATATATTTCCAGATCTCTACTTGGTTCAGGTTCACTTCTGAGCTGACATAGCACCTCTCTCAAATCCAACATGGCCATTTTACTTCCCATTCTAAGTCAATTCTACTGATTTTTGCTCATAGTTTTCCTTAATATGTGTTTTACTCATTAATTGTAACTAATCATTCCCTCTATGTTCCTACAGAATGAGGCTAAAGAATTTATTCCATCCTTTTGTAAATATAGTTGTTTGCATAATTGTCCAAGAGAGATGACATTTTTCTTATTCATAGCAGTTATTTTTTGTATTTATTATCCTTATACTTATTCTAATAGTTCCTAAATTAATCAACTATGGGGATTTTGTTTGTTTGTTCATTCCTGTTCTTGTTTTGTTTTGGGGTGGTGCTTAGAATTGAACCCAGGACCTTGTGTGTGCTAAGAAAGTCCTCTATCACTGAGTTACATTCCCATTCCTCAAGTCAATTATAAAATGAATAAATTCCACAAAAAGTAATACTTCAATTTAAAATTAATGTTTTATATTAGGAAATTCTTGTGAAGAAGAAAGAGAAAAAAGAAATAGTAAATTTAAGATTTGTTGGTTGGGATCCTAACTAGAATAAGATATATCCTATGCTTGTATATTGATACAAAAATGGATTCTGCTGTCATGTGTAAGTAATAAGAACAAATGAATTTTAAAAAAATCATTGATTTAGACTTGGATACAGTTAAATGGTATCTCTATTGAATTTTCTCTTTTCAACTTTTGGAAGAACTTGCAGAAGAGAAGGTAATGTTGGAAACAAATTTAAATACATTTTGATTCCTGACTTATATACTCAAAAGAGTTATTTCCCTTTTTTTCTTTTATTATATTTTTTAAATAATCCATCAATTTCTTTCAAATAACAGGAAGAATAAAGGGCATGGTTTAAAAGAATTTAAAGTGAAAACGAATGTTCCAATCTATAATAAATTCCTGATTCATTTTATGAGGAAATTGTATGAACCAAGTTAAGAAATTCAATAGATTAAGCCCTAATCAACAAGCATTACATATCTGTATAATCTCTAATAACAAAGTCTCATAAAAATAAGAGGTATATCAATGATGCAAGTGGGTTTCAGAGGGTCTATTATTTCACAGAACAAGGATCACACTAGCATGTATACATAGAGAAATGCATTACAACATAGATCAATTATGTAACTAACAGTACTCATGGCAACAGTTTAAGAAAAAAAAAAAAAAAAACTGCCAGTTCCCTGGTTGAGTACACAATCTACAGTGATACCCCTGACTTATTCTTGTTGAGACTGTTTTCTAACTTAAACCACACACATATTTTGTGAAACTTTTGCGGTTCATTGTTATTAATGTATTTTTGAAAGATTATACACAATGTTTTTACAACTCCATTGTGAATAGTTTCACAAACTATACCATCTGAACTCAGTTACTCCTCTCCCTGTCATGCACTGTTTTGTCTATAGCTTTACACAGGTTTGCTTTCTTTGTTCCAAATCTTCATTCTTTAATTCTCTAATCTGTCTTCTAGACTTATTGCCCGTCAAAATTAAAGCCAGGCAGCACTTTTACAATACATCCTACATTTTAATACATAGTGACTTTTAAACATGTCCTGTCATCAATACACCATAATATCTGTCGAGAATGGTTCTGGTGATCAACCATAAGTTATAGGGATTCTTGTTCAATTCTCATTGTGTACTCTTATAACTAAAATCATTTAAGTACTGCTTAAAACCAGGAATTTTACTAATTAGAGAGCTTTTCTTTTTGAAAAAGTGGCTCAAGTAGGTTTAATTCCAAAAAAACTCATCTTGAACTAAGATTTAGCTAATGGTAGGCATTTCATTACCTGATTTGTTTATTCTAACAAAGAATTAAAGGATTCAAATAAGGTCTCAGGACATAAAGAACTAAGAATAAACCCCATTGCCCTGGCTAGAAGCAGATCACCTTATAAATTAGTTATTTATTTGATTCACTCTTGTCTATCAAAATAAGACTGATCACATTGGTCCATCTCTCAAATCTCTGATCTCCCTTTACATCATAGGTAAAGTATAGGGTTGATGCACTGGGCATGGGGCAGGGATTCAGTCTCTGCCTCAACTCCTAAATCTTGTTTAAAAAGTCAAGATATGGCAAAATTTCAAGTTAAAATATTTTTATTGATGATGAGTTTTTACTTACAAGTGTAAATTACTTCTAGGCTCTTATATATCTCATAAGTTGTAGCAAATTCATTTGCTTAAAGAGACTAGGAATGTTCCAAGAGCATACCACGTTTAAGGTAATAAGAAGGGGTGGATAATACAGCACATTGAAGAGGTTGTGCCTCTAATATAGGCAGTGAAACTCAAATGTATTATCATTTTAATAAAAAATTATATATAGTTTTCTAATAAGTTTCCATTGTTTTTTTTTTCCCCAGTTGAATTTTCCTGTGTTGCCTCAGTGGTCTCCAACTCAGATGCTCCTGCTTCAGCCTCCCCAGAAGCTTGGATTACAGGTGTGTGCCATAATGTCTGGTCCTCAATTTTTAAAGTGAGAGTCTATATTCTTATTCAAAATAAGGGTGGAAGTAGTGTAAAAAAATATCATTGGAGTAGATGAAGGGTATTGAGGGGGTGAGAAGAGGCATAGGATAAGGGAAGAACAGTGGGTAAATGTGGCCAGATATTCATATGTATGTATATGAATATACCACAGTGACTCTAACCACCATGTATATCCATAAAACACCAATATTTAAAAAAAAGAAAAAGAAAAAAATAAATAACAAAAAAATATCAGTAGAGTAAAGGGAAGGGAACAGAGGGAAGAGGGAAGAGGAAGGGGGAGTACTGGGGACTGAATTAGAACAAATTAAATTCCATGTTTTATAATTATGTAAAAATTAACTCTAATGTAATGTGTAACTAAAAAGAACCAATAAAAGAATCACCTTATAGGAAATTATTTTTTTGTTCCCAGTATTGAACTCAGAGGCACTTAACCACTGAGCCACATTCCCAGCCCTTTCTTATATTTTATATATATATTTTTATATCTTATATTCTCTCTAATTTACTATAGGGCCTTGCTAAATTACTGAGGCTGGGTTTTAACTTGCAATCGTCCTGCATCACCCTGTCAAGCCACAGGAGTGTGCCACTGTGCCCACTGTATAGGAAATTTATACACATATTATACTCATATATACACATAGTATTTGTTCCCTTTTCCTATAAGCTAATTAACAAATAATAGAAAAATAACATGAAGAAACATGAAATTATTTAACATTAAATGCTTTATTTTAGGACAGTTCCAGATTCATAAAAGTTGCAAGACTAGTCAGAGAGTTCCTGTACACTAGAAATGCAGTTATACTCTTGCTGACATTTGGTAGAGCTGTGGAACACTAATCAAAATTGATGAACTCACTAATACTTACTATTAACTGAAGGCAATACCTTATTCAACTTTCCTTAGTTTTTAGCTGATACTCTTCAAGCATTCTATTAGGATGTCATATATTACTTAGTCATCATGTCTCCATAGACTTCTCTATACAAAGATGGATCTTTTCTCAGGCTGTCATTTTGAAGAGTACAAATTGGGTATTTTGTAGAAACTTCTCCCTTTTAAGTTTCTGATGCTTTTCTCAAGATTAAATTTGTGTTATGGGTTTTGGGGATGCAGAAAGCAGGGGCAAAATGTCATTCACAGCACATCATATCCAGAGCACACACTATCAGCATGACATCACTGTTGATGTTCCTCTTGATCACCTGGCTGAGGAAGTGACTGTAAGATTATTCAACTGTGCAGTTACCCTTCTCCCCCTCTTCCCACATGTAATTTTACAAGAAAGCTGCTCTGAGATAACCCCCTGGGAATCCATTTTACAAAGTGAGGAATTAGGCTCTTTCTCCTTGAAGGAAGAGTATCTACATAAATCACTTGGAATTCCTTTGCATGTGAGATTTGTCTGTTCTCACCTATATTTTTAAGTTTTTTTTTTCTTGAGGTAACTTTGCAAATAACATTGTATCTATTTAAGGTGTAGAATGTGATATCATTTATGATATACAATTATATATATATACATACATGTATATAAGATGGACAATTATATATACTTATGTATATAATATACATTCCGAAGTAATAAATGCAAACAAGTTAATTAATACATCTATTATCTCAGCTATTTATTTACTTATGTTTTACTTAGTTATTCCTTCAACCATTTATCTACATACAGATTCATGGATATTTATTTTATATTTTGGGATGTAATGCAATGCTGCTTTTATTTTGTTGCTCAGATTGTTCCAGCCTTTGCCAGTGTGAGCTCTTAGTGTTGGCTATTGTACCTCTTTGTCATATGCCCATCAGTTTTTATTTATTTGTTTTGTTTCTTATTTTCTGGCACTAAAAGATGCTCCAGATTAATCACATATATTTCCTGCCCCAGACCTGGAATTAGCTATTACTTCTGAGACCAACTCTCCTTTATTTGGGAATGATACAATGTTGGATGTACTCATGGCTATTGGCGTTTCATTGTTTCTATGTTCTGTCAACAGACAAATCTTTTACCTATATGAGTACCTGTAACATAAGTAAAGATTGATACATAAATATAAATATAATCTTAAAATATTGGCATTTTACTAATCTAAATCTATCCTAAGATAAACATGACTAAACAATAATGTCCTATTTCTGATTCTATAACATGTGCTTCATTCTAGAGTTCCTTCCTTGCTTATATGTAACTACCCAGTATAGCATTAGGAATACTGATGCAAAGCAGGGTGCAGCTCACCAGTAAGCCTAAGGGCTCAGGAGACTGAGGTAGCAAGATAGAGAGTTCAAAGTCAGCTTCTATAACTTAGGGAAACCCTAAGCAACTTGGTGGAACTCTGTCTCTAAATAAAAAAATTTAAAAAGGGCTGGAGAGAAGGCGCAATGGATAAGTGACCCAGGGTTCAATCCCCAGTACCAAATAAATAAATAAATGAATAAATAAAATGAAAATTCCTGGCTCCTGTCATTGGTCACTCACTTTTTGATAAATCCCAATATATATTTACAGTGCTTTCAAAATTATTAACTCATACCCATATAGAAAATGTCTTTACAAACTATAGTATTTTAGTACAATTCCTTTTGTTTTTAGACTTATATTTTCCACTGATTTCAAAACTTCTTGGGTTAGTACATTATACTGCATCTGCTTCAGTGAGGTTTTGTCATGCATGTGGAATACTGTTAGATTCTCTTCACAGTTAGCATTCCATCCTGGAGTCCATGGACCTCTTCATTCATTTCTAAAATTTGCCAACATCATGGATCATTGTATACTGTAAACAACTAAGGAATTCTCTAAATACACAGTGGAATTTATTCACCACTACAGTGAAATACTGTAGTACTTCATTTTTAAAATTAAAAAAAAAAATGTTTATGGTGTGGTGAGTCAAACTCGGGGCTTAAAACTTGCTAGGAAACCAGCTACATCTGGCTATGTTCTCAGTCTATAGTCTCACTGCCCTTGAAATTTTCTGTGCTTCATCTATTCAACACTTTCCATCCTCAAACCTCTAGCAACCACAGATCTGTCATTAAAATTGTCATTGGCCATGATGTTATATAATTAGAATCAAATAGAGTCTAGCCACTGCAGACTGACTGCTTTCACTTACCCATGTGCATTTAAAATTCATCTTTATTTTTGCATACATAGATGAGTCTTTTTAAAAAATTATTATTGTATAGCATTTCCTTGTATGAGTGTCTCAAAGTTTGCTTGTCCGTTTGCCTACTGAAGGACATCTTAACTGTTTACAGGTTTGAGCGTTTATGAGTACGTTTTCATAGTCATCTGTAACCAGATTTTTTTGTGAACATGTTTTAAACTTAGATGGACAAATACATAGAATTAAGATGCTATGAAAAGAATGTGTTTAACTCTCTAATAAACTGCCAACCTGTCTTACAAATGGTTGGACCATTTTACATTACCAGAAATGAATAAGAATGACTGATGCTTCACATCTTTAATTACAATTACTTTTGTGCCTTTATTTATTAAAACAATTTTATTAGGAACATTTGATATTTTGTTTTCCTAAGAACAAACTATTATGAGCATGTTTTCATAAGCTAATATGCAATGTGCATATCTTCTTTGGTGACGTCTATATTCAGATATGTGCCAATTTTTATCTGGTTTGTTTGCTTACTTATTGTTGAATTTTAAAGTTTTATTTTCTATTCTGAGCCTGAGTCCCTTATCTTGTAAGTCACTGCTGTGCCTATGAAAAATGTCCTTATAAGAGGCTCAAAAACACAAGCACAGTGACACAAGCCTATGATCCCAGTCTGAAATTCTCCTTTTTATATCCTTAGAAGTTTTTATAGAGAAAATAATTTCATCATTAATAAAGTGATTTAAAATATTTTTCCTTTCAAAGATTGCACTATTGGTATTGTATATATAAGCTTGAGACTAGTTTTGTTCTATTTGTTTTATATTTTTCTGTTTCACTTTCAAGTCAGTGATATACATTGAGTTAATTATTATGTGAAATGTAAGATCCAGCTTTTTTAATTTTTTAAATATGTGGATGGCTTCTAATGGTTTTAGTATCATTTATTGAAAAAAACAATATAATTTCTACATTGAATTGACTTTGTACCAGCATCAAAGAATAGTTTGGTATGTTTTTAGTTATCTCTTTTGGTCATTTTATTCTGTTGCATTGATTGACATGTCTATTCTTATGTTGATATCATATTGTCTCTATTATAGTAGTTTTATAAGACTTTACAGTAAAATGTTTTTCATACCCCAGAATTGGCCTATCTTGGTGAATGTCTCATATTGAGAAGATTATGTATCCTGCTATTGTTGGAAAAAATAAAAAAAAAATAGAAATGAGATTGAGTTGCTTTGTAATGTTGTTTAAATCATTTATGTCATTACTGATTTTCTGCCTGCTTCACTATGAGTTATTGACAGAAGAGGTTTGAAGTTTCTAAATATAAGTATGTATTTGTCCATTTCTATCTTTGGTTTTTGTTGTTCTCTTACTGTGTGATATAGAGATGTTGAAAGGCATTCTGAGTGCCTTCTCCCAAAATATGTTCATATCCTGGAAACTGTGAATATGACATTATTTGGAAAAGGTTCCACCTTCTGTAAATAAAAGTCTCAAGATGAGCTCATTCATAGAAGATTAACCTGGTGTGCCCTATGAAAAATGTCTCATAAGAGGCTCAAGAACACAAACACAGTGACACAAGCCTGTAATCCCAGTGGCTGGGGATGCTGAGGTAGGAGGATCACAAGTTTAAAGCCAGCTTTGGCAACTAAGTGAGAACTGCCTTAATATAAAAACAATAGAAGGACTGGGGATGTAGGTTACTGACAAAGCACCTCTGGGTGGTTCAATACCTAGTATGTGTATACACACACACACACACACACACACACACACACATATATATATATATATATATATATATATCAGTCCCAAGCAGAATTGTTGCTTAGAGAAGAAAGAAGAGAAGACATGTAAAGATGCAGGCAGACAATGCAATAAGGCAGGCACAAGCCAAGGAATTCCTGGAGGCAGGAGACACTAGAAGAGGCATGCGGTGATCGACTCTCTAGAACCATGAGAAAAAGCACGGATCTACAGACATCATGATTTCAGACATCTATAAGAGAATAACTTAATAGTCTCACACCATCTACTCTGTGATAAGTTGTTTAGTAACCAAAGGAAATTAATCCAGGTGCATAAAAATTTATGTCTTCTTAGAAAACTGACCCATTTATCATTATTTTCTAATGTTCTCCCTGTATTTGATAATCTTACTTATTCTAGATTCACTTTGTGTGAAATTAATATGATATTCATATTTTCTCTTGATTAGTGTTAACATAGTATACATTCCTGTATCTCTTTGCTTTTAATCTACGCAAGACTTTGGATTGAAACTGAGATTCTTTTACTGGACATTGATATTAGCCAAATTATATTGTTATTTTGTATGCACATATGAATATATAGCAATGAATCCCTTTATTGTGCACACTATAATGCACCAACATATATGTGGAAAAAAATGAGATTCTTGCAGATTGCAGTAATTCTGGTCCATGTTCTTCTGTTCCATCTGATATGTTTCAACTGGTGTATTTAGCTGTCTACAGTTTAAATTATTGTTAGTATCTTTGGCTTAATATTTACCATCTTAACAAGCTTTTTTCTGTCTACTGAATTATTGTTTATTTCTCACCTCCTATTTTTTTCTAGCTCCTCTAGTTTTATTTGAACATTATAAATTCCTTTATTCTCTTCTTTTGTGAGATTTTAAACTTATTTTATGATATATTTCATGGTTGCCCTAAGATTTATAATCTTTATCCTTAAATAATCTAAAATTGTCTCTGAATAATGCTGGCTGCCTCACATATAGCACAAGCATCTTTAATATTATATTTCCTGCCAAACCATAACATGTACCATTTGTGTTTTTGGCTCCTTTCTTGGATCTGAGTTTCCTTTATACTGATGCTTGCAGAGAATATGCAATTCTCAGCATTTTCAAATATATTTCATTATTATTGTTGTTAATATTAGAAGATTTTTGGTATTGTGAAAAATTATGAATAAAAATTAGAGTTCAATAATATTTTTTGAATGTGCAATTTTTAAATTAATTTATTTTAATTAGGTATATTGATGACAGCAGAATGCATTTTGATTCATTGTACACAATTGCAGCACAACTTTTCATTTCTCTGATTGTACACAATATAGCATCACACCATCTATGCAGACATACATGTACCTAGGGTAATTATGTCATTCACATTCTACCATCTTTCCTGCCCCCATACCTCCTCCCCTCCCTATCCCCATTTACCCAAATTTCCTCCATTCTCCCCATACCCTCCCCCACTATGGACCAGCACCCACTTATCAGAGAGAACATTCAGCCTTTGGTTTTTTGCATTTGGCTTGCTTCATTTAGTATGATATTCTCCAACTCCATCCATTTACCTGAAAATGCCAAAGTTTCATTCTCTCCTAATGCTGAGTAATATTCCATATATATATAACAGAGTTTCTTTATCCATTCATCTATTGAAGAGCATCTAGGTTGCTTCCACAGTTCTGCTATTGTGAATTGAGCTGCTATAAACATTGATGTGGCTGAATTACTATAGTATGTTAATTTTAAGTTTTTTGGGTATAGACCAAGGAGTGGGATAGCTGGGTCAAATGGTGGTTCCATTCCCGGTTTTCCAAGGATTCTCCATACTGCTTTCCATATTGGTTGAACCAATTTGCACTCCCACCAACAATGTTTGAGTGTGCCTCTTCCTCCACAGCTTCACCAGCATTTATTGTTATTTGTATTCTTTATAACTGGCATTCTGAATGGCATGAGATGAAATTTTAGAGTTGTTTTGATTTGAATTTCTCTAATCACTAGATATGTTGAACATTTTATAATATATTTGTTAATCAATTGCTTATTTTCTTCTGAGAAGGGTCTGTTCAGTTCCTTGGCCCAATTATTGATTGCATTATTATTATTTTTTGGTGTTTTGGTCTTGAGATTTTTATATATTTTATATATTCTTGATTTTATTTCTTGTGTTTTAGGAGTCTTGTTAAGGGAGTTGGGGCCTATTCTGAAATGATGAATATTTGGGCCTATTTTTTCCTCTATTATGTGCAGAGTCTCTCATCTAATTCCTAGGTCCTTGATCCACTATGACTTGAGTTTTGTGCATAGTTAGAAAGAGAAGTTTATTTTCATTTTGCTGCATATGGATTTCCAGTACTCCCAGATCATTTGTTGAAAAGGCTATCTTTTTGACAATATATGTTTTCAGCTCCTTTGTCTAGAATGACATAACGGTATTTACATGGGTTTGTCTCTGTGTCTTCTATTCTGTTCCATTTGTCTACGTGCCTATTTTGGTGCCAATACTATGCCATTTTGTGACTCTAGCTTTGTAGTTTAGTTTAAGGTCTAGTATTGTGATGCCACCTGCTTCACTCTTCTTGTTAAGGATTGCTTTGCCTATTCTAAGTCTCTTATTTTTCCAAATGAATTTCATCATTGCTTTTTCTATTTCTATAAGAAATGACATTGGGATTTTAATTGAAACCTTATTGAATCTGTGTAGTGCTTTGGGTAGTATGGCCATTTTGACAATATTAATTTTGCCTATCTAAGAGCATGGAAGATCTGTCTGTCTGTCTTCTAGGGTCTTCGTCAGTTTCTTTCTTTAGTGTTCTGTGGTTTTCATTCTAGAGTTTTTTCACCTCTTTTGTTATATTGATTCCAAAGTATTTTATTATTTTGAGGCTATTTTGAATGGGGTGGTTTTCCTAATTTCTCTTTCAGAGGATTCATCACTGAAGAATAGAAATGTATTTGATTTATGGGTGTTGATTTTATATCCTGCTACTTTGCTGAATTCATTTATTAATTCTAGAAGTTTTCTGGTGAAGTTTTTTGGATCCTCTAAGTATAAAATTATATCATCAGCAAATAATGATAATTTGAGTTCTTCTTTTCCTATTCATATCACTTTGATTTATTTTATCTAATTGCTCTGGCTAGAGTTTCAAGGTCTGTGTTGAATAGAAGTGGTAAAAGAGGGCACCCCCATCTTATTCCAGGTTTTAGATGGAATGCTTTCAATTTTTCTGAATTTAGAATGATGCTGACCTTGGATTTAGCATAGATAGCTTTTACAATGTTGAGGTATGTTCCTACTATCCCTAGTTATCTAGTGTTTTGAATATGAAGAGGTGCTATATTTTGTCAAATGCTTTCTCTGCATCAATTGATACACTCATACAATCCTTATCTTTAAGTTTATTGATGTGATATATTATATTTATTGATTTCTTTATGTTGAACCAACTTTGCTTCCCTGGGATGAACCTCACTTAATCATGGTCACTATTTTTTAATATGTTTTTGTGTGTGATTTGCCAGAATTTTATTGATATTTTTTGCATCAATGTTCATCAGGGTTCTTGATCTAAATTTTTTTTTCTTTGATGTGTTTCTGCCTGCTTTTGATATCAGAATGATACTAGCTTCTTAGCTGAGTTTGGAAGTTTTATGTCCTTTATAATTTCATGGAATATTTTGAGGAGTATTTGTATTAATTCTTCTTTGTAGGACTTGTGGAACTCAGCTATGAATCTGTCTGGTTCCAGGCTTTTCTTGGTTGGTAGGCATTTGATGGTTTCTTCTATTTCCTTTCTATAAATTGATCTGTTTAAATTGTATGTGTCCTGTTGACTTCGTTTGGGTTGATAATATGCCTCTAGAAATTTGACAGTATCTTTGAGGTTTACTATTTTACTGGAGTATAAATTTCCAAAATAGTTTCTAATTGTCTTTTGTATTTCAATAGTATCTGTCATGATATTTCCTTTCTCCTCATGAATTTCAATAGTGTGAGTTTTCTCTCTCCTTCTTTTTGTTAGGGTGGTTAAGGGTTTGTCAGTTTTATTTATTTTTTCAAAGAAAAATGAATGTTTTGTTAACTTTTTGAATTGTTTCTTTTTTCAATTTCATTAATTTATGCCCTGATTTTAAGTATTTCCTATCAGCTACTAATTTTGGTGTTGGTTTGTTTCTCTTTTCCTAGGGCTTTGAGATGTAATGTCAGGTCATTTATTTGTTGACTTTTTCTTATTTTAGTGATGAAATCCATGAATTGAACTTTGGTCTTAGCACTGCATTCATAGTGTCTCATATATTTTGATAAGTTGTATCAGAGTCCTCATTTACTTCTAAATTTTTTTATCTTCTCCCTGAAGTCTTCTGTTATTCATGCATCACTCAATAATGTATCGTTTAGTCTCCAAGTGTTGGAGTAGCTTTTATTTTTTATTTTATCATTAATTTCTAATTTCATTTCATTATGGTCAGGTTTAATGCAGGGTAGTATCTCTATGTTTTTGTATTTGCTAAGACTTGCTTTGTGGCATAACATATGGTCTGTTTTGGAGAAGGAACCATGTGCCACTGAGAAGACCATGTATTCACTCATGGATGGATGGAATATTCTGTATATCTGTTAGGTTTAACTTATTAATTGTGTTGTTGAATTCTATAATTTCTTTGTTTAGTTTTTGTTTGGAAGATCTATCCAGTGGTAAGAAAAGTGTTTTAAAGTCACCCAATATTATTGTGTTGTGGTCTTTTTGGTTTTTATACTTGAGAAGGGTTTGTTTTATATACATAGATGCCCATTGTTTGGGGCATAGTTAATTATCATTGTTATGTCTTGTTGATGTATGACTCTCTTAAGCAGTATGAAATGTCTTTATTTACCCTTTTTAATAGCTTTTTTTTGAAGTCTACTTTATCTGATCTGAGGATGGAAACACCTGCTTGTTTACATGGTACATCTGAATGGTACATTTTTTCCCACCCTTTAATCCTCCGTCTGTGGATTTATTTTACTGTGAGATAACTCTCTTCAAGGCAGCATATTGTTGGGTCTTTTTTTAAATCCAGTCTGTCAACCTAGGTCTTTTAATTGATAAGTTTAGGCCATTCACACTAAGAGTTATTATTATTAAAATATGATTTGTATGCCTGATCATTTTGGCTTATTTTTTTTGTTTTTCTCTTGACTTGGTTTCTCCTTTGATTAGCCTTGCTTTTAGCTTATTTCCTCCTTTTGCTTATTTGCATTGTTGTTTTTCATTTCCTCATCCTGAAATATTTTGCTGAAAATGTTCTATATTGTATGCTTTCTCACTGTAAATTCTTCTACTTTCTGTTTATTATGAAAGGTTTTTATTTCATCATCAAATCTGAAGCTTAATTTTCCTGAATACAAGATTCTTGGTTGACATCCATTGTCTTTAAGACCTTAGTATATATTGTTCTAGGATCTCCTGGCTTTGGGGTCTGGGTTGAAAATTTTTCTAAGATATGAATTGGTCTCCCCCTATATGTAATCTGACTCCTCTCTCTTGCAGTCTTTAAAATTTTATTCATATTCTATATGCTAGGCATTTTCATTATAGTGTGCCTTGATGTAGATCTATTGTAATTTTGTACATTTCGTGTTCTGCAAGCCTCTTGTATTTGATTTTCCAATTCATTCTTCATGTTTGGGAAATTTTCTGATATTATTTTGTTGAAGAGATTGTGCATTCCTTTGGTTTAAATCTCTGTGCCTTCCTCTATCCCAGTAAATCTTAGATTTTGTCTTTTGATGCTATGACATGATTCTTAGATATTCTGTTTGTGGTTTTTTACTACCATCTTTACTTTGTGGTCAACCTTATTTTCAAGATTACATATTTTGTCTTCATTTGTCTTCGATTTTCTGTCTTCCAAGTGATCTATTCTGTTGGTGATGCTTTCTATTAAATTTTTTATTTGGTATATTGTTTCCTCCATTTCAAGGATTTCTGATTTTTCCCCCATAATCTCTATATCTTTCCTGAAGTAATCTTTAGCTACCTGTATTTGCTCCCTTATCTCTTTGTTGGTGTGATCAATGGTTGATTGTATTTGCTTTCTTATCTTCTTGTTGGAGTAATCAATTTTTGCCTGTATTTGCTCACTTAGGTCATTCTCTAATTTGTATATCACTTTAATTATGTACATTCTGAATTCCTTCTCTAACATTTCATCAACTGTGCTGTCCATGGATTCTATTATTATAGTATCTTGGTTTGTTTGGGGCATTTTCCTCTCTTGTTTTTCATATTGTTTATGTGTCTTCCTTAATTCCAGTGTGGATATGAGGTATTACAGTTTGTAACCTATAATCTTGTAGTGTCCCTGCAGATTACCTGTACCTCACCTTGTTGTTGGCCTTCTGGACTCTGGCTTGAGTCCCATGATAAATGCTTCTGCAACTAAAGGTGATAGTGGCAATAGCGGAGGTAACTCAAGATAGCAGTATGAATCTCCTGAGGTGGAAGCAACCACTTCCAGAGATGGGGCTGACAGGGTGGGCTGCCCATTTGGAGTTTCAGCTATCTCCAGGCCCTATCTGTTGTCCCAAGGAAGAGGCTACTGCATGGGGGGGGGGGGGCTATGGCAATGGCTGCAGTGTTCCAAGATGGACATGGGTTAGACTTGGGCTTGGGCTCTTGCATGGATCTGCTGGTCGGCAGGGTGGTCCCATGACTAACCTTGGCCTAGGCTCCCATCTAGATCAGCAAGGGCAGTCCTAGGCCTGAGCCTGGGCTCCCACACATACCTGCTGGTCTGTGGGGTGGTTCTCTGTTTCAATAATCTTATAATTAAATCTTGGTCTTTTAGCGGACCAGTGTGTTAGAGGTATTGGCTTTCTTCCAATGTCTTGATTTTTTCTCCTTCCCCAGCCCCTTTTCTGGTTGCAGAATTGCAAATTTGTTTCCTTGAAGCCATTTCTTCTGTTAGCTATGCCCTCCTGTCTTAAGTGAGACAGGAAGTTGATGAAGAACTGAAGAAGACAAGAATCCTCTTCCTCTAGCTGAAATCATTTTCAGAATAGTACGCTGAAAAATTCCTGCCTCTGGAGATGATGTCTTTGTTACAGAAAATGCTCTGGATAGGTTGCATGATGGCATTCTTTTTCTATTCTTGCCAGGACCAAGCAGAATCACTCTTTCTTCCTCACACTAGAAAACTGATGAGTTTTATGGAGTAAAAACCTGTGAAAATGTGGGGGATCTCCTTGTGGCTGTGCATTCCAGGAGCTTCTCATTCATATGCTGGACTTTGCTCAACGTCCATCACTTCATCAATGTTATGATGTAACTGTCACTAACTGCTTTTGTTCCCCTTAAGCAAATCTCAGACGTGTCGTTCTGTATCTTCTCTGTCCCCAGATTTTAGAGATTCAGTTTGCCCTAGAACTTCAGTCCTCTGAGAAGTCCATGAAAATTCATGACTTTTCAGTTCTTCCACGGTTTTCTTGTGTTAAGTTTAAGAGAGATAACCAGTTCTTTTCATGCCGGATCTGAAATTAGAAGAACTATGCTACCAAATTTGATTGAAATATTTTAAAATATGAACTGTAACCAATTTTAACTATTTTCTTTTTATATCAAATAACAAAAGGGTGGGGACACTGGAGAAACCTAACATTCTTATCACAATAAAATACCCAGACACTGTGTGTCTGACTTTAGCAGTCTTATTGCCTAGGCATAAGAAACAGGTTGAAAAAATATCCACTTCTACATAATGAAAAATGCCTAAAACTCACTTATACTACAATTGGGACATAGAGAAAACACAAGCAGAAATAACTATTTTATTCTCTCTGTAATTAATCTGCTCTTCATTAACATGCAACTTACTGATTAATTAGTAAATTAGTAATTTCATTGAGTCCCATTTAGTAAACTGTGTAGTTTAAAAAGTCCTCTAGGTAATATTAACTCATCACTCAAAATTCAGTAGTATTTGTCTAGGTCTCTGATACATTTTTACCAAAGTAAAATCTAACTTCTTCATAAAATAAAGATGGTCCACAGAATTTTATGATTTAATTGATTTAGAGAGATTAGGCTGTCAGATTTTTTTAAACATTCTTATGTTGTATTGTGTTTCTCTGTGTATGGGGGTGCAGTGTGATCACTGGAAGTTTGATGATCTCCATGATGTAATCTAGGTTGGGCACAATAGTGCTTCCTCATGCTTTCTCATCAGAGCAGTGTGGCCTTCACCTGAAGGCCCTATCTTGGTCCTACAAGCTGGAGATCATTAATTAAATATCTTCTTTGTGATGTATCCAATTGTGAGCTCACTTATCAGAAGAGGTACTTTTTCCATGAGGGAAGCATCTGTGGGAACCCTCTGTGGCCCCCCCATTCAGGTTACACACCCTGAGGAAATGAGGGAATATCTGGATTGCAAAATTTAGATCACTGAATACCAGTTTGGTTTCAATATGGCCAGAAGAAGGATCTGTCTCCACCATTTTTGCCTTATGATAGTAACCCAAATCCTTCTGCAAGGGGAATTGTATTCATTTATCCACAGAATTCCCACCTTATCTAAACTGAAGCTGGAATAAAGGAAAATCAAGGTCCACTTAACACTGCAGAACTCTGTCTTTTCTTCCTAGCCTCCTTTCCATAGTCTGTTTAGTTAGAATAAATGTTTCCTTCAACATAATTCTTTTTTTCTTTATTATGAATTTCTGTATCTCTCTCACACACACATATACACACAATAATGCACACAAATATCTGGGCCCTTTGATACTTTAAAATAAATATATGAGCTTTTGATACTTTAAGTGTAGCTCTGAAATTTGAAGAAAAAATTACCAGTATAAAACTTGAAGGATTACATTTTTAATCTATTATTTTATTTACTTATTTACTTATATATCTGTGAAACAGATTTTCACCAAATTGCCCAGGCTGGCCTAGAACTCTTAACCCTCCTTCCTCAGCCTCGAGAGTAATTGAAACTATAAGCATGTACCATTGCACCTGACATTTGAACCACTGTTTTAAATGCAAGTCACAAGTTTGTTTGTTTGTTTGTTTGTTTGTTTTGGTTTGTATTCTTTGAATTCCTAATTTTAAAATTTCTAAATCTTCTCTGGCTAGATGAATGTCCTAGATCTGAGGAGAACAAAGACTGAGTATTATAAAAATTAATTGGAAACACATACTTTTGACTTGCGTATGATTACCCCTGCTAAACCTGAGCCCTCTGCACTAGAATTTGTTTCCACTTTAGAGATGAAAAATCTGTGATGCATGAAGACTAAGCATTGCCATATTCCCTTAAGGCTATTTGCAATAGTGGTACCTGTTGATGAATGTATTTTATTTTTACTGTCTAGTGTTAATGTTTGTGGGTTTATCCTTATCCCTAAATTCAGGGACAAGAAAATTCCTACATGCCTTCCTCCCATGCATCTGATGTTCATTCAACCAAATGTATTGATCCCATACTCTGTGCCAAGCCTGGAACTAGCTACTGAGAGAAAGCTGTGAGAAAACAAAAGAAGCTTTGTGACATCAAGGAGTTGACAGTCTTCCAGGAAATAACAGAATATCAACACAGAATTCAGTTTTATAGGTGTAATGAAGGAAGGAAATGGTGTATATTCTGTTTCATTGCTTTTTATTGCTTGTCTCTCAAAAGGTTTGTTTTCCCCCTCCCCTGTGCCTTATACCCCATATATTTTATCTTATTTACATACACATATTTTCCTCTCAGCTCTTCTCTCCCTTAGAGCCTAAGGACACAGTATAAGACCTTTCAATAAATAGATATTTGGTGGAGTCAAAATAATATTTTATTCAGAATCCAAAAAACTAAATTTGACTCTCATCTCAGGTGTCATACTTGAATGACCTCAGGCAAATCACTTGACCTCTCTTGAAACTTAGTTTTGTTCAACTATAAATCGAAGGTAATAATAATTACTTTACAGAGTTATTATGCTAAAGGAGTTAATAAACACAAATAATACTTTTAAGTATTCACAGAAATACAGATAAACAAGGTAGTAAAGAATTATTTTGTGTATTTCACATTCTAGAATACAATTACACACTAGTAAGCTCTAAAAAACAGACTGTATCTAAGTATTAAAAGATTTTCTTATATTCAAAATATTAAAAATTTCCCTGTAATTGCAAACCAACCTGGCTTAGATACAAAATAAAGACTTTGCAGATCCAATCATAGCTTCACAACCACAAAAATGACCTTAAAGCATTACCTCCCTCAGTAAAAATATAATCAATTCCCAGAATTTTCTGAAGGTTTTATCTATCAGAGCATTAAATATTTCCATTAAAAACAGTAAACAAATAAATGTGTCTAGTACATCAACAGATAAAGCATCAGAAAAGTTTCCCTGGAGAAATGGCTCTTCTGAGAGTCTCTTGACAGACACTCATGACACAGAGGAAAAGACAATTGCCTGTAA
The DNA here is from genome assembly GCF_048772815.1 of Callospermophilus lateralis. NCBI lineage: Eukaryota > Metazoa > Chordata > Mammalia > Rodentia > Sciuridae > Callospermophilus > Callospermophilus lateralis. The sequence continues at coordinate 133,691,405 of NC_135306.1, read as the reverse complement.
TTCTTTTATAGCAATGATAACAAGTAAAATGTTGCCCTCCAAGGAAACTGATACTGTATAACATTCTTGCTCCACATAAGCTTCTCACCCTAAGTGTTGAGTTACATTAGAAAATATAAGTATCCCTTTGCAAGCTGGTTTGGATCAACTAACTAGCTTTGTCCTGTTCATATTTATCTAGTAAAAATGAGAGGCAAGGGATGTTGAAGGGTGGAGACAATGAAGGGAAAGTTGGGGAGGGTACAAAGTTAACATATAAGCCAATAACCAAATCTCTTCATGCATTGACTTAATTTATTGAAAGTCAGTAAAGAATTCAACACTCAACTCATTTTTGGGATGCTATAAATTTCATCCTGGAAGAGATTTATAGGGTGGCTAGTCTCACAGATATTGGAATTAAATGAATTGTTAAGGTGTACAGAAAGAAAACAAGGTTTTAAAGATTAAATAACATATAAAACATTTTTAAGACAGTGATGATGGTAAGGAGAAGCTATAAATATGATCAGACCAGATTCAGGACATTATAGGAAAATAGCTTCTATAGTTTTAGAAGATTGCAAGAGTAGATAATATGTTAAAAATGTGCTGTTACAAGTTTATGTCATTGAACTAGGGAGATTGTATGCATTCATAGTTAGCCTAGCAGGGGATATAGGAAGTCAAAATTGAAAAAAAAAAAAAACTATTTTAACCTCTAAGGAGCCTAAAATTGGTGAGATGAGTACCTAGAAACTTAGTTAGAAATTGTCTGTGGAATGTGCACCTCCTTTCAAATTACTATTTTTTTCTTTGAATTGAAAGATAAAGTTTTAAATACAAACATATCCACATATAATATAATAAGAAATTGATGCCAACTTTAAAATCAATAATTAGTGTTAAGGAAATTTGATTTTTTACATTCATTTATTTATTTAACAAATACTCCTACTATTTGTTAGAATAAATGTTTATTTCAACATAATAAGTATTTAATACACGCCAGGCTTTTTTTTCCCTAAATAGTTTATAGATAGTAACTTACCTTTCTTACAACAATGCTATGAGGTTAAGTATTATTCTTATACCCACTTGTTATGGGCCAGGCTATATGAGCAATGATCAAACTCCATTTTACCCTGAGACTCCATGTCATGTAAGAAGTGCTTCTCCTATGGAAACACCCCACCTCTGTACCTATCAATAGTTGCTTAGTATAGCATGTTTGGCAACACAAATGGCAATTCTCATATAATGTAAAATTGTTCTCTTTTCTGGTTCCCATTTTTTTTAGGACAATGTACCTTGTCAGAGAATGGTTGTCTAGATGGTAGTAACCATTTTTTAACTTGTACTCACCTTGGGTCATTTTGACCCATTTCTCTTCTGCTTATGATTATGGAAAGTCCCTTGAAAAATACTAAATGTACCCAAAATGAAAATATGATTACAGGCATTGCATTGTCTCACTAACTGCTCAGTTCAACTTCTGTACCCCTTTTGCTTGCAGCTACATTAACCTGGTTGTGATTTTTGTGGTTTTTGCCACATTCCTGAAATGCTCAGCTTCAGGGCTGTTTCTTGCAGAGACAGTTTTGTGTCCTGTGGGGATCAGTCACGAGATGGCTAATCAATACTCTCCAATTCGAATAAAGTTGAGACTTGGTATGCTTTCTGAGCACTCTGCCCCATAACACTTTACAGGAGAGAAATCAGGCTCAGAGTTTTTATGCAATCCCTTTCAGGTGACAGGATCAGGAATTTTCAAGGTCAGGATCCAAATTCAGACAACAGTGCTCAAGGGTATGTTCATTACAAACAAACAAACAAAAAGCTGCTTTATTTACTATTCTTATTGTCAGAAAAAAAACATGTTCTTTACTGGGGTAAAGAACATTAGTAAATAATTGTGAATGTTGTGGAACATTCTTCCTTTTTTAATCTCAATGATAGAAAAAGAGCTTTATTAAAAATTTATCACTATCGATGACATCATTTATACATACGTTGCTACTGTGGTACTCAACCACTCCTTTCTCTATGGTTTTATTAGTACATTATAATTATACATAATAGTGGAGTTCATTTTTTACATAATTATAATGCTTAGAAGATCATTTCCTTCACTTCTGCCCCAATAGTTTCTTTTTCTTCCTCTTTCCCTCCATCTTTTCCCTTATCTCTACTAGTTTTCCTTTCATTTATTTATATTATTAATTGCTACTTTACAGTGTGGTGTACATATATGTATATATGTGTGTGTGTTTGTGTGTGTGTCTATATATATCATAATTCAGTAAATTTCATTCCTCAATCACTTAGTTTTCCTTTTGCTCCTTCTACCCTTAAATACCTTTCCTTTGATTCCCCAATCTCCTTTCTGCTTTCATGGTCTCCCCTTAATTTGCTCTAGCTTCTGCATATGAGAGAAGACATTCTACAGTTGATTCTAAATGCATCTCATTTCAGTTGGCATGATGTTCTCCAGTTCCATCCATTTATCAGCAAATGCCATAATTTCATTCTTCTTTATGGTAGAGTAAAAGTCCCTGTGTACATGCACCACATTTTCTTTATCCATTCATCTGTTTACAGTTGCCTGAGCTAGTTCCATAACATAGCTATTGTGAGATGCACTACTATATACAGTAACATTCCTGTTTCATTGTAGTATGCTGATCTAGTTCTTCAGAATAAATACCAAGCAGTGGGATAGCTAAACCATATGAGGTGGTTCTATCTCCAGAATTTTGAGGACTCTCCATACTGCTTTCCCTGATTTCCAAAGTATTAATTTTTAGTCCCATTGCCAGTACACTTTCTATATGTTGCCATTCTTATTGGAATGAAATGAAATCTTAATGTAGTTTTGATTTACATTATCTTGATTGCTAGAGATTTTAAAATTTTTTTCATGTACTTGTTGATCATTTGTATTTCTTCTTTTGCAAAATATCGGTTTAGTTTGTTGTTGTTGTTTTGCTTTGCTTTTATGTTTGTTTGTTTTGTTTTGTTTCTTTTTTTTTTTTTTTTTTTGTTTTTGGGTTTTTTTTTTTTTTTTTTTTTTTTTTTTTGGTATGAGGGTTTGAACTCGGAGGCACTCAATCACTGAGGAACACATTCCCAGCCCTATTTTGTATTGTACTTAGAGACAGGGTCTCACTGAGGTGCGTAGTGCCTTGCTTTTGCTGAGGATGGCTTTGAATTCACAATCCTCCTGCCTCAGCCTCCCGAGTCACTGGCGTGAACCACCATGTCTGGCTCAGTTTAGTTCTTTTGCACATTTATGAATTGGGTTTTCTTATGTGTGTGATGAAGCTTTTTGAGTTCTTTTTATATTCTTGATTAATATCTCCTGTTGGAGAAGTAGCTGGTAGAGATCTTTCATTCATTAGGCTCACTCTTTACATTCTTCTTCCTTTTGCTGTGCAAAAGCTTTTAATTTAAAGCTATGTCACTTATTGATTCTTGATTTTATTTCTTGTGCTTTAGGGACCTTGTTAAAAACGTTGGTGTCAGTGCCAGTGCATTGCAGTGTTGAGCTTATGTTTTCTTCTAACAGTTGCAAAGTTTTGGGTCTAATTCCTAAATCTCTGATCTCATTTGAGTTGACTTTTGTGCAGGGTACATGGTATAAATCTAGTTTCACTTTTCTGAATATGGAATCCAGTTTTCACACTATCATTTGTTAAAAATATATCTTTACTCAACCATTTTTTGGCACCTTTCTCAAGTATCAAATGACTATATCTGTTATTTTGTCTCTGTGTCTTCTATTCTATTGGTTATCATGTTGTGTTTTGATTCAGTATGATAGTTTCATTACTATAGCTATATATTATATTTTTATTTGTTCTAACTAGCTACACATAATAGTGGAAAGCATTTTGACAAATTGTACATAAATTAAATATAACTTTCATTATTCTGGTTGTACATGATGTAGAATCACACCAGTCATGTAATGATATAAGCACAAATGGTATTAATGTTCAATTCATTTTACTGTCTTTTATACACCCATACCCTCTCCCCTTCTTTCACTCCCCTCTGCCTAGTCCAAAGTAGCTGTGTTCTTCCCTAGGCTCTCTATTATGAATTAGCTTCCACATATCAGAGAAAACATTTGGCCTTTTTATGGGGGCGGGGGTGGCTTATTTCACTTAGCATGATATTCTCTGGCTCCATCCATTTACTGGCAAATGCCATAATTTTATCTTCTTTAAGGCTGAGTAATATTCCATTGCATAAATATACCATACTTTCTTTATTCATTCATCTGTTGAAGGACATCTATGTTAGTTCCATAGTTTGGCTATTGTCAATTGAGCTGCTGTAAACATTAATGTGGCTGTGACACTGCAGTATGCTGATTTTAAGTCCTTTGGTTAAAAACAGAGGAGTAGGATAGCAGGATCAAATGGTGGTTCCATTCCAAGTTTTCTGAGGATTCTCCATATTGCTTTCCATATGTGTGTATTATAATTTGAGATCCAGTATTTAATTCTTCCAGCATCACTCTTCTTGCTCAGGATTGCATAGGCTATTCTGAGTCTTTTAGTCTTTTAAATGAATTTTTTGGTTGTCATATGGATAACTAAGTACGTCAAAGCTATGGATATATCTCATTCTTACTATTTGCTCTGCTAACTCTCACAAAGTTATTATGGAAGTGGGAGCTGCTATATGCTATAGTTTTATAATTTTAAAGAATAATGTGAACTACACCTCTAATTCCATAAAATAAAAGGATAAATCAAAAAATCAACAGTAAAATTCCCATGTTTACTACAAGAAATGTACTGATTAAATCACTGAGAATTCCATTTTTGGGAAAAAAAGACATGTACTTTGAACATAAAATTGAAATATACCCTAAGTTACTTATGAGATGCAGTCATGAATCTGGGCAAAACATCTCACTTTGGCATTATTGTTTGCAGAATTGCAAGAAGGGGATCATTCATTTTTAATGTCTGAAGTAAACACCCACCACCAAGGATTACATTTCTGTGGTCTTGGTCAAATATTCAAGCTAAACTAACACATAATCCATATTAAGATATAACCTAATATCACATGGCCATCTAATTTAAAAAATGTAAACCATTCTTAAATCTCTGTAATCCTGAAAGAATCTACTAAGTGAAACTTTAGCAGAGTAAAAAAACTGAACTTAGGATGGAATATTAATTGTAAAATTAATAGTTAAGAGGATCTAAGCTAAGGATAGAAAACAGAAAAGAAATTTAGGATGATTAGTTAATATAGTTTCTAATTAATCAGCTATGTGATATGACTGCCCAGATTTGAATAAAGGAAGAAACTATTGGATAGTTGCCTGAAACATCAATTTATAAAACACCTTCATCTCATGGTTAAAAAAGGAAACAAGAGACCTGAATTAAGTAATGTGTTCTAAATCACAAATCTATTGCTATAGCTGGAAATGGTGCCAGATATGACTCCAGAGGCTGTGTGATCTTTTCTTTTTCTAAAATCATATAGATGAGGGAATTCAAACCCATAATATATGAAACAAATGATTCAAAGAACTGTAGATTTTTCCCCTAGGCATTGGAGGCATAAAAAAATGATTAGAATGAGAAAAAGTCATGATAATATGCTCCAAATACTTCATGATGCATTAATGATAAAAAGATAATAGATTAGCAAATGAATGGAATTTAAAGAAAGTAAGATATTTATTGAATTAGAAAAATCTAAAGAAATGAATGGGCAACCTAAGGAATATAATGAGTTTCCTGACAAGAAATGTTGCTTGAGTAGAGAATAAGTATTTTCCAACAGAATTATTAAGAAGGGATTTAAATATTGTGAAATGACCCTGCCAGGTGATATTAAACTATGGCATTCAAAGTTTATGGTTCCAGAAGTGAACATATAATAAAGAGTATATCTGCACTAACCCGTCAGGATTTTTTCTTAGCTCCTTCTCTTAATCCAAATTTCCCACAAGATAGAGGAAAGAAGGAAAGCACAAGTCTTGCTTGGCTTCAGGAATGCAGATTCAATTTCAGCATTACAAAATATTATTGTCCATGATGCTTCATTTCCCCTGAGATGGTCGGTCAGTGATATGATTTAGGCAAGTGCAACCTGTTACTCACCTTGATACCTGCCTGACATCTTCTTTCCCCTGCAGACCAAATAACAGCTTATCATTGGTCTAATAATACTCTGCTCTGAAGTTTACTACCACTGCTTTCCTTTATTACTGTTAGGTTGTATGACCCTGATCAAGTTGCAGCTGTCTCATGGGTGTGCTGAGTACCACTAGCAGTCTTTCAATCTAATTTACTATGGGAATAAAAAGTAACTCAGGAATGATCTATAGGAACAGTGACAATGCACAGGAGACTTAATGAACTCCAGAGCATGGTGTTTGCATCAGAAGACATAACAAGGTCAGGAATTTAACATCCAACTCAGAAAATAAAAATGCAAATATTAGTTTTATCACACATATATATTAGGCAGTTAGGATATTGATTGTAAAGCACTAAGTCATCATAAGAACTCACATGGGTCTTTCCATTGTCTTTGATGATGAGAACATTTCATGTGGACACAGTAGCTTTAGTGGATTCCTGGATGTTTCTTTCAGAGAATTGTCCAGAGTGGGAGAAACTAAAGCCTAGCAGTTTTAAATCAAGCACTATCATAGGCTATTTGCATATATTATTACTGATAATGATAATCATGCTAATAGCTACAATTAACCCCATCCTATATATGAGAAAAATTTCATAGTGACAGATTTTAATTTGTCTCAGTTCAGCTCTTAGTCATTACTGTTATTTTGGGCACATAACTTAATTTAGATGAACTTTTACTACATAAAATAGGATATTAGTAATGTGTACAATTATACACACACACACACATGTGTGTATATATATATATATATATATATATATATATATATATATATACAAAAAATTTTAAAATAGTAAGCACAACACCATCATGGTAATAGTCATAAAATAATAATGCAATAAGACTTCATAAAAATACCCAAAACATAGAAAGTTTAGATAAAGCATAATTTTCAGTACTGCATTCTCTTTCTCTTATCCAAACCCAGTTCACAAATGGAAGCAGGTTAAATTTTTTTATAATCATGGCAATAGGGTTAAGGTAAATGAACTTCCATTAAGGGCATAGTAAAATAGGAAGAAAAGTGTCAAGTAAGGAACATTATCAGAGAGTCCCTGCTCAAGATGCAGGGAGCAAAACAGTCTGTTCCTGAAACACTAGTGCTCTTTTGATTTAAAGTCCTACCACCCCAAGAGGCAGGGAAATAGGTACTAATAAACAGGAAGCTCCTGGGACAAAGCAGTTAGAATCATTCCTATCAATATGACAGTTACAGGTTAAAAAACACCATCAAATATACTAATAGCAGGGAACTAAAACATATTTGGATTGCTACCCTTATTTTGAAATTTCCAATTGACAGCTGTTCAGGTTAGTTCTAATTATTTCATTAACCTCCTAACAATCAATCCTTTATTTTACTTGGATGAGATTTTCTTGAGTCAAATCTATCAAATTCTGACAGTGTTTTTCTGCAATAATAATTATTACCATTTACTGGGATCTTTATCTGTTCTTATCACTGTCTTAATCACTATTAATTATGTATTAATAACAGATTAATTCTCATTTAAAAACATTAATCTTGTGACATTGGTACTATTATTATTCCTTGTTCATAGATGTGGGAATTGAGGCTTAGACCGGCTAAATTAAAACTAATTGACAAGGTTATATACTGTTTCATTTATATATTAATGAGTCACAAAACATTCTGAAAATTAAGAGCTTTAAGTATCAATCATTTCATTTGCACACAATTCTACTGGTGAGAGATTCACAGGGTCTCTAGAGCCTACTATCCTTGCATTGGACCTGGTGGAGTGGGAAGAAGCACTACAATCAGTAGAACTTCAGTTTCAGTTAGGTTCCTTTAAATGCCTGGGACTGGGTCGAGTAGTTGGAATGGGTCATATGTCCAGCATCTAAATTATGATCATTACCTGTGTTCCCTTCTACTCCTTGATGTGACTAGCATCAGCTTGTCTGTATGGTGACCTCTTAGTTGCAAAAGAGATTGTTTCAAAAGACAAGTGTTTATTAAGCCTCTATTTGCATGACAATGGCTAACTTCTCATGGGCCAGCATAAGTTACATGAAAAAGCATCAGGGCTTTTGGAAAGTATTAAACAAAATCTAGGAGACAAATGATAAGACGCAAATACTTGTTAATATTGACATAAATACTTGACAATGATACTTATTAGTATTGTGTATATATGTATGTGATGGAGACTGGGTTTGTCATGGAAAAATAGAGAAGAAAAAAAAATCCAAGGCAAATCAGGTGTAATCCAGCATTTCATTTTACCTATAAATAAATTGGGGCTACAGGAGAAAAGGAACCCAGATAAATATACAATTCTAGATATTGGCAAAGACTAGATAAAGAATGCAGAGCATACCAAATCCAAAGGAAAAGTTCTAATAGAGAATTGGTCACATGGGATACTGTTGGAGAATATGAGAAGAATGCATGGGCTGAAAGAGGCTTAAGAGAAGGTAAGAACCAACTGATAAAGTCTAAAGTTCATCCCTGTGAAGTATCTTTTAAATAACCCACTTGGGATTGTGTCTGCAATGTGCCCTGGCGTGCCCTGGCCAGGTTGGAATACCATATGCCTCACCCATATCACTGCTCTGATATGCTTTTATTGAATTGGAGTGGGAATTCTGCTTTTTGTCTACCTCAGGATGCTATCCTGGAGTGTGAACTCCTGAAGGACAAGGGGTGGCTCATCTTAAATAATGCATAAAGTAAAATTAATCACGTTACTTAGGATTATAAAATGATAAACATGAATCATGAATGGTCCCTTATTTTCACTAGAAGAGTCAATATGTCTAGAACATCTGCTAGGAAACACATTTTGTGCTATTTTAGAACATAAATTAGTTAATTAACTTAAAAGAATACTTAAAGGTAGCTGTTTTTCTAAAACTTTTTCCCAAAAATGAGAAAATTAAAGTGGCTGACTGGCTTTCCCAGTGTCACAAAGTTGGTGGGTAGCATAATCAGGATTTAATTAGACTATTTTCCTTGTGCTACTCTTTCTTTTATAGCCAGACCATAATCCCATGGAAATATAGGACAGTGTGTTTGAGATATACTGAAATTTAAATGTCAGATATTTACCTTTAATGCAATTTCTGTACAGAATACAACTTCTCTGAATATTATTCTTTTGTTTGCAAAATGAAGGTTGACAAACACATCCTACAGGTATTCCTTCTCTAAAATAGGTCTCCATCACTCATGGAAAATTGAAAACACAGCACTATTCAATGCTGCGCCATCTGGCGTTCATTAATGATATTACCTGATGGTAATTTTTAAGAAAAAAAGAAAAAAAAAGTCAGTTAAAAGAACTTCAAAATGCACAAGTAATAAATATACACTGTTTATCCAAGATATATGCCACTTTAGATTTTGTTCATTTATTTGGATACTGTTTGTAAAGTCAGTGTTAAAATATCAAAAGCATCACCCTAATTTGATGGCCAAATAATGCTGCCTGCAGAGATAGTTACCACCTTCACATACAAACGGGTGGATTATACCTGCACATTTCATATTCACAATAAAAGAAGTAGTAATAGGCCCCATCACATTTCTATGTAATTAGTGTTAAATACATTTGAATCCCATGTAGCTACACGAATTTGAACAGTAACCAGCACTATTGTATTTGAACTGTGTAATTACACACTGGATCTCTCAGTGGCACAAAATGTATAATTATGAAGTTCTCCACAATATCAGAAAAAAACAACTGTATGGTGTTTGGAGGGAAATCACAATGAGGTTATGCTGCCTGTGATTTCACATCCTTTAGTTCAGTGCCTATTTAACTTCCTATAAAATGTAATTAGGCATGGGGTTGGGTTGGAAGACAAACTGTATCTAATATATTAACAGCATCTCTTATTCACAAATAGCTAGAGAGCATTCCACCAAGTTCATGCCAACAGCTCCCCTTGTACATAATACAAGTAATTTGCTACTCTACATGGAGTCTCCCTATTACATTTTGTGTCTTTTAAAATAGGATTCTAAAAATATTTCCACAAAATGCAACCCTGGTGTTGATATTATACAGATTTTCTAAATTCATGAAATATAATGTCACAGGGGAATTAAAGTGGATGAGGTAAGCACAGCAAGTAAGAAGAAATGCAAGTTAAACAAGGCTAAATGTTGGACTTTTTGTTTGCTTTCTCATTAGAGGGGAAGTTTTACAGAAATTTTCTGAAGTCATAGCTAAAGGATGTGACTTTTTTATTTTTCTGGGCCTTAAACTCTTTTATTTAAATGTGTTTAAAAACTAATTGAATACTTACAGAATTTTGGAAATGAGTATTGGAGAAGTTCTCTCATAAACCTTAGTGAAGTACAGGGTTCACTTGAGACAATAAGATCATGTGCATATGAGAAGTTTCTTGAGCAGATTGGGGATGGCACAGTGTCCACTGGGAAGCAGCCTACAGTGCCTTGGTGAGTAGACTGAATGATTCTGGAAAGGTAGAGAGAATATATATATATATTTTTTTTCCCAGATAGTTAAAAGCACTAGATATACCCAATTGTATTTAATAGAGTAGACCCAGAAACCAGAAACTGAGATAAGGACGAAGAGTTATGATTTTCCTGAGAAAGTAAGGGTTCAACTGAAAGCTAACTAATGAGAGGCAGGAAACTGCTGGAGTCTCCAGGCAGAAATTGTAGGCAGGAAAAAAATCCAGTGCAAAGTCCTTAGGGCCAAAAACTGAAAGTAAAGCAGAGAGTGATGCAAAAAGAGCCAGAAGATTGTAATCCATGGTAAACATGCTAGATTCTAAAAAGGACTAGTACTATTTGCATGTTAAACTAGGAAAGGGTAAATGAATCTCAACTAGAGAGTTAAATTGTATGTGAAAATATGTCATATTGTAATGGAGTTGAATATATTACCCTCTATTTCAAAGAAACTGCCTATCACACTCCAATTTAAAAGATTTGATGCTACCCAATAATTTTTTTTCTCTGTATGCTCAACTTTTAGAGTCATTTTCTTTGCCATTTTATTTATTTCTATATAATTAAGTGGACATCTATGAAATATAAAAAAATTAAAGTATTAAAAATTGTTTCTGTATTGATACTTAAATCATGAAATTATAATTAATCAAAATATTTAGAATTCTGAATATTAAAATGCTTAAAAGAGTTTTTTCTATTTTTTATGTCATATATGGAAGGAGATTCTATCATTGCTTCCTGTAGAAGTTGCAGTCTTTCTCAGGGAGGTCCTGTTTTACAATATGAGAATTAGTTTGTAAGTACTGGATCTGACTGACACAAAGCATAAGAACTTGGAGACATCATTGACACCTTGGAAGCATGTTGCATTATTTTATAAAATGATATGGCATTTAAAAGCATTTATTTTAAAATTTTATTCTATTTATATTAAATTATATGGCATTACTCTTTATAATTTTCTCTAGCCTTCAAACCTTCTAAGAGTATTATATTTTTATTCTATCTAGGATATTTTCTGGACACTTTTCCATTACAGAAGAGTTTTATTGTTAAGACTAAAGATTTCTTATAATACAGTTTTAAAATATGGGAGTTAAATGTGCCCTCGCAATTTTAATGTAATTTATAACTTTAACAACACAGTCTCTCTGCATACTACATATCCCCATTCTGTTTCATAAGATAATATTGCTATCACATCTGACTTCCAACTCTTTTGTGGGGGGTGGGGTACCAGTGATTGAACTCAGGGGCCATCAACCACTGAGTCACATCCCCAGCCCTATTTTTGTATTTTATTTAGAGACAAGAATCTCACTGAGTTGCTCAGCATCTCAACATTGCTGAGGATAGATTTGAACTTGTGATCTTCCTGTCTCACCTTCCTGAGCTGCTGGGATTACAAGCCTGAGCCACTAAACCCAGCTGACTTCCAACTCTTACATCAAATCATCCCAAGTCTTTAGATTTCAGATAGTCTCCGAAATCCCTACTATTTTTCTTTTCTTTTTCAAATGAGTGGGACAATCTCTTAGATCTCTTTTGACACATTTCCTTGACTAACTAAAATAAGCGATTTAAAAGTGAACTTAGATATTAATGTTGTATAAAAATTGATTTGTTAAATAAAAAAATGGATAGTAATTTTACCATTTTATTAATCAAATACTGTTGTTTCATTTAAACTGACACATATAAATACTTTTATTAAGTCACTTAAAAACTTCTGTATGTTTATACTGTCTACTTAGAAACATTGGTATGAATGATATGGCTTCTTTTGAATTATGGTATGTTGGGAAAAATGCTATTTGTGTCTGATTTTTTTTTTTAAAGAGAGAGAGAGAGAGAGAGAGAGAGAGAATTTTTAATATTTATTTTTTAGTTTTCGGTGGACACAACATCTTTATTTTATTTTTATGTGGTGCTGAGGATCGAACTCAGTGCCCTGCACATGCCAGCAAGCACGCTACCGATTGAGCCACATCCTCAGCCCAAGATTTTTATAAAAAGGGCAATTATTAACAGGAAAAAGCAAACTAGATTTGTTCCTATTGCATTCTCACTCATTCTCAATACTTTACTTTTTAATTTTTTAATTGATTCTTTTTAATCATACAATTTAGTAGAGTCCATTTTGATTAAATTATACATGCATGGAATACATCTTATTCTACTTAGGGCCCCAGTATTGTGGATGCACAGCATGATTGGATTCACTGTGGTGTATTCATATATGTACATAAGAACTTTATATCAGACTCATTCTGCTGCTTTTCCATTCCTCTCCCCTCTTCCTTCCCTTTGTTGCTCTTTGTCTAATCCACTGAAATTTTATTTTTCCCCTTATTTTTTTTTCTACAATTTTTTTAAAAATTTGTTCTTCCCTTATTTTTGACACTAGAGATGTGGGGTTTTCCCCACACATCAATTCCCTTTCAGACATAACTTGGGTTTCTTATAATTCAATTCAGTTCTGACAGTAACCAAAGTTAGTACAGATCTCACAGTTCAATGACTCAATTCCATAAGACTGCAATCCTAAACCCATGTCATCCATGACATTTCACCAACTTCACCACAAATCAAAGGTTCCCACACTTTGTTTTGGAGATTATTTACTAAGTGTTTCATAGAATATAGGAAAGCACTTTCCTATTACCCATGTATTATAAAATTATACAATTCAGGAACAATATCTTCATGAATGAGATTTGTAAGGAAAATATGGGTTAAGAGGGATAGCAGCTCTATCCCTATAGGAATCCTTATTACCTCTCAGGGCACGGAAACCTCCTAGCATTGCCACATATTCAAAAATTTGGATTCCAGGTATTTTTATAGGGGATCCATCACACAGGCTTAACAGTTTCTTCTTTCCAGTATATAGAAGGTGGGGCTGAAAGTTTCAGGCTTTATTTTTTAGGTTTTCATAAAGCATAGTCACTTTTATTGTGTGGTATGCCATCCTCTTTCTGATGACCATCTCTCAGTGCAGTAATCCAAGTGTCCATAAATAGGAAGACACTTCTACTACTAGGAAATCCCAGGGGATTAGGAGCTCCCTGTCAGGAACCACGACAAAAGACCAAACATTATAATGAAAGAGGCATTTGCTACACCTTTCAAGCAGAAAATTGCAAGTGTTTTTAAGTACTCTGTGCCAAAAACTGGGGAACAGAAACCAAACAGTTTTATTTTCTGATTTCTGACTTGGACTAAAAAGTGAAAGATAGATGCTTTTCTGGTTAGTGGCAGATTCACAGAATGAGGAGCAAAACAAAGTTTCTTTGCAACAGAAAGGGAGAGAAAATATATTCATTAACAGCTTCCACTCATGACCAAAAAAGATGTGGGACTGCAGTGCACACTAGGGTACCCTTCTTAGAACGGACTTCTGTTCCCTTAGTTTCTCCTAATTAGAAACTCAAAAAATTTAATTGTGGTAAAATGTATATAATGTAAAAGATATTATTTCAACCATTTTTAAATGAATGATGCAGTGGTGCTAAACATATTCACATTTTTGCACATCCATCACTTCCTTTATCTCCAGAACTTTTGTCATTTTGTAAGACTAAAATTCTGCACCCATGAAACAATGGCCTCATGTCAGAAACCTTATACTTTTACCCTCAGGATGGCAAATAGAAAGGACACATAAGAATCCGTGGCGGAGGATTTATTTTCTTTTAGGTCCAAATGTAAATCTTATTTGGGATAAATACAAGACCATAAAATCATCAGATTAAAATGAACCCTTGAAATATATAGTTCAGAGACAGGAATCAAGATTAATTTTTTCTCTGCTATTCTTTCATGGCAAATTATGTAAAGAAGAACGAAAGTAGAGCATGCAATCATATGGATTGTGTGCGTCACTTCCTGACTCTCAGTAGCTCCATGTTTCTCTTTACCTTTGCAAACTGGTTAGTGAAGGACCAGATGGTGCCGCAGTCTCTCGATCCTGCCCTGGTCCTTGAGCAAGGTCACCTTTCAGAAGTCCTTCCACTAGACAGCATGGGAGTAAGCTGGCAAGGAATTTGTCATACCTACTTGGCTGATGGCTCCCAGCATCATGGCACTACTCTACCCAAACAGGCACATCTTACATGGAGTACATACATTTCTTTTAATTATATAATGAAAAATTTGCTTGAGGCACAAGCTGTTTGGAAACTACAATCATCTCTCCTTTTAGAGTAAATTAGAAGGAAATGAGAGAGGAATGACCCAGAAGAAAATGAAGGGAAAGAGATTGGACTATGTATCCAGTGGCATTTTGTTAGCATATACACATATCTCTTTTATCCACACATCCTTGTCAATGTTGTGTTTTATTTCAAGTTTAAAGATGTGTTGAAAACCTCTAGTACTTCAGTTTTCCAAGGCTCTATGCCTACCAAAGTTGGGATTCCAGCCAATCTCACAGTTCCCTCCATTTGCAATGAGATACAGAGAAAGAAGGCTAGTATGTCTTCTGCCATTTTCCCAAATTCATGGGAGGATCATGTCACTACTGCATACATAGCATGATACCAACATATAGCATGAAGGACGTGCTGTTCACTGACAGAAAGAAGGGCAATGTTGGACAGTTTCTTCCAACAGGCTCTGGGTTTCCAATCCAGCAAACTTCATGATGATTACTGTGTCACTAATGGAAATAGGTTTTACCTTTGGAAGCATAAAATATACAAAACTGAGCCGAGTTTTCCAGTAAGTGTAATGAAAATTTTACTATTCAAAACTGTTCTCTTGGAAACTAGCATATCCTAGTTGACACAAAAATAAGTTTTTATTGCATGGTCTTTGTGCTGTTACCTTAGCATGTGTCTATTTATGCCTTACTATGCTAGTCAAGCCAACTCTCTTGTCAACACCCTGGGGATGGAATGATGTGTCCCAGGAGGTGCATGGAGATATGTGTTTGAGGTCTGGGGGATGGAGGTACAAACTGGAATAGACTTAGAAAGAAGTCTGCCTTCCCACAGAGAATGAAGAACTATTTGATTTTCGACCATGAAATTTCCCACTAGACAATGAGAGCGTTCAAACTCTGAAATCACACAGGATCATAAGAAATGTGTCTGGATAACAGCCAAGAATTTTGGGGTGAGACACATCTCTGAGACATTAAGTCAGACCAAATGTATTCTTTTCATGGAAAAACAGGAAAGAAAGTCATATAGTCTGGTTTCAATACTTTGAAATTTGCACTTCAATTTATTTTATTGGGAAGGTAGTGGTGTTATGTGGGAAATTATATTTGAGATAAAGATCTACTATTGGCAGGGAATTTAAAGGTAAATCCCCTTTCAACAAAAAAGATGAAGCATATTATCACAGAATGAATGCTAAGCAAAGATTAAGTGGAGTCTGAGTTTTTATTTTGACTATGCATTTTTTTAAAAAAATAGTTATGGGTGTATTGTGGACTCATGATGGTTCAGCCTGTTAGCCAAAGGCCCAGGGATTACCCACTATAACCTTTAAAGAATAACTTGCAGAAATTGTACTGTTTGTATTCGGTTGAATGTGAGTGAATCCATTTAAATGTTGAGCTGCTAATCAAAGTAAATTGTTCAAAAATGGTGTTACACTGAAAGCATCTTGTCGTCATGTAGAAGGAAAGGCATTTTAAGGCCATTACCTAGTTGGAAAGTCTGTCATTTCTCCAATAGGTCAGTGAAATATCCGTCTTCTTAATCACAATCAGGGAAAAATATAAAGATACATAAAAGGATACAGGACAGAGGGAGAAACAGTAATCCACAATATCTTGTAAATGGGATGAGGAAACAAGTTCTGTATATGAAAAATGATTTAAAGAAGGGATTTTGCAAAGCCCACTAAAGAGGAGCAGATTTCTTAGCACCAAGTAATGAAGGTCTGAGAAGTTTGAGAATGCCAATTGGTATCTGAGGAAAGACTGACATTGCCACATAGAATTCCATGGGTAAACACAGTTTAAGAATTTGTAAGGGACTCAGGAAAAACTAAGAAAAAAGAATAAGGACCACATATGAACATTCTCTGAACCACATAGATTAACCAGTCTTATTTTGAGGAATAATTGTAAACTTTTACTCTGAATTCACTGTGAAAGCATTTATTATTCATATAACACAACCATGTTTTCACTTAATATTCAGAAAGTAATTTATAGTTTGCACTTCATAGGTTGGGGTTTTCTAGAAGATAGCCTTTCTCTGACTTCATAAAGATGCCAAGTTAATACAACATCTCTTTTCTAAAGGATAAGAAGAGACAACATAAAACTGTATTATTTCAGCTATTGTGATCAGAATATGCAAGAAAGGTAAACATTTCTTCTAATATAAAACCAGACTTATTTCTGCCTGAATTTAAGCAACATGCATTTGGAAGAATGAAACAAATACAGTATTGTTAGGTCTTTGAAATTGTTGAATAATCTAGAAAGGAATTGTCAAATATCATTTAACTATTTTTTTCCTTGTCACATGTATATTTCATCAGAATGCTGATTTTTTCTCAGACCTTTCTTATCCATTCTAATCTTTTCTCTTCATGCTACTTTTGTTTCTTCAAAATATTCCTTTCATATTGACTCTAATGCAGTAAGCAACGTGAAGCACTGATATGTGTGGTCAAAAACCACTGTTAGCATTATTTTGATTCCACTATTAAAAATGATTAGTAAAACAGCTCAATAAAACACCTACTCTATACCTAATAGAAATTATTTCAAGTTACTACAAATTCTTTTCAAAGGCATTCTGCTAAACACTACAGTATTCATTATATTTTTAAGTAGTGTGGAGAAAAATACCCTGCAAAGGTATTTCAAGTAACAGAAATATCACAAGCAACTAGTGAAATTTTGTGAGAAAGAAATTTTAACTAGAGAGTGTGTTTGTGAAGACTTCTGAATAATGTTACAAAGTTAACATGAAGAAATATGGGAAAGTATTTTGGGGGCTAGGGAATGAAGACCGGCAGTAAGGCAGAATGGAGAGAAAGCATAAGGATGGGAAAGAGCAGAAATGTGTTGAGGAATTGTTCAAAGTGTATGATAATAGCAGATGAAACAAGAGAATATTACAAAATATCGCCCCTAATTGGCATGCTGAAATTTTGAAAAGAGACAGTGGTTGGAGATGTACTTTATTGAGGTCAACCTGGCACAGGACTCAAATTATACTGGGCAGAAGTGATCAGAAGTCTGTGCGAAGAACAGTTAAGAACCTATGTTTTGTGGAATTATAATAAATAAAAAGTAGGAGAAATCAGTTCTATATAACTTGGGAATTTGGGTAAATGAGAAGTATGATCTCAATGAGTATCTTATAGTTTCAAAACTCTATGCAAGGAAAAATTGAAACCCAGGGTCAGAAAATTGCTATGTTGTTTACATGTTGTATATAAGGACTATTAGAGATAGCTGAGTAATTGTAAGACATTTTCATAAGCAAAGCTTACTCTGTTTTAAGTATTTATGATAATTGCACATGTTTGAGCGGCTGTTATTTTCTACATAATTAACATTTACAGGGAAGAACCATATTATGTTTTTGTTAGAAAGAATCACGAGATTGATGTGGTTAAAGGCAAATGCCCCCAAAAGTTCCTATAAGCTGTGCAGTACTATAATTTGTGTGGTAGTAAGGATGATGGTAACTGTGTCGTGTTCATAGATACTGGTCTGTTTGCTGCCATAATAGCTGCAACTCTTTCTACTAAAACAACTATTGCTACTTCTCTCTTTGCTCCCACAACTGAGATTATTTTTAAATGAATGGGATCTTCACCTCAGTCCAGGGATATCCACTTGACCATTTGGTTATCTCTCTGTCTTTCATAGGCCTTTAAAAAATAGTGATGAAGGAATTAAAATGTATAAACCAGCAGGAAGATGGGCATAATATGGTAAGTGATGGCAAGAGAATATTGAAAGATGGAAAGCTGATCAAAGAGCTGTCAGAAGAAGACAGGGCAGAAATTCGCAGGAAAGATTTGGAACTCATTTCCCTACAGAACCTCAAGAAGTTATGGGACCCATCCTTTCCATCTAGGGGCTCCCTTAGTTTTAACACCAAAATTTAGGTAATGAGAAAAGAGACTACTTTTATTGTTATTATTATCACCATGAATAATTAAACTGACAATATATTACATAGTAATTATATATATATAATATTGTATTATAGAATTTCTGATAGCATTTTCACTCTATTGTGTGTAACAATAAGAACATTAATAGAAAGATATTGAAAATGTAATACTGCATTTGTCATTGCTGTTAGCAACCTATTTCAAAGTGATTAAAATGTGGATATCAGGAAAAAAGTGATAGGAGTCAGTGCTAAGCCAAAAATAAATTTTCTTCAACTAAAATATTGAACAATTAAATGTCATCAAAATGATGTGTAAACCCATTAATAGCATACAGTACTGAAAGAATTGCTCTCTCATGTGATAAAATGAGAGAGTAATATACTTGCATAATCTGACATAGATCCTAAAAGCCTTCCCTTTATCTTTTTGAGTATCTGTATTATAAAATTAACTTGTGGAATCAGAGTTGTGTTTTCTTCAGAACACTGAAAACTGAGTGATAGGAACCTCTGCTCACTATCTGAATATTGTCCTTATAGTACATAGTACCAAAATGTAGCAGCCCCCAAGAGGTACAAAGGTTAGATTCTTTTAACAATTGAGCATCATTATAATTCAGCCAGGGGCCTTTAGAGGTTAGATGGAACCTCTTAATTGAGCATTATAGAACATGAAAATTACCGTTACCCTCTGATAAGCTATGCCTTTATCAAGCTTTATTGTGATCTTTAAATCCCACCATGACAGAAATGCATGTTCAAACAGCCTTTGTTCCAAAGAGTCACAGTCCACCTA
The DNA here is from genome assembly GCF_048772815.1 of Callospermophilus lateralis. Taxonomy (NCBI): domain Eukaryota; kingdom Metazoa; phylum Chordata; class Mammalia; order Rodentia; family Sciuridae; genus Callospermophilus; species Callospermophilus lateralis. Next base: position 133,671,883 of record NC_135306.1, on the reverse strand, counting down.
GAGTCAAATTACAGGCTTGTACTTTTAAGACTGCAGCAGAAGCTGTTAACCACTTCACTTCATTTCACTAGAGAGCAGGGGGAAACACCACTAAAATGAACCAAGGCAGAGGTCTAATGAGACACTGACATTTAAAGAGGAAGATTTGTTTCATAAGACCAAGATCCGTGCTCCATGGACCCTGTTCAGAAAGAGAGTTGCAGCCAAGTAAAATGTGAGGGTTAGATGCTGTGTCCTTGATACCACTGAATCAGCAGGAGAGAACGACTGGCTGGCTGATTTAAATTGTGCATGCTTCAGCAAATTTTCTGTGCCACTTACAAAATATACGATTCCCTTGTCATCATGTGTGCATTCAAGGCATGTCCATCATTAATTCACAGGTCAACCAAAATGAACAGGGTGAATGGCATTGAGGGCAAAAGACTTCTCCCCCACGGTGATAATAGAGGACTGTGAGGAGGAATCTGAGAGGTTCTCTCCTCCCAGTTTTATACTGATATCCAAGTTCTTTTTTAGTATTGGTGTCTTTCATAATGTCAGTCTTTCAGTTTGAACCCTGAATCAGAACCCACACTGCACATGTGTTTTCTGACACTTCTAGGACACTTCATAATGCGAGTTCTAGATGTATCTAAAGGTGACTATTCTTTCAAATCCTACAACCCTCAGTGTCTTTTGTCCTTAAGTGTGAATTTATATGCTTCGGCGTTTACATGTTATGACTGACTCTATGTAAATATCACCATTTTAATCAAACTTGAGAAATGCTCAGTGTCAATGTGGGTTTCCATACAGTTAAATTTTCTAGAAGCTCAAGACATGAAATGTAAACTGTAATTCTCATTTCTGGTAATGATTTGTATGCACAATGTTAAGAGATGCAATGTTAGAGTTTTATATCAAAAGAGGATAAAAGAACAAAGACATACACTAAGTTAAAAGAAAACATAGGCTGTTCAGAGGAAAGAAATATTTTATTTTTCTTTGGACATTTGCCCACATGAATCCCCTGCAAAAATCAAAACCCTCTGTCTACTGTCCCAGTCAGTTTGCACAGATGCCCAACATTTCTATAGTTTATGTCTGTGACTTGTATACAGAAATGAAGCATCCTGAAATGGTAATAAAAGCATTCTAAAGCCTCATATGTTTAAAAACATACACATATTACTATTATGATAAATGTAAACCAGGAGGCTAAGTTACAAAAGCACTCTCTTTTTAGTTACATAAGTTATGTGCACATAACACTAAATATTTAATACAAACTAAATAACCAAATAAATTAACAAGATATTTTTAAATGTTTAGTTCCAAATATATCCCGACATTTGGCTGCCATTTTAAATACATTTGGAATCAATCACCAATGTTTTCTTTAATTTTTTTTCTTATGATAAAAGTTCAGGTGAGATTGTGCTTACTTACTGTTTTTTTTTTTCAGTAAGAAAATAAATAAGCTAAATTCACAATATAATCCTTAATCTTGGTATAGCAAAACACTTTGTTACTACATCACTAGCAATTTATCAGATCATTTGGAAAGAAAAAACAAACAAAAGTAAAACTTTGTTCATGAAAAAGTTATAACATTTGCATGGAAATTAAGGAAACTGCTCATCCTGCTCTTGACTTTTCATACATTTATTTATAGATACTTGTAAACTCCGATCTCACCACCTGTGGACATATCTTTTCTCTTCATCGGTCAATCAATATAATTTTAAATAATCAATGTGGCAATTTTTGGTAATATATAGGCAAAAAATAAATTACTATTAATGCTAGTTGGTCACATTATTTTTCATAGATATTGACAAATAATACTATAGAGATAATTGCTAACCAAGTATAAAACTCAACATTTTGCTAGAGAAACAACAATGATAATTTAAGTTTACTGAAAAGAAATTAAAGGAAAAGCAGTCTTGGTTATTTATTATGACATAAAATGAAGGAAATTGTTATTCACAATTTCTATAACTAGCAGAAAATTATCTTTTTATTTATATTAACTGAAATGATGTAAAATCATAATATTCTTTACTTGTCCCTCTAATTAGCCTAATTCTAAATCTTAACTTCTGATATCATTATTGTCCTATAAACATATCAACATATATTCATAAGATTTTTACATATATATAATTTTAACAGCTTCTTGGCACATATATACATGCATTATTTTCACTGATGTCAGTGTATTTTCCAGTAACATTAAAGCCTGATTTTCTATTCAGCTCAAAATTAGAAATGAGATTTATTTTGTCAGTCATTCATTCAATAAGGTCTCAGTAACACCTTTACACAGATGGTTATCTATTGTCTGTTTCTGATATATCCAAGCTGGTTAAGCAGAACTTTTTCCCCCCTTTTGTCTGACTCTTCATGTATTTACAGTATTTCTCTGTCTCTTTCACAAGCAAGCTTATGGGAATAGCCAGTCTCAGATTTATGCACTTAACAATGGTCTATGTGGCCCAGTAAACTTTACTGTAACTAGATATTTGTTGACAGATGGATGAGTAAACATAGAGCCTACTCAGATAAGCCAAGGTATAACAACTCTGTTTTGAATGAAAGCACTCAAAGTGAAGCAATAAAACTGGATGAATAAATTTTATTTGTATGTTCCCATTTGAGGACTTTAAACTGTAAAGCAGTTAATTAACAGATAGGTATTTTCTGTTCTATATCAAAATGATGTTTTCAAATATTTAGATACTGTATCTTAGACATGCAAATAATTATGACATAGTGACATTCATTTATTCAGCAAATACTTATTGAGCACCTGTTCTGTCTTATGATGTTATATGTTGGAATTACAAAACTGATTGAGAGGGAGAGTAAAAACATATAAAGAAAGAGTTGTTATTTTTTTTAAATGAGAAACAAATTCTGATAAATGATAAAACAGAATAAATGAAGGTTGAAAGAGGCATTCATAGGAGAAGAAAGACATTTGCTTAGAAAGAGCATCTAAGAAAAAGGTATTTAAGTGGAAACATGAAAATTGAGAATTCCTTGCTATGAGCAGTAAGGAATAAATATTCCAGATACATCAGACAGTCTGATCCTAGTGATGGACAAGAAAGTCCTAGGGTGTAACATGACATTCATACAGCTGCACATACTGATGCTTGTTAATTCCAACCTTCTATCTTAAAGTATTTAATTTTCTCTTTCTTTTAGGTGTGTTTTCATTTACAATTTTGGAAACCAAAAGTGAAATTCAGTCCATTCACTGTGGGAAGGAAATCTTCAAGATGAGTTGTTAATAAATATATGGTGATAAGATTGAAATAGAAAAAGAACTCATATTTCATATTCTTTCTGAGTAGACACTGCATAGATGAGGGGTAATTCATATTACTATGCTATTAGTCTTCTCCTGAAAGACATAACTTATAGGAGATACACATACAGAGAGAGAAAGAGAAAGAAAAATAAAAAGAGAAAAGTAAGAGTATAAGAAAATTTATTAGGGCAATTGACTCAACGAGTTATAGGGAATGAGAAGGTCGCAGGTAAACTGGGAAACCAGGAAAGCTATTAGTGTGATTCAGTCTAACTCCAAAGGCTTCAAAACCAAGGAAGTCAATGTTAAAGTACTCAGTCCAAGAATCTGGGGTTCCACTGGTAAGATGCCAGGGTTCCACTTGTGAAAGTCCCTGAGTCCAAAGGCCATAGAACCTGGGGTTAGGATGCCCAAGGCCAGTTGAAGGATATTCTGCCTTTGGAAGAGAGAGCAGTAATTTATTTGTTGCCTCCTTTTTAATTCCATCCAGGCACCCACTCAGTTAGAAGTTGCCTGTCCACATTGAGGATATATATTCTCTACTCAATTGACTCAAGTGCCAGTCTCCTCAGGAAACACTCTCACACCCATACCCTGGTCAGACAATTATTCTAATCAATCACCAAATCTCCAGGAGTTTCCTTTCATCAAACCTGGTTTGGCTCAGAGCCCACTGAAGCAATGAGAATAAATAATGGTTTCCCAGCTCTCTGGGTATTCTGTAATTCAGTCAAGAAGACACCCCAAAATCAATCCTGACATCATGATATCTTCCTTTTTTTAATATTCACTGTAAGGAAATTATATTTATATCTAACTTAAACCCCTCATATAATACATTTTAGTAATATCTTCTTGTCATGGAAAGAGGAAACATTTCTCAGTAAGCTTCCATTGGAAAAAAATATAAGCAGAAAGAATGAGAGTAGTATACTGTTTTCCCTCCATATCAGAAGTTCTGCATTGAAATCATCAACAAATCCCAGACTGAAATTGTAGTCAGGCCTATGATGGTGAATTTATTCTACACATGTAGACCTTTATTTGTTGCTGTCACTAATCTCTAAAATATATAGAAATAACAACTATTTATGTAGTATTTATACTTTACTAGTTACTGCAAATAATCCATAGATGATTTAATATAGAGAGGATAATAGGCAAACTCTATAAGCAAACATAATACTATTTTATATGTATGAGACTTGAGCCTCCACGGATGTTGGTACCTTCTTGCGTACCAATTGGAACCAATTGGAACCAATACCTATAGGTACTGAGGAACAACTCTACTAAGAGGTTTACAGCAAGAAATAAATATGTGTGATTGTAGAATATGGTTAGACAATCTCAAATTGGTAGAGCATACCATCAAGAAGGAGAGACTGGAACTCTGGGTTCTGGACTGAAATTGCTAGCTTCAGGCAAAATCTTTTTTCCCTCTCATCTAAGGGGAGTCTCAGCTCTTCTCTTAACACCTTTCAACTGATAAAATCAGGTATAAACAGGTTACCTGGTATAATGTCCCTTGTTTGAAGTGAGTTTACTTAAGAACTTTAATAAGATCACAAAATATTTCCCAGCAATGCCTTGATTAGTGTTTGATAGAAAATCTTGGCAATGCAGGCCTATGTTGTTGATACCTAAAATCCTACTTCCTTTCCCTATACTTCCATTCTTTCTCTTCCCTTAGTAAAGATCTGGGTCATGATATATAAATTGTATGTTAGTAAGATACATGTTCACATAGTGCATGCAATAGGATAGAGAGCCACAATGCTTTAGCGTGAGGTAATAGTCCACTGGAAAACAAGGGTATCATTGGAGGGGATTGGAGGAGTAGGTCAGAGAGGGGGATTACAGCCTGCATAGATTGAGAGACCCTGATATAGGAGGCTGGCCTGATATATGCAAGTGGGTGAAGACGGGATTCTGCAATAGAGAGGTACATGCAGAAATTAGACTGTCTAGAGTGAGATGTCAGAAGCCTTCAGAGGAAAGGAGAGTGTCCCAGGTGGCAGGCAGTAGAAGTGGGAGCCAAACAAGAGTTTTACTTTTGCATGGGTTCAAATGTCATTCTCCTCCCACAGAAACTCAGCTTCATGTGGAAATAGCTGTCTCTGGGATCATCGCAGGTTAAGAATAAGATGAACCCCTGATATCCTGTGTCAGTAAGTAAGAACATTCTTAAAGCATACCATAAAAATGCTAAAATAATACAGATGCCACCTTCAATAGGACTTCAAGTGAGTACTTCTGGGAAATCTGGGAAATCAAATCAAACAGCAATAAGAAACTTGCATTATTATTCACTGAATAAAATGAGTCTCTAATGACAAATAAATATATTAAAAGTTGATAGAGAACAGAATATTCTCATAGTGTCAAGTATATCTACTCAAAATAATAATTACAAATAGACACAGATTAATTTTATAGTGGAGAAGCCTGGCAGATAATACATTAATTAAATGATCGGTGTTACCATCACCAGTAATGGAATGAGTTGAAATCATGAATAAACTGAGGGACTCTAACACAAAGAGCATCCATCTTTACTAATTTTTGCTAATGATGAATAACCTGTATTTAGCCAAAAGGACACATTGGGCAAAATATAAACTTAAGTACAGTCCATAAAAGATTTGGTCTACCATCTTCCAAACATTTAAGATAATAAAAGTTATAGAAAATTGAAGAAACCTTTAGAAAGAACTGTGGAAGCTTAAAAGAGATAAGAGAATTCTCATTTGACTTTCCCAGTAACTTGAAAATGCAAGGTGAATATTTTTATTCTCATTATGAGACCTGGTGTTCACAGAAATAATAGGAATTGACTAAATCAATAGAGTACGTATCTAAAGTCTACCAAAAAAAGAGAATTGTAGCTAGGGAGGAATTTGGCAATTATGTATCTGTTCAGTTCTTTGAAAATACAGGCAATCAGTAGTTACTAATTTTGAGTACTATTTTCAGTATGTCCCATGGAATAGTGCTTTTAAATATTACTGGGCATATAAATCAAGCAGGGAGCCAATTAAAATGCCAATTCTGATTTTGCATGTCTAAGGTGCAACCTGGAGTTTTAAATTTATAATGAGCTTCCAGGTAATACTGATGCATCTGGTCCGCAAATCACGCTTTGAATTGTAAGGTTCTTGACTAACATGAGACATGAGCAAAGTAGGATCATATTATGATCATATAAGTACTATACATAGGGTATTACACTTCAAGGACAAATAATTTGTTTACTATATTGAAAATGAAAATAAGGTTTATTTTTATAGGTTTAATTCTAGGAGAAAATGATAAAATTGCTGCTTTTAAGCTAGATATCTGTAGACACTCAAAGTTGCTATGATAGGTGTACGCAGGTTTTTAAATCCCAGTAAAATGAATCATTTCCTTTTAATGGCTGATCAAAGTTCTCAATCCACTCTTTCTTTCTCAGCAAATTCAATCTTGTAATCTCCAATTGGCTGGATGCATTATGGTTCATGTTTTGTCTGCTCCTGAAACAGCAGAAATGGGCATCTTCTAAAGAGGGCTATTAGATTAAATGGGCAATTAATTTCATTCCCTGTGCCAACTCCTGTGAAGTTTAACCAAAAGGCTAAAGTTACACAGACTAAAAATTTACCATAAAATAGAAGTGACATGGAGACAAAAATCCTAGGAAATTTGTTATCTAGAAAGAACTATACTGCATTTAAGGAATAGCTTCCTCTACAATCTTTGTGATAACCAGCTGGCACCAGAAATGCCTTATAATAGGTGAAAATGTTTTAATCTAAGAAAATAAATCTTTGAGTTTGAACCAGTAAGTACATTACCATCTTATTTTCCAAAGTTGTTTTGTTTTTTGTTTTTTGTTTTTTTTTGCCTTCTATGCACCTGTTTTCCCAGAAACTTCATTAAGAGGAAATTTTCTTCTCTTCTTACAACCCAGTTCTGCTCTAGAAATGTCACAATTTATAAACTGCCCACACAATTAAATCAAATTGCCACCAAAGATTTATAAGATGCATACACTAAGTGGGAATGAAAGCAAAACAACATTGGAAATTTGCAGTCTCCAGTCAAAATGAAGTTAAGTATACCTATCCAATATAAGACATTACAAGCCTAGGGATTCCACAAATTTAGACTTAGGTCACAGACAAACCATTTAGAATAATAACTCATAAGTCCTCTAATGGTTTAGATAAGAAGGTTTTATTAAGACATGTAATGTTACCAATGAGAATAAAATTGGTATAAAAATCATGTCCAGACCAAAAAAAAGACACAAATAGAGCAGTAAGTTTATGCAATGATAAAAGGATAAGAGCAATTTGATTTAGCAAAACACATTCAGAGGTAGAATAATTATACATTTTCTATCAAGGCAACTAAAAATTCTTATTTCACTGTGTTTTGTATTCTAGTTTTACATTAATCAGGCCTTGTTCATTAGAAATATATTTCTTCCTAAGTGAGTCAATAGTATATTTCCTCAATGTTTTGCATTATATACAAAGCAATGTAGGGACATGATACATTTATGTTTAATCTATGTTGTTAACTTTACAATGACTTTTTTAAGTGTAGAAAAAAGAATGAAATAATGTATCAAATACTAATTCAGAGCATGGAATTTTCAGATTTCTAAGGTGTAAATTCTCCACTGTGGCTGATTTCTGATTATACATGCAGCATTACTGACTAAAGATGTGGAAAGTGATGTATGGTGCTGCACAGTTGCAGAGCATAGATACAGAGCCTAATGCAAAAGAAACAAATAATCTTAAGAGTTTAGAAAGTGGTAAATTGCAATAAAATAATAAAGAAATAATAAGTCACCAGTATTTATTACTTTATTTTAATATAGTATTTTAATAGGTTGTACAGCTTAGTTTTATTAATAGTGGTGTTTGACAACCAGTTTTCAAGATTACTGAAGTGTAACCATGGGCTTTCATAAGCCAATAGGAGTTAGTTCCAGCACACTGCTATGTTCCCTTTCTCTTCACCATACTTTAGTTACCATTACCCCAACCTACCCCAATCTTATAACTAATTTCTGGCACCATACAAACTGACATCATTGTGCCTTGGCTTTGACTTCCTTTCAGCTTAGAGGGAACTTGCACAAATCTCATTATGACACTTCAGTGGTTCATTTTTATCGTCAAGACAAATCCAAATACTTTTCTATGATATAAATTTTCAAGTTATAGAAAACATATATCCCTCAATTTCACCTCTCAAAACACTACCTGGAGCAAAAGACTAGTGCAGGAAAAACAACTACTTGCTGTTTCCTGAGCACTGTATCCTTTCTTTATTAATCCCACATTAGCTTTGACTCTCTTTTATCTTTTCCCAACTTTATTCCCCTTACTTATTTTAAAATTCCCAGTTCAAACAGATCCTTTCATTAAAACCTCACTTGACATACCTTGGTCAAGTTAGGTGGACTTTGTGTTCCCACCATGAACAGCCCTTGTCATGTTTATCTCACTTGCCTTACTTGAGGCATGGTATTTTATACACTAAGAAACAGAGTCTTGAAGAATAACAGACACACTAGCCAAGATCACATGACTCACAGATTGTGGAACTCAGAATGAAATTTACATCCTTAAACTTATCAGCTTCAGTTTAATGCTGTTTTATTGTTCTTGGTGGCTATTTATATTACCCTCAGATTTAGGATAATATGTAAAATTAATCTCATTGTTTATTACTCTAAAGTTGATTTTGCTAATATTATCCCTTTATTATTTATCATCCCTTTATATTATTTGCTATCATATTGTCAACTGATTTTTAAGACCACTGAACAAGTAATCCAATGTGCTTATATTTATAACCAATTCACTGTAGTCAGAGTTAAAAGCAATATTATAGGAGAAAGACATTATTTTTGCATAGTATTTACTCTTTTCCCTCCCTTGGGGATAAAGAAAATGTTAACTTCAGTCCAAATAGAAATTGTGCTATAGTAAATAACTTTTAAACATGTAAAATTTGATTTTCCCATTTGGGCACTTAAAGATTTTAGCCCATTAATTGGAATTGAGAATTTGAGTTATTTAACATGGAGAATAAAAACAGTATAAAATGTTAATATTTTAGAAGACAGTTTTGCCAATACACTGTTTATTAAGAGTAGTTATGACTTACTTTATTTATTACTTGAATATCTTGTGCTCTTTGATTGAATATAAAAGATATTAACTTCAGTCTAGGTACGTGGTGCACTCCTGTAATCCCAACAGCTCAGGAGGTGGAGGCAGGAGAATCTGGAATTCAAAGCCAATCTTAACAATTTAGGGAGGCAATAAGCAACTCAGAGAGACCCTGACTCTAATAAAGTACAACATATGGCTAGTGATGAGGCTAAGTGGTTGAGTGCCCCTGAGTTCAATCCTTGGTACCCACCCCCCAAAAAAATAAATAAATAAAAGTTTTTAACTTCAGACAACTTCATTTAAAAGAGAAGGACTTAGTACAATGGTACAGAAATATGCCACAGAAACTCAGGCAAGCCAGCCCTCATTAGGTGGATGAAACCAGAAAAGAGAAAGCTAAGTAGAAACTAGGAAGATTTCTTTTCCTAACTCACATTTCCCTTTCTCTGTCCACTCTTTCTCTGTAAACTAGCTTTTATGATTCTCAGTTCACAAATATAAAAGGTCACATCTTCACAGCCCTGTTTGCTCCCAGGACTCCTTTTCTCAACACAGGGTCACATTGAGATAAAAAAAAAAAAAAAAAAATCTTAGTCCCATTTCCAAATTCAATGGGAAAAGACCTTGATTCAATTTATTACCAACAATGTCATCATATTATTTAAATATAAATGTTTGGGACTGTATTAATTTTTTTATGCAGCATAAAATTTATCACAAATTGAGAGGTTTAAAGTAATGTAGTTTTATTATATAGAAGTTTCCAAGAGTTGGAACTAAAATTGCAGCTTATGAAGCTGCTAAGTGTTGACTGGGCTGCATTCTCAGTAGGAGGCACACCTATAAAAGAATCTGCTTCCAAAATTTCTTAGATTACAAACCCATTCAGTGCCTTGAAGCTGTACAGTCTATAGTCAGAACTCCATCAGTTCTGACTGGTTGTTGACTAGTCCTCAGGCCCAGGAGGTCACATAGGACAATTCCCTGTTCTATCCTTCTTAATGAGCAGTTCACAATGGGGTCATTTGCTTCTTTAGGTCCTGTAAAAGGAACTCTCTCTAGCTAGGATGAAGCCTTATGTAAGAATCACCGTGGTCAGAGCCCAAGAATCTAGCAGCGTCCTTGGGCTACTAGCATGATTCTCACCCACAGCCCAAGCATTCACAGGTGAAGAGATGGCGTTTGTGAAGAGAGGATGGTTGCTGTGACAGAGTACTATTTTGAATTTTTGGAAGAAGTATGGGTTTGACCTGTGGTCAGATGGTCACCTGATCTATTATGATGGCTAAACTCAGTAAGTTATTGAGGAAAAGGTCTATATTCGGGTGGAATGCATCAATATCTGCACAGGGCATGAGTGTCAGGATATTCATCCTCCAGATGGGAAGCCAAAGGCTGTCTGCTGCAGATTGTTTGCGAGATGAGAAAACTATCAAACTTTGTGCAGAAAGCACAGATGATTGTTTGGCCTGGAAATTTGCACTTCAAGAACCCAGAACAAATATAGTTTACATTGGCTCAGAGAAGATAGTCATGGCTGTTTCACCCTCTCCATACAGTCTATGCTGCACCAACTGCAAATGGCTATTGTTCATACAGTGGTGCCTACCCGTCAGGAACTCAGGTTGTCTATGTTGCCAAAGTCCAAGCTGACGCTGTGCCCTACCAGTTCCCATACGCAGGACTTTATGGACAACAATCTGCCATACAACTCATCATTCATGAACTGAATCGAGAAAACAACAGTGACCTGGAACTAGGCATGTTGGCTGGAGTGGCCACAGGCATGGCCTCAGGGTCTCTGTTCTGGAGCTTCCAGAGTCTTCAAGATCTTAATGTGCTTAGCTTCTGATAATCCTGTGTGCAATAATATGATTTGCAGGGCATTTCTGTTTGTGAGAAAAAGTTTTTAATAATAGTTTTAATAGTTCTTTTGGAAGTAGTGACCTAATAATTGTAACTAATCTGCATAAGAAGCACAGAGAAGGTTTTGAACTGTGTTGTTTAGCTAATCACATTGGGGCTCTGGCTCATTCTCAGATGTTCCTTATTCAACTCTTAGAATACCTTACTTTCAACACACCTGTCTTGAAAGGCATTTTCTTTCCACAGTTAGGTGCAGTGCTGAAGGGATAATTTATTTTCATGTTGTACAATAATATAGTGACGAATGAATGAATGGTTGTGGCAAGGAAAACTACAGCTTCTTTCCATTTAACTTCACACTTTCAAACCTTGGACCAGAATTGGCTGCATGTTACCTTAGGAGTTGTGGTCTGGTATGCGGCCAGGTGACTTCCGAAGGTAGTGGTGTGAAAACTCCACAACCTGCCCTCTGGGGCTCTGTGGAGCCAGCAGCAAGGCTGACTGCTCAGGATAACAGGGGACACGGCCCCTTTAAAGATGATGCTTCAGAATCTGCCTAATGCTAGAGCTGCTTATTCTCCTGGCATTCCTGTGTGTTTTTTGTAGTAACACTTCGAAAGCATCCTATGTTATAAATTAATTTGAGCCTCAGGGTTTGAAGTCTTTATCTTTAAAACCTGAAGAAGGCAGAACAGTAACAAGTGTATGGAGCTAAATTATTCAGAGATATTTTTTAAGTGTCTGCTTTATGTGTATTTATTGCCCACTAAGCCTACTCATAACCTATTTTTCTATTTGTTGAGAAAGTAATATTAGAAGAATGGGAAGGAAAATGGAGGGAGAGCCACAGTTCAGAGTGTTCTTGCTTCCGGCCTCCTGGGGATCACACTGGGTGCAGAACACTTTCCTGGGCTCTAAAGGCCTGTCCTGTGGAGGAATACAGCACTGGGGCTAGTCACCAACTGTTGCAATGGACTGGGGCTGAGGGAAGCTTGAGTTGAAGTTGAGAAATAGGGCCTATGGACTGTGGGACTTGCTCAAGATAGCAGTCACCCTGACCAGGACCTTAACCTTTATTTTATTCCTAATCTACTCATGATAGAACTTGAAACATTTAATTTCAAGCCCTCAAATGTGTGAAGCTCCAAAAACTCACAGTCCTCTATTTCTGTCAAATACTTGTATTTCTCACATTAGGAAATATGTATTTAAAAAAATTATATTTGTTACTTCATGTATTAAAAGCTGCTAATTATTCCAATTTTCTCTCCTGCATGCTCTAAATAGTGTATTTTCATTAAGGTGTGTCACCACAGTGACCTGCGCCACATTTTGTTTGGTTCAATTTTTGAAAATACACTAAAGGAAGCACAAATTCTGTTGTGATTGTGCTGGCTACATACATGGCTCTCTTGTTTCACTACTCAGCTTGCTCCATCTCTTGATCTGTTCAAGTCTTTGAATAGATGTCCATGGAAAGCCAGATGCTTATTGGAATTAGTAGGGTCCACAGTCTGTTTTTCTAACTATTCTTAGGGGAGTCTTTGATAAAAGAGTGTCTATTTCTAGCTGAAAGGAAGTGCACTCATCTTTATGTAGAGATATGATGTGTGACAACATGATATTGATGGTTTAAAGTTGTAACATGTAATGTTGACTTTATATCCTGTGTCATAAGAATTACTTTTGTTTGGATTTTAATCATTATTAAAGATGTATGCTGTACTTCCACACACACACAAAAGAATTCCCCATCACCTTTATCATATAATATGACCTGTTCAAGGAAAAGGCACACTATAAGTGACTTGACATATTCTGTTGGCTAGAAGCAAGACTGGAGGGATAATAAAAGTGTGTAACTCATTGAAGTTTACCAGGTGTGACTCCTTAAGAATGTGTCCAGCACAATGTCCCACCTCTATGTATTGTACATGTTAAAAGGAAGGAAAACAATTATTATAATTGGATGATATAATAGACATAATAGAAATAGGGCCTATATATAATCAGCTAATAGCAGCTATCTATAATGTCTGTAAAACCCAAGTGATATTGGTGTGATTTGGTACTATTTTGGTGGGGGAGTTCAATCAATAAAATCAATAATTTATCACAAGTTTCTGACTAATGAGAATACCCATAATGTTTCTCCTTTAAATAACATTTTAGGTTTGGGTATACATTGTTTAACATATTAAGATATCATCTCTTTTAGTCAGCTTTTTACATCTGTCTCACCAAAACACCCAACAAGAACAACTTAAAGGAGGAATAGTACATATGTGGCTCACAGTTTGAGATCTTAGTCCATAGATAGCTGTGTTCATTGCTCCAGGACCAAGGTGCAGCAGCACATCATGGTAGAAGGCTTCAGAGAAGAAAAATTGCTTATCTCATGGTGGATTCAGTAAGCAGAGAGAGGGTAAGGCACTGCAGGAAAAATGCACCCATCAAGGACATGCTCTGAGTGATCCACTTCCTCTAGTCACACCCCACCTGCCTATGGTTACCACCCATTCAATCCATTCAAATAGGATGGGCTGATTAGGTTACAGCTCTCACATTCTAAACATTCCACCTCTGAATATTCTTGTATTAACAGAAGCTTTGAGGGAACACTTCATGTCCAACCTATGGCATTGTCATATGGGGACTTGAATTAGAATAAATGATCTTTAAATACTTCACAGCTTTCTAATCTCTGAATTTTAATCTTTATTTTTAAGCACGTAATCAATTACAGTAGAGGCAGTTCTGCCATAACACTTGGTTTGAAAATGAAAATTTATTACAAAGCTTTTGATATTGTAAAGACAGTATAAAGAAAATGTTGTGTTTATTTATGTGTAGTGACCTAGAGAAACACTAAGTGAATCCTGAAAACTATAGCCAGCTGAAAACTACACATGCATGCCAAAAATGCACCCAGGGTTTGTGAGATCCATCCATCCACATCTGATATTATAACTTACATTGATCTGGGGGCTCACTGTTTCAGAGGTCTCAATCCATAGACAGTAGGCACCATTCCTTAGGGCTCAAGGTGAGGCTGAACATCACAGCAGAAAAGTGTGACGGAGGAAGCAGCTCACATGATGATCTGAAAGCAGAGAAAGAGGTATCCACTTTCCAGATAAAAATATATACCCCAAAGCCATGCCCCCCAATGCCCAAGTTCTCCATCAACACCCTGACACTTTAATTACCACTCAATTAATCCCATTACAGGATTAATTCACTGGTTAGGTTAAAACACTCACAACCCAATGATTTTTCATTTGAACCTTCTTGCATTCTCACACATGAGCTTTTGGGAGACATGTCACATCCAAACCATATCAGAGATGAAATGCCATATTTATTGGTAATTATGTATTTCTCAACAATTTAACATGCAAAACTGTGCTACCATTTTAGTCAGATTAATTAGCATATAACCTTCAAGCTTAGTCTCATACAAAGTCTTGGGATATGGCAAAATGTAGCCAAGTTCTTTGCCAGAATATGATGTGAGTGACCCATAGTCTAATTCTCAATATAGTCTTTATTTCCCTCCAAAACTTCATGAGCACCATTTATATTCCTGGCTTTCTGAGCTCCCACCAGAATTGCCCATTAAACTCTGCTGACAACATCCTAAAGTTTTGACATTTTGTGTCTAAACTTTCAAAATTACCCCTGCAAACCATTTTAAAAGGCTTTTGAACCCTATGGTCAGGTTAGGCATGGAAATAATTATAATCTTGGTACCAATTTCTATTTTAGTCAGCTTTTTTCATTTTTGTTATGAAAACACCCAAGAAGAACAACTTATAGAAGCAAAAGTTTATTTGGGGCTCATGGTTTCAGAGGTCTCAGTCTATAGATGGCTGATGCCATTGATTTAGCCCAAGTTAAGGCCCATGGGTAAAGGATCTGACAGAGGAAAGCTAAGGCTCATGGTGGGATCAGGAAACAAAGAGGGAAGGAGCCCCCAGTGACCCACTTCTTCCAGCTACACCTAACCTACCTGTAGTTACCACCCAGTCATTCCATTCAAACTAGGATGAGATGATTAGGTTACATCTTTCATAATCTAATTGTTTTACTTCAGAATATTCCTTCATTAACAGGAGCTTTGAGAGTATACCTCATATCCAAACCAAGAAATTCCTCCCTGACCCACTGAAGCCTATGTCCATCTCAAAATGCAAAATGCATTCAGTTCCTCCTGGAGATTCCCAGAGTCTTAAAAGTTTTAGTACAACTCCAAAGTGTCTCTCTCTCTCTCTCTCTCTCTCTCTCTCTCTCTCTCTCTCTCTCCCCCCCCCCCCTCAGGCTTGAAGCAAATATGTGCTATAAGCCTTTATATGAATCAAAGGTAAGTTACAATATACAGTAGTAAAGAGTAAACATTCACATTCCAAAGTGAGTTGTAGGGGCACAAAAAGAAGAAAGAGGGCCCAAACAAGACTCAAATCCAGTCAGACAAATAGGTTTAGTAACTTCACATACAGTATCTAGGACACCTAACTGAGAGATGCACTTTTTTTTCTGTTTTTATTATTTATTCTTTTTATATATTCATTTCAGTAGAGTATATTTTGACATATTTATACATACATGAAGTATAACTCATTCACATTAGAATCCCATTCTTGTGGTTGCACATGATGTGTAGTTTCAGTGGTTGTGTATTCATATATAAACATAGGAAAGTTACATCTGATTCATTCTAATGTCTTTCCTATTCACATCTTCCTTCCCATTCTTTAATTCCCATTTGTCTTATCCAATGAACTTCTATTCTTCCCTGCCCCATCTTATTTTATATTAACATCCACATATCGGAGAGAACATTTGACCTTTGGTTTTTGGAGATGGGCAGTTTTCACTCAGCATGATAGTCTCCAGTTATATCCATTTCCAGCAAATGTCATAATTTCAATTCTTCTTCTTCATGGTTGAAAAATATTCCATTTTGTGTGTGTGTGTGTGTGTGTGTGTGTGTGAGTGTGTGTGTATATATATATATATATATATATATATATATATATATATATATATATATACACCACATCAAGAATATAAGTAACAATAAATGTTGGTGAGGATCTGGGGGAAGAGTTACACTCATCCATTGCTGGTGGAACTGCAAATTGGTACAACCATTTTAGAAAGCAATGTGGAGATTCATCAGACAACTTGGATTGGAACCTCTATTTGACCCAGCTATCCCACTCCTTGTTCTATAGAAAAGGACTTAAAATCAGCATACTATAGTGACACAGTCATATCAACATTTATAGCAGCTCAATTTGAGTGGGCTAAGCTATGGAACAACTTCGGTGCCCTTCAACAGATGAATAGATAAAGAAAATATGTTATATATACACAATGAAATGTGCTCTTTCAAGGGCTTAGGCAGCCCCACCACTTTGGCTTTGCTAGCCATGCACATGAGCGTTCTTGTAGCCTGACTTTCTTCACAACCAGCAGCTTCTTCTCAGAACACATTACATGTCACTCTCTTAATTCCTGGGGTCTCCATTCTAACTTTGGCTTCACTTTCACAGCTTCATGCATCACATTCTAAGGGCAGCAGCCTAAGGGGGCTCTGCTTTACATTGTTTGGCTTGGCCTCTTCGTTATTTCTTTGATATCATGGTTTAAACTTTCATGATTGCTTAACTTTATTATCTTTCATTTCTGTAGAACCAACACCACGTGGATGATGCGAGGATCTGTTGCCACCTTCCACATACCTGTGTTCTCTGAAATTGAGACTCTAATGGCCTCTGAGTACCCGCAGAGCTCACTGTGTTTAAAAAATTTTTAGTCCTTCCAATGTGTGCAGGGTACCCCTATTATCTCTTCAAGAAATTTTCTCTTTGATACCTTGGAACCTGTGATGGATGTAGTCTTCCAAATTTCCGAGATGCCCTAGAAGCATTTTTCTCATTTTCTCTCTGAAAAGTACTTAGTATATCTTTAGGATCTATAGTCTCTTCAACAAGTACAAATTCCTTGGCCTCAACTTTACTTGCAGTATTTTAGCCAACCTGCCTATTCTTATAATCCTTTAGCACTGTTTCCTGCTCCTGATTCTCACAGTAAACCTGGCTTAAAGCTGCCAGCAATATATATGCCACTGACTGTATGTTGTGCTGCTTTGAAATTCCCTCTGCCAGATTAACTACTCCATCACCTTTAAATTCAGCTTCAAACAATATCTGAGAACACAAGCAAAATATAGCCAAGGTTTTTCCCCCCAGAATATAACATGAGTGGTCTTTTGTAAATTTCCAATAGAGTTATTATTTCCCTCTGAAACCTCATGTGTTTTAGTCATCTTTTTGAGTCAGGTTTTTTCTTTGCTGTGACCAAAACACCTGTTAAGAACAAATTAGAGTAGAAAGAGTTTATTTGGGGCGCACAGTTTCAGAGGTTATCTGTCCATAGATAATGATTTTATCCTTCTGGATCCAAGATCAGGCAGCACATCATGGCAGAATGGCCCAGTGGAGGAAACCTGCTACACCATGACCACAAGGAAATAGAGAGGGAAGGGACTGCAGAGACACAGGACACAGCCACAAAGACCCATCTCCTCTAGCCTCCCCAATGTGCCTAGAGTTACCACTTAGTCCACTCAAACTAAGATGTACAGATTAGTAATAGCTATTATTTTACCTCTGAATATTTCTGCATTTACAAAAATTTTGAGGGACACCTCATACACATTTGATCTTTAAGTTCTAAATAAATTATAATCATCAAATGTCCTTTCACATATTTGAGTTGTAATTTCTCTCTTTTGATTTATTAAATTGATGAGTTACATAGATATATTTCCAAAAGTTAAACTCTCTCTTGACTTTTTATTAAACTTGAGAAATTTTTAAAAATCCATGAGTTAATTTGAGGTTGATATCTACATTTGTATAGGTCTTCAATATTCCTTTTTGAAGAAACTTTTGTCAGTTTTCATCACTAGGACTATTTTTACGTTATGATAACCTTATTAATTATATGCTTGGAAATGGTTAAAATAATAAAGTATCACTTTTTGAAGTTACAGCTCAACTTTTTAAAGCTTTCATTATTGCAATTTTTTATTGAGGATGGTGAATTATTTCTGAGATAGCACTATGTTCATAATTTTTGGTCAATTTATATCTTATATTTCATGGCCACATTCCTTGATAGACTTTCTTTCATCATTTTAGCATATACCTCATCCATTGAGAAACACCTTAATTTTATTTTGATTTCTGTATCAGGGGGTTGGGAAACATTTTCTGAAAGGACATAAGAGTAAATATTTTAGGCCTTGTGAGTCTAAAAGGAAAAAAAATAAATAATGTATAAATACATATACAACCCAAAATATATAGCTATTTGAAAATAAAAGAAATAGTTTTAGCTGGGAGTTTTTCCAAATTAAAATGAAAACAAAGCAGGGAAGAAGGAAGGAAAAAATCAGGTAGGGATGTGGGAAGAGAGGGAGAAAAGGAAGTAGAAAAAGAGGGAAAAGGAGACAAGAAGAAAAACAAGCATGTGATCCTGTGGGTTGTGTCAGCTGGTCATAGTTTGCCAATCCCTGTTTATATGATTTATATTAATTTTCTTGACTTATTATCTTTATCATGATCAATAATAATAATGAAATCATTAGTAATATTGATTGTATAAAATGGATTCCAAGTAGTAGAAACCTACCTGAAATATATATGCAAACTTTATTAGATCTTCCAGCAGTAAATATCGAAAAAAAATTTTTGTCAGTTTAGTTAACATAAAGTACTATTTTATCACAAGTTTCCAATAGTCAGAAAAAAAAAATGTTTGCATAAGACATGTAGAAAAGAAGTTAAAATTATAACACAAAAGTTCTTGTAAAACCAATGTGAAAATAACTAATACTTATTTTTGGAGTGACATTTCACAGATGAGAAAATAAAATGAACAGGCTTAAAATTAAAATTCAAATTAAATTTATAATGGGCAATGTGAAATGTGGTATGTTCATGGATTTCCTCTCTATTGCTACTAATTTGATTAGGATGTCAGATTCTTCTCAAAATTTTAAGCTTTTTTTTAAGTGGTCATATTTCCATGTATATTCTGGTTGGAATCATAGTAAATTTATATATTCATTATATAAAATTTATATATTTCTTTTGATGTTTTCTTCTGTGGAATAGTGTATGTGATTATTTTATTTATATTATTTTATTTCTTCAATGAGAATTTAAAAATATTTTTCAAAAACTTTCTACAGAATACTCATTAGATTTCTAAAAAAAAATTCCATAATTGTTAGCAATTAATTTTTGTCCAAATATTTAACTTGTATCTAGCCAATTTGCAGATTTTTAAAATTTATGATAGCAGTACACTACTATAACCTCCTGGGTCTTTTAGACATGCAATTATTGTCAAACAAGGAGTTACAACCCTTTTCCAATTGTTTTAGCAGCTTTTACATTTTATGTACATAGGAGTATTAATGGTAATGTAACAACAGGAATCTCTAGTGTTTCACCATATGACAATACATGTTATGGAATTTGATAAGTAGAATTTATAATACTCTTATACACATACTTTCATATTGTATGAATTTTGGCAGCATTAAGGAAGTTAGATTCAACATGATTTCTTGTCACTTTGAGATATATGGAAGTTCAGGGAGACGCTAGAGTTTATAACAATGAGTCAGGAGGGCATATGTGACATCCCTGATGAGCCATCTTGTGAGAAGTGGACTGTGGTACAGGAATTAAGTGGCCAAAGTTCTGGAAGGCAGAAAATTTTGACTGAGAAAATTTTAGAAGAGATAGAAGACATATCTAATATAATGCAATAATATCTATCTTCCTTAAAATATAATTAAATAATTATTTTCACAGTCACAAAGAAATATGTCAGCACTTGTATTCTTCTGCAAGTTATTCTCTAACGCTTAAGAAAAACTTAAGTAAGATTTCTGTATGTGAGAAAAAATTTAAATAAAGCATAATTTATTTGTGGAAAGATATATATATAGACAATATATCCAGGCATGGTGAGGCATACCTTTAATCCCATTCTGCTGGGAAGCTGAGGATGGAGAATCACAAATTCAAAGCCAGCTTCAGCAACTTAGAAAGACCCTGAACAACTTAGTGAAATTCTTTCTCAAAATAAAAAAAAGGTAAATAAAATAAAAAGGGATGAGGATAGATGAGAGACTCTGGGATATATATATATATCTGGGATATATATATATATATATATATATATATATATATATAGATAGATAGATATAGATATAGATATAGATATATATACACACATATACATACATACATACATACATACACACACATTCACAAAAGTATTAATGGTAATGTAACAACAGGAATCTGTTTATAGTCTTATTGTTTTATTCAAATAGATTTAGGTTTTCACTATTATGACAATATATGTTATGGAATTTGATAAATAGTATTTATAATCTTGCAATTCACATACTTTCAGATTGCATGAATTTTGGCAGCATTAAGGAATATATATATATATATATATATATATATATATATACCCACACACATATATGTGTGTGTATATAAAATATTGCAGCCTTGTTGCAAGTGCTTTATTATTAATTTTTAATTGTATCTGACAGAAAACATTCCCATTGATAGATATTATAAAGCCCAGTTTAAAGTTTTGAAAGCTGAGGCTCAGGAATTTTATTTTGTTCTAAATCACAAAGTCACTATCTGATAGAGGTGAGTGAGTTTTAAAACCAGGGTACCAGATAACATGTACTCAATGTGTCACCCTCAAGTGCACCAAGAGAAATTACCACAAATCTGTAATTTTTATTACTTGAATACATAAAAGATATTGACCAAAAAAAGATACATCATTCATGGAAATTATGGCCAATAGAATCCCAGTGTAGAAAATGTACCATCTACAATAAATGCCTAAATCTGCATTTGAGTATACATCTGAATTCAATGGCAAATATATTTTGAGACTTTAGATGCTTAACTACAAGACCAACCCCCAATAGCTATGTCATAAATGAAGGCAGTTTCATGATTTCATTATACTCCAGTGTCTGGAAGGTTAAAAAATATGTCAGTCCTATCTTTGAGATCAAGTTTCAAAGTCTACTGGATTGGGCCAAGGTCATGACAATGGTGAATTCACCAAAGAACAAGGCCTTATATGTGTGCTTATTGTCATAAATATTTTTAATGTACTGTCTTTTACATTTGGATATTTATGTCTTAAACTTGATTTGTGTTTCAAAACATTTTACAAAAGCACATTTCAGTCTAAATCTCTTATAGAAAATGTGATAATTTTTACTTTTTTTTGAAAATATTTAATTAACCAAGATATCTTTGTTAATGGTCACTGGGTACAGGTGATAGGGGTATGACCCTGCCCACCCAAGGTTTTATATTAGACTTGTTAATTAATAGTTTCCTTCTGAATATCTTGAGGAATTAGCTAATCTAAATCCATTTGCTCCAATGACTCTTTTTCACATCTTTGTCACAAATCAGTGACTGAAGATGCATGATTTATCCTAGAGTCCTCCAATCTGTTCCATTGTCTTATGTGTTTCTTTTTATGCCAATACTATGTGATTTTTGTTTCTATGTATTTGTAGTATGTTTTGAAATAAGGTATTGTGATGTCTCCAGCATTGTTCTTTCATTTGGGATTTCTTTGGCTATTTGGGATATTTGTGATTCTATATGAATTTAGGATTTTTTCCTTAGTTTTCTGAGGCAAGTCATTGGTAGTTTGATGGTGATTATATTTAATCTGTAGATTATTTTGAATATTTTGAGTATTTTTAGCAATAATATTTCCCCCTCATCCATTAACCTGGGAAGTGTATTCACATTCTACTGTCTCCTTTAATTTCTTTCTTTAATGCTGTGTAACTTTTATTGTATATATCTTTCAAATAGTTAGGTTGAATCTTAGGTTTGTGTGTGTGTGTGTGTGTGTGTGTGTGTGTGTGTGTGTGTGTTATGAATGAGGTTGCTTTCCTGACTTTTTTCTCAATGAATCCACTGCTGATGTGTAGAAAAGATATTTGCTTTTGCATGTTGATTTTGTATCTTGGTACTTGAATGAATTTATCAGCTCTATAATTTTTTAGTAAATTATTTAGGATTGTCTGTGTATAGAATCATATTTTTTAAAGTGGGGATGATTTAACTTCCTATTTTTATATTTGTATGAAATTAATTTTTTTTCTCCTGTTTGACTGACCTGGCTAAAATTTCTAGTACTGCATTGTGTAAGAGTGTTGAGAGTGGACACCTTTATCTTATTTCTGATATTTGAGGAAATGCAATGCCTTTTCCCAACTTGATATGGTATTGGATATGGTTTTTTCATATATAACATTGGAAGGTTGAGACATAATCCTTCTGTTCCTGATTTTTTCAACATTTTTATTATGAAATGATGCTGAATTTTATCAAAGGCTTTTTTTCCTTCATATATGTTGAGAGGCTGTTTTGTTTTTTATATTTGACTCTTCTTGTGGGCTGTATTACACCTATTGCTTTGCATATGTTGAACCATTCTTCCATATCGGGAGTAAAATCAATTTGATAATGATGATATTTTAAATTTATTTTACTAGAACTTTATGGTTATACATAGTTGTTGGGCATCCTGACATATTCATACGTGCACAGAAATTGATGTCAGTTCATGATCTCCCCTTTCCCCTCCCTCTCCCTTTCCCTCCTGTCCTCCCCCCTCCCCTTCTCCTTCCTCTAGACTACTAAACTTCCTTTTGCTTATCTAGTAATTTGTATTTTATTGTTCTCTATGTACTCTTTTTTCAAATTGGTTCTTTTTTATTTTAAATGACAGTAGAATCCATTTGACACAACACACACACATACACATATGATGTAAGAAATATTTCTTCCTCTAATTCAGATCCCAGTACTTCTCATTCTCCTACCCCTTTCCTTTATTTTATTTTAGCTTCTGCATATGACAGAAAATAGTCAACTTTTGAGTTTCTAAGTTTTGCTAATTTCATATATCAAAATTCCTTAATTCATTATCTATTGACATGCATATTAGTTGATTCCATAACTTGGTTATTGTGGATTGTGCTGCTATAAAAGCTATTGATCTGGCTGTGCCACTGTAGTTTGCCAATTTTAGATCTTTGTGAAAATACCCAGGATTGTGATAGCTGGGTTATAGGATCGTTCCATCCCTAGTTTTTTGAAGAATCTCCATACTGCTTTCCAGAGTGGTTGTAGTAGAATGCAGTCCTACCCCAACCTCACCAGCATTTATTACTGTTTGTATTCTTGATCACTGCCATTCTGACTGGAGTGAATTTTGATTTGCATTTCCATGATTGTTAGAGATGTTGAACACGTAGTGAATATTTTTAATGTTCTGGTGAATTCAAATTGCAAGTATATGGCTGAGAACTGATTTTTCTATTTTCATCAGGTATTTGGTCAACAGTTTTTTATCTTTGGTTGAGTCCTTGTTAGATTTTTGGGAACAGGGTAATTTTAGATTTTTGGAAACAGATTTCATAGAAGAATTTGGAAGAGTTGCATCCCTTTATATTTTATAGAATAGTTTAAGGAATATTGGTGTCAGTTCTTCCAAAATTCTAGTCAAATTCATCATGTACAAAAACCAACTCAAATGTATCAGAGACTTTAATATAAAAATTAAAACATTGAAACAACTACATGAAACATAGAGGAAACACTTTAGCTTATTCCTACAATGATTTCCTGGATGGGATTCCAGTTAGTCTAGGAAATAAAACCATAATTGAAAACATGGGACTATACCAAACTAAAAAGCATTTGGACATCAAAGGAAACAATAAGCAGAGTGAAAAGACAACCTACAGAATGGGAGAAAATATTTATCAGCTATTTGTCTGCTAGAGGATAAATCTCCAGAATATAAGAAGAGCTCAAAAACTTAACAATAACAAAAGCAAACAATCAGTAAGTAGTGAAGGACCTGAATAGACACTTCAAAAAAGAGGGTATTCAAGTAGTTCATAAATCTATTTATTTAATAAAAATATTTTTAGTTATACTAGTTATATAAATTTTGTATATTTACTTTTATGTGGTGCTGAGGATCTAACCCAGCACCTCACATGTGGGAGGCAATTGCTCTACTCCTGAGCCATACCCCAGTCACCATAAATATATTTTAAAATGTTAAATATCTTAAACCATCATAGAAATGCAAATAAAAGCTGCCACTTCTTCGAAGTAAAAAGGTATTTCATTTATTCTTTGCCATGAAAATACATCATGAGAAACAAAATCTGCAGGCTTAATTTTTATCATCTGGAATACATATTTTTATCAAATTCCTTGCCTCTTATTTCTTTGCCACCTATTTTATATATCAAAATGACATTTAATAGTAAATATATCTAAACTTTTAGAATTGAAGTTTTATAGAATTTTGTACAATAAAGCCTATTTTGACATTTTAAGTAATTGAAACCTAACAATATTATTAGACAGATAATAATTGTGCTACAGAGCTTTCTGATGGATTCTAGTGAGAGAACGACAGGAAATGTGTCTGGACAGAATGTGCTTTGTCACAACACAGAACAGAAGTGTTTTGCTATTTTGCATCTCAACCAGATTTCAATGTCTTTGTAAGACAATTTTCTTTCTTTAAACAAAATTCTATAGGATATACTAGTGACCTAAGTGAAGTTGCTTAGATAAGTGTCAAGCTAATCAGCTTCTACAACAGCATTTTTTAAAATTAATATGATAGAAAAACACATTCAGGGATTCTAAGCACTAAATAAAAAATTTTAGTCTAAGTCAATGTTCAGTTTGGAGCCAAACTTCTAATGGAATTCAAATTCACACATTCTGAATTTTATTTAAGAGAGGATACTAGTAGCAAGTTTTTGGAACATTTAATTATCTCAAAATCTCAAATTGAAAACTGTTGTCTACTCTATGAAAACAATGATAAAATTTAATTATTGAGAGATATTAAGGCAAAACAATGTTGGAATACTGAAGACCAGACCTCTGCTATGTTTAATTCTTAACAATTACTTCATAGTTCATGTAGCATTTCCCAACTGCTTCAAGCTGGCAAACAAAGCAAATCCAGAAACAAGTGAGGGGTGTTGAAGAAGGAAGCATGGGAAGAAATATATCTACTAAAATATGCTTGTTTTAGTCAGCTTTTTCCATTGCTGTGACTCAAGAATTTGACTAGAACAGTTATAGAGATGGAAAAGTTTATTTGAGGACACACAGTTTCAGAGGTTTTAGTCTATAGAAGGTTGGCCACCTTCCTTGAGTCTCGAGGTGAGGCTGAACATCATGGGCAGTGAGTTTGGTGGAGGGTAGCAGCTCATGATTAGAAAGCAGACAGACAGAGACAGGCTCCAATCCTCAGATACACAATATCTATCCCATAGCCATGCCCTCAATGAACCACTTCCTCCAGCCACACCCCACCTGCCTCCAGTTACTACTCAGTTAATCCCAGGAGGGATTAATTCTTTGATTAGGTTAAGGTTATAACCCAATCCTTTCTCCTCCAAACCAAACCTTCTTGCAGTGTCTCCTATGTGAGCTTTTGGCAAGGGGGGGTGGAATATCACATCTAAACCATAACAATCGTCTTACTCAGAATGCATGAGGAAGGGGTTATTTTTGAGACATGTTCCTTAAGCCAGCAAAAATAGGATGTAACTTTTGGAGTTATAAAATTTGACTTGCGACTTCATGGCATTATCACTTTTGAAAATGTTCCAGTCTGGTACAGGACTTATGCTAATATCTAAATGTTTGAATTCTCCCAAAGTCATATGTTGAAACCCAATCTCTAATATGAAGGAATTAGAGGTGGGACCATGAAGAAGTGATTAGGTCTTAAGTGCTCATACATTGTGAACTGTATTAGTGACCTTATAATAAGGACCCAGAGAGCTCCCTTGACCCTTCTACCACCTAAGGAGTCAGCTAGAAAGTGCTTTCTATGAGCCAGCAAATAAGCACTTATGAGACACCAAATCAACAGCTGCCTTGATCTTGTACTTCTAGCCTCTGGAAGTGTGAAAAATAAGTTTTTTTTTTTTTTTTCCCTAATGCTCCCACTCTAAAGTATTTTGTTATAGCAGCCTTAATATACTTCAACAACCTAATTAAATTAAATGCTTTCTACACTTCTTTATATTATTAAATTAAGTGGTAGAAAGAAAAAAAATTAGGATTCATTTTTATGTCGACAGCTTTTCCAAAAAGGGAGGATTCTTCTCATTACAGTGGCTTACTGATTTACAATTATCTCTTAATTGACTTTTGATAACTTCATTGAATATTTAATATTATACTATCATTAGCCCATTCATTATTCATCTAAATCACATAATTGTGGCAATTAAGTTGGCTGTCTTTTAAACACTTGGTTCATTTATCTTTTACTATATTATAAGGACTGAACTGAACAGGAAGCTTAGTAAGTGGCACAACCCCATTGTGTTGTCATAAAGTTTGTTATCACTTCATGAAAATTTGTAATCTAGAACTTAAATTTCCAGTCATATATTATTTTTATATGTTATTAAGTTGCATTTTCTCTTAATAATCCATTATTTTAACTTATTCATTCCTAAATATTTAATGAGTACCTACTGTGTCCCAGGCACTGTACTATGTGCTGGGTATAAAATGATGAATAAAGTGAATAAATACTCAACCTTTGTGAACCTAACATTATAGAGCAGGAAATAGGTAAGAAGTAAGTAAGAAGAAACAAAATAACTCAAATTAGTATTAGAAGTACTACTAAGGGAATAAAAAGGTAAAAATTAATTTGAAGCTTAAAAATAAAAAAGACTAAGTCATTCAAGAAGTAAAAGCAAATAACAAGAAAAATCCAGGCGATTTTGTCTGTTGAATTCTTTGTATTGTCCAGAGAAGCTGGACATTCCTAGTTTGAATTTCAGCTCCTCTCTTCAGTAGATTTTTGAGGTTGGATCAGTAATAATATCACTCTGCCTCAGTGTCTAAATCTTTCAAAGAATATATTTTAGAGAATAGTTGTGATAATTAAATATGTTCATTTATATAAGGCAATTAGAAGAGCAACTCATACACTGTGACCTCTTTGAAATGATGTCTATTATCATCATTTTTGTTACTATTATATTTAATTTTTCATAAAATAGCCCACACTCATTCTCTCCTAAATTAAGAGTATGCACAAATTGGATTGTAAAATTAGAGGGTGGGAAATGTTGTTTGCTGTTAATTTTCTCTATGCCAATGGTTGTGCAATTAATACTATATAGAATATAATTATATTCACTCCCCTAGAAAACTGTCTGGAAAGGTATATTTATTCCCACTAGGCTGTAAGTTCCAGGATAGCAGCTGCCGAGTCTGTTTTCAAGCTAGCTTAGGATGGTTCATTTTTTTGTGTCACCTTCACAAGGCCATGCTGCCCAGTTATTTGGTCAAAACAATCTTGATGTGTTTTTGTTGAATGCTACTAAATGTTTTTTGCTTATTTGTTTTTTAGGCTAACATTTAAATCAGTAAATTTTTTAATAAATCAGATTATAGCCTCCATAACATTGGAGGGTTTTATTCTGATTGTTAAAGACCTTAAAAAAAGATTGAGGGTCCTGCAAAGGACAAACATATGCCTTCAGACTTGCTGTCAGACTCAAAGGTGCAACAACAATCTTACCAGAATTTCTTGCAGATTCAGCATTGGCAATCATTACCACACTGTGAATCAATTTTTTTTAAAAAAATAAACCTCTGTATGTATAGATGACTCTCTATATAAATCTATTTAGGTATATAAAGTAGATAGATATAAAAATACATAAGAGATATTATATATACTAATTATAAGCACAGGGAAATATGTATGTATAGACACATATATAGAGATATATTTCTATACATACCTATTTAAAAGTACATTTATAGGTATGTACACATCCTATTTATGGTTTTGTTTCTATGGTGAACACTAACACAAACTCCTAGCAATGTTTCTTGAATGTGAAAGTCAATTAGTTAGTATTTGTTGAATGAAAGTATACATTCAAAGAGGCACTCACAATAGAAGACATGAAGAAGTGAGGAAAGAAAGGACAAGGAAGTTTAAAATTTTCACTCATTATTGGGAACATTGTAAAGCTGCAATTCACAACTATATTTTTGTAAATCTAAAGCCATCATGTATCCTCTAGTCAACCATTCCAGCTCTTCTCTTGTACCTCAGCAATAGACAATATCATTGGTATTATGAATAGGTAATTTTCTCCCAATCACACATATAATTTTTCATACATAGTTTATCAGACACTTATATAATTAAATGAAGTTCGTCTGATTCCTGCTTTCTGTTGCCTTTTTTGAGTATACTACATTACTCAAACCACTCCCAGCTCTTTCTTCTACATATGATAAAGGATTATTAGTTTGCATTTTCCAAAATAAGTTATTTAATTTTAATTCTGCCATTGAATGGCCTTGTGATTTTAGGAATGTGAGACAATTTTTTCTGGGTCTCAGTTTCCTTACAGTAATTTTTTTCTAAGTCTCTAAACAGAAAACATATTATTTGAAAATATGTCAAAATGTTTATATTAAAAAAAATCCAAGCTGTTAAGCATGCTGTACAAGGATTGCATGATCTTTTTGTTTCTCTCTGCATACCTCTGGTCTTTACTCCACTTAAACTCTTTAGTAGAGTAAAACCTCCTTAGATGTCTGTGCACATCAGGCTATTTTATTCCTGCATAGATTTGCTTACTCTTTATCTCTTCTTCCAATGTCAAAACTCAGAGAAATTTTTTCCATACTGGGGATTTATTTACTAAAACTCCTAATGAGGCTGTGCACTCAGGCTTGTACTCCTTTATTTCCATATAAATTTATAGATCTTGTCAATAGTTTAATTAAGCTTTATGTATCAATCTATATATCTAAAACATATACATTACTTACAAGAAATTTGAATGAAGAAGCCACATGTACAGTGTCTACGTGCATGCACTGCATAGTACAATGTTAGATACATAACACCTTAAGGAACATTTACTTCAAATGAAAAAACATCAGATAGATTCATGTTATGATTGCCCAATTTAGCCAGGCATGGTGGCACATGCCTGTAATCCCAGTGGCTCTGGAGGCTGAGACAGGTGGATTGTGAGCTCAAAGCCAGCCTCAGGAAGAGTGAGGTGCTAAGCAATTCAGTGAGAACCAGTCTCTAAGTAAAATTCAAAGTAGACCTGGGAATATGGCTAAGTGGTTGAGTGCCCCTAAGTTCAATATCAGGTGTGCCCTCCTTCCTCCCAAAAAAGACTGCACAATTTAGAATGACCACAATCTTAATAGCAACAAAGAAAGCTGAAAAACAATACCATGATATCTTCAAAGTACTTCTTGAGAGAAAATTATTGTTAGTTTGTATAACCAGTAAAGTGGCATTTCAAAAAAGAGAGTAATACAAAATTACACAAATAAGCAAAAACTGAGAAAACCCACCATCACTGTATAGTGCACCATCAAGGTACCAGCTAAAGAAACTTCTAAAAACTATACTCCACAACAAAGACAACATTTTCTGATCTTCTTGTATCTCTAAAAATGATCATAAATGCAAAAATAAGAGATGGGAAATGTATGCAAATCTAAACAATTAATAAAAAATAACAACAAAAATCTAGCATTGACTTCTGGGTTATAAAAATAGAACTAAAACATTGGCTAATAAAAGCCCATGAGTTGGGGAGGATAGTGATTAAAACTAATGGAAACACAAGAGGGGAGATTAAAATGTTTAATTTTAAACTTTAGCTTTAACACTAAATGTGTCTGGGGAAAAAAAGTATTTTTTCAGTATCTAGCCTGGAAAACAATTACAAATAAATAGTATAGTGATATCTATAAGAAATTATATGGCAACTCCTTGCTTAAAATATCAATAATATGCAAACAACTTAATTGTTCATCTACCAGGGAAGGGAAGTGACTAATGAACTGTTGTGTACCAATACTGTGGAATACAATGCAACATTTAAAGGAATGCAGCAGATTTCTATGCAGTAACATTAACTGTGAAAACTGCAAGTGACAAATCCATTAATATATATAAAATGCATACAGAAAAAAAGAATAGAGGACTACACAGCAAACAAGCAAGAGAGGAGGACAGGGAAGAGTTCTGGGAAGGGATAAATAGAACTTTACTCTTATTAATAATGATATTATACCTTTGCAAAGAGATGATATGTGTATTCCTTTTATAAATATATTTGTTAATTTTAAAGTATTTGAATGCAATAAAGAACAAAATCGCAAATGTAGATTACACATCTATATCTACAACTAAACAGATATCAAAGTTTTAGTGCAACCCTTTGCATGTGAGGTGCTATAGCCTGGGGCAGACAACTGCTTCCTTTAGGAACAGAACTCTTCCGCCTGATGGTGGTAAAAATATTCTGCTACACAAGAGCAGGGGTGATAATATGCAAGGGAGGAAAAGTTTTTGGAGAAGTGAGCTATAGCACATTTAGTCAGGGAGTTTATATATGCTAATTCTAGAATCAAGAAGGAGGTTATGCATCTTTGTCTCTTATTAGAAGTGGGAAAACCATATGAACAAAATCTGGCTGATTACACGCTATTGCAATTTTTTTATGATCCATGAAGTAGGATATTTTTCTTACATTGTTAAGTGATTTTGAAAAATGAAAAGAAGACCATTACTTCACTAAGATTCTATGAAATTCAATTTCAGTATTAATAAAGTTTTGTTAGATTATAACATGCTCATATGTTACACATTATGTATGGCTGCTTGCATGCCCCAACTGCAGAATTCAGTAACTATGACAGTGACTGCACAGAAAAATAATTGTAATGGGTTGCGAGAGGAAAATTTAAAATGCATGATGATATTAACACAAAAGTAGGAAAGAGGTAGATGCACATAAAATTCCAGAAGTTTTCTGCATTATGGAGAGACTGTTAAATACTAATTTGTAGTGTGCTTGAGGAAGTGAAAGATACCTCTTCAATCATTAAAAATGGCCCAAAAATGCATGTGTAAAAATGATAAGAGGGAGTAAAGGTGAAATGAAAACATCTGTTAAGGTCCAAAAAATGAAAAAGTTAAGAATGGAGGAAAAATAAGAATTATTAACTACATTGGATCAAGTGGACACAAACAGTAAGGTACTAAATATAAACCAAATTCCATCAATGGTTACAGTAAATATACTAAATACCCTAAGCTAAAACATAGTTTAATGGATTTATCGGATTAGGTTGACAAGTAAACAAAAACAAATAATGTAAATCAAATAAATAATACCCAAGAGACACATCTTGGTCCTAGAGGAGCAACCAAAACAAATATGATGTAGATACACTAATATTCCATAAATCAGAGTAATGCTAGTTTAGTTACTTTAAAATAGTGGTATTTTGTAATGATAAAGGAGTTAATCCAACATAAACACACTATAATTGCATATGTTTATGAACACAATCACACAGACCCAAAATAGGCAAAACACATAATTGACAATTGAAATAAAATAAATCCAAAATCCTGATGGAAGTATTAAAACCTTGCTTTTAATAACTAATAGAAAGTCAGATTTTTGTTTTTGAAAAGAAAGAACACGGAGACACAGAGTTCTAAAAGACACAATTAAATAGTAATGTATATGTATATTTAGTTTACATATGCAGAAAAAAGTGTCTGACAATGACAGAATGAAGTTAAAATAGCATTTTCATTTTTTTAGAATTCCTACTTCAAAATATCTAAATCAAGGAGGAATGCATATAAAAGCATGCTTTTTTGCTTACAGTGAAATTTTTACCCAAGGACATACTTAGACAACTCTACTAGAAGCACTCACAAAATGCGATTTGTAATCTCTCTCATCACAAAGAACATTTCCATTTACATTTTAACAACTTACATAAAAAGATGAACCATGTCCTTAAATCAAGCTGGTGCAAAAATAAGCACTATGTTCTTTTCTGGCTCTATTATTGTGGTTTAATCCAGGTACAATAACGGTTCTAATAAAGAGATAACTCAGTTAATATTTCTTAATCATTGTTTATTGTGATTTGCTTAATAAAATTAAAATGAAAAGCAGACTTCAAGTTCATGTAGTATTGGGTTAAAGTCCTGGTCATTGAAGTCTGGCAGAATACAATTTTGTTATTTAACAGCTCTGATCTTGGAGAGGTTAGCAAAAATTACCACAGAAGGGAAATGGTAATACCTTTATCAGAAGATTGTGCTGAAATTAGAAAATGCTAAGCAGGGTGCTTGATATTTCTACTAATAGACAAAATTGTGTTTATTAGTCTCTTCTTCATTAGTTTAAGAATTTAGAAAATTTTCATATCTCCTTAAGCAGTATGACTTGGGGAGGAGTTTAAATGAGAGAATTTAGGAATGTTGAAAACCATTTTGTAAAATAAAACAAACTTATTTCACCAAAATTAAGGAATCAAACAAAAAGCAGTCATATGTACACTTGATTCAATAATAATTGCAAAAGTAGAAGACTTTTGGAAATCATCCACTATGTTAAAATTCAATCCATAGACTGTACATAGGCTATGAATGTCAATCCTTGTAAAAGATACCATGTCCTCTGGCTAATTTTTGCATAGAACTGTTTATAATGGACAAGCAACATTTGGCCCCAGGCCCTGCTTTATCTATGTTTTTCATTGTTGATCAATCTTCCTTATAATTAGCAAGTTTTTTGTTAAATGTCACAGTTATTAACTTCAAATGAAGATAAAGTCTTGTGGATGTAGGAAGTATAATTTTCCTTCACTAAGAAAATGCATATGTGTGTCTTTATAAAAAATATGAGAATTAATTGTTTAAATTTCAGAAAGCAACTTTCTTAGCTTTATTTACAAGTTGTTTTTTTGCAATAATGAATGTAATGAAATTTTTGTTTGTTCATTTTTTAAAATTATTTCAAAGGTCTTAAAGGTGATACCCCAAATGTCCACACATCCCTAAAGTCCCAATCCTGTTTTTAGAAAAGGGACATCAGTCAAAGATGATGTAATTTTTTAAATACATATTTTTAAAATACCATGTTCTGATTTTTAAATGTATTCCAAGGTTTAAAAGTCTAATCAATAACTTTTCATGTTCATGATTGAGCATGAAAAAGATAGTTTCACTTTTTTTTCTCAAATTGCCCATTTTATCTCCATGTGAATATTATTTTTGGACCAAAACAAAACAATGAGATAAATAATTCTAGACAAGATTTTTGATGAACACCCAGTAGAATCATTTGATCCTAAGTTGTCGCCACTCAACTCTGAATTACATGAGGCTAATGGCCAAATCTCTTGCAAATATTTGCATCTTCCACCTAAAACATTATGAATGAAGAAACTGGACCTGGAGAAACATTTTTAAATGGAAGTTTTTATAAGACAGAGTGTATTATGTTGGCACTTCTATCATTTTTTGCTTTTAAGTAATATGTACTATTTCATAACACTATTCAATGAAAAATTTTTCATATCTCACTTTCTCTTTTTTCCCACTTCTCCTTCTCACCCTTGGAGTAGCTGAAGAAGCAGTTAGGAACCAGTCTATTAAAAATTCAGTGGTATTTCCAGAAGCTCTTGGAAAAAGGTGTGTATAAGTCTGAAACATTAATCAACCAGTTAATTTTATTTCCTACCGTGGGACCCTTATATAGTATAATAGTCACAAGCAACACAAGTTAACAATAGGGGTAGCATCACCATAGATAATGCATCATTTTGCTCTAATGGTAAGCTATTAATTAGTTCAATTTTTCCTTACAGAACTACAACACTTTAAAACCAGCCTTTCAAAATCTTCCATGAGAAAATAATACTTCAATACAGGAAATCTAGGCTAAGAGCAAATAATTTCAACAAGGTCATTCAGTGTTCCCTACATTGTAACTACAATAAAACAGACACAATGCAGCAATTTTAATTTGACATGTACTCATTTTCAAATAAATATACTTGTAAAATGGAAGTGATGATAATGATACCTAACTCACAAGATATTTTTAAAGATCAAATGAAATAATAATGATAAACGTGTTTTATAAAAAGTAAAGTGTTAGAGAAATAGTAATTATCATTAGCAGAATATTTATTGTTACTTCTCTAATTATATACAAGTAAAGTGAGTAGCCTATCATCTATGCATTCCAGTTTCAAGACACCTTGAAGACACAATCATAAGATGAACTGACCTGAGAGCCTCTGAACACTTATCACTAATGATCTCTCTATGTAGAAACAAACAAATAGAGCTTTTGGAAGAAAATGAATTCATTATTAATTCACTTGCTAAGGTGAATTATTCTCATGCTAGAGTGAATTAATTACTTAGGATCATTTTGATCATAACTACTGGCTGGAAATAACTTCTCTAAAATATAGGAGGAACCAGGAGAGTCCATTTTAAGGCATAGAACAGAGCAGGGGAAGCAGGAGAACTGGAAAGTATGCTGGAGAGGGCAGCACACTGCAGTGTAACAAAGGATAACACTGTATCAATGAAAGCAACAGCAGCATAAAGTAATGAGAAGAAAGAAAGAGAGAGAGAGAAAGAGGGAGGGAGGGAGGGAGGGAGGGAGGGAGGAAGGAAGGAAGGAAGGAAGGAAGGAAGGAAGGAAGGAAGGAAGGAATACATAAATACATAAAAGTAAGGACAATATTAACCAAACTTGCATGGCCTTGTAGAAATGTGACTGACCAAGTGTCAAAAAAAAAAAAAAAAGAAAAAAAAGGTAATTGAGTTGAAGAAAAGCTCCATTACTTTGGCATAAATCTTAGTTTCTAGAAGTAAGGTGCGTGTGTAGAGTTATGACTTCAAGACTCCACTACTCCTACCACAAACTGCACTGACAACAAACTAAGATTATTCATTCATGATATTAATACATAACTGAATGATAGAGGAAGATATGATTAAGAATTCTGCAAACTGTATTTGGGGTAAAAATGGGAGATCATAACCCAGTTGAATCTAATGTATGAAATATGATATGTCAAGAGCTTTGTAATGTTTTGAACAACCAATAAAAAAATAAAATAAAAAGAATACTGTAAATAAAAGAGAACAGGTTATTTTAGCTAATTGCACAGTTTATATGCCAACCATGTAAAAAAGGAGGTCAGAAGAAGTGATTGTGTATATTTTTATCAGCAGAAGAAAAGGTGTTAGGATCACTCTCTGCATTGCTTTTCAGATTACACCTGGCGTGTGATAAGAGGTTTTTGGTACCACACCTTAAGGGGGACAACAACAAAGAATTTATCCATCTCAGCACATTTATTGGAATGAGAGAACTGAGAAAATCATGTTGTGCAAGGGACAAAGGGGCCGGAGGTATATAGGGCAGTACGGGAGGTGGAGTTCTGGGAAAGGCAGACACAGGGATGACTGTGTACACATTACTCCCGTTTGAATGTTATATTCCTGTATGCTTTGTTAGATTTTAAGTAACCTTCAAATTAAAAATTGCTAAAAATTATCTTGGTTCAACTCAGAAATTAGACAGCAAAAAATAAATGTAAATTAGTGTATTTTATGATGCTTGCCTAATATTAGTTAGTTGTGATTTTGCTTTACCTCATGATATTTAGAAATAGGAAGATAGTATCCTTAAGAATGTTCTCTAAGTCAGGAGCCAACAATTTAACTGAAATTATTATTTTCTCAAATGATTCTAAATGTTTTAAGTTGTTCAAAAGTTGTAGATCCAGGCATGGTATGTATAGAGAGTAATTATTTTTTTATATTCTAAAAAGTCATGTGTGATAGATGATTCTAAATGTTATGCAGACATTTTTATAATGGTCAAAATTTTTCCAATCACTACAGAACACTCAGATAGTCAAGAAAGATTTATCTTCTTTCTCAAGTCAAATATGATGATTTTATCTAAATGTTATTTAATATTTCTTATATAAAACAATGTTCAGTAAATTCATTTTGCATTTTGATTTCAGGAAAACCATGGGTTTTTTTCATAATTTTTTTTCTTTCAGCTGGCCTGGGACCAAAATCCAAAACTCACATGTGCTATAAAAGTGCTCTACCACTGAACTACATCCCCAGCCCAGTTTATTCATGTTAGCTTGTATGTATACTCTAATCAAATAATTAGAATTTTCTTTTAAGTGACTTCTAATATTCATTGGAAAAACCTATTAAACTAAAAATCAGGAAATAACTTTGATTTAATATAATTTTTTACATTATTACTAAAGAAAGTTGATAAATTTATGAGAGACATTCAACATTTTTGTTTTCACATTTTAAATCTTGATTCTAAACTTCCAGAAGGTAAAAACTACATGTCTCTTGTTTTCTCTTTGAATTTATAAAGACTTGTCTTTTAAAAATTGAATTAAATTTTCAAGAATAGAGTTATCCTTCACGACATATAATGTCTTGGGTAGAGACTGGCTTCCTTTTTTTTTTTTTTTTAAAGAGAGAGTGAGACAGAGAGAGAGAGAGGAGAGAGAGAGAGAGAGAGAGAGAGAGAGAGAGAGAGAATTTTAATATTTATTTTTTAGCTTTCGGCAGACACAACATCTTTGTTTGTATGTGGTGCTGAGGATTGAACCCGGGCCGCATGCATGCCAGGCAAGCAGGCTACCACTTGAGCCACATCCCCAGCCCAAACGGGCTTCTTCATGACAGGTGATCATAGAAGGATTGGTCCCCATTTATCAATGCATCTTAAGGAAGGCATGAAACACTGAAAGGGAGCATCAG
Organism: Callospermophilus lateralis; assembly: GCF_048772815.1. Taxonomy (NCBI): domain Eukaryota; kingdom Metazoa; phylum Chordata; class Mammalia; order Rodentia; family Sciuridae; genus Callospermophilus; species Callospermophilus lateralis. The sequence goes on along the minus strand of NC_135306.1, from coordinate 133,634,665 downwards.
GCTATGTTTACTCACGTTCCTTCCAGTTCTATGATTTTTTAGATCTAAATGTGTTACACATTTATTGAAAGAAATGTTTGTAGTCTTTATTTTATTTTTAAATTTTTCTAATGCCTTTTCTAATAAAATATGCAGTGTTTCATTATCCAGTAACCTCTAGAGAATATTTGAATTACTGAATATGAAAATAATCCTGCTTTTAAAAGGATTGTCTGATAGTTAAAATATGTTAATTCATAGTACAAAGTTTCAAGTAGGGGATAGGGAGAATGATTTGGGAAGATGGAGTTTTCCTAATGCAATTTTAATAGTTGTGTTTACAACCATATTTCACCACACAATTTCTAAATCTAATTGTAACGTGTAATTAATTTCACAAAAAGCATGTTTATTTTTAATTGAAATAATTTGTACTCTGTAATTTTGTCAGGAAACTCAACATGTGTATACTTAAACATGTCAGAGGTGAATAGCTACACATTATATATTCATGGGTATTGCATTCCTGTGTCAACAACACTAGTATTATACATAATGTGCAGTGTAGCCCAGAAAGACATTTATATTGCAGTGAATTACCTTACAGATTATAATCAAATTAATAGAGCGATCTCATGCCTATCAATAATGGGGGAATTTTCACAGAATCTTAAGAAAGTGAGTTTCTTTTCATCATTTTGAAAACTAAATGCACTCTCTCTGAATTGAATGCAAAGCTCATCACATTAATACAAATGGTAATTGTTTGAATAGTAAGCATTCACATAAGGACTGCCTAACATCACTTTATTCTAAACTCACAAGAAATCTCTGAGGTTGGGTTGGTCAAGTATCATCACATCTATTTAAGAGATTGTAATATTATGGATTAGGAAGTTGTGCCTTTCCTCGATGTCAAACTGATAATGATTAGCATAGTCAGTACATGAATCCAGTACTATCTAGCATGCTACCTGGTAAAGAGTAGAACCTCACCAAATACACATTGTATACATTATTAGATGGGTAGTTGCCGCAGTCTGGCTGGGCACAAATAACTGAGCTGCCACAAAGCCTTGTAGATTCAAACAGCAGCTCTTCATTCCCCAACTCTCACCGGCAATGCACACACCACTCAGGACCACACTCCCTCCACCAGGCTCCGCCCGATCTCCCTGAACCCCCAAGAGAACTCACAAGAGCCGCCCTATTGCCCGACAGTAAAGGTCAAATATACAATACTATCAATCCAGCATCACAGCAATTATATATAGCTTAACTCAAATCATCATCTCAATGGTTCGCTGGCATCACCTTTCAACCATTCCCTCTGGCAAATGCCAGGCATCATTCTGACCAGACTGTGGCTCTCAACAAGTAGTTAGTTTGTTCTTAAGGTAGTTCAGCTTTGGCCTATCAGATAATAGAAGTGGAACTATGAGCTCAAACAAGTGATAGTTTCAAAAATGTCTGGTGCTTCTTAAACTGGTAGATTATTTTTTGCTAAGTGAAGTTGGGGATTCTTCTGTAGTGAAGATTTTTTGACATTTTGTTGAAAACCTGGGACAACAATGCATTTTTCTCTATTCTACAATTCTGTTTACTTTTGTCCATTGCATGGACATTATGGAAAAGTCAGTTGAAGGTCAGGAAGGAGAGCAATGACTATACTTCTCAATAGTTGTTAGCGCAAAACCACAACAGCTCAGCTTTCATGTTTTTTAGCAAAGAGTCTCTTGGATCAACTATGTACTGACATTTAAATTAATTTATGTCAGATGAGAGCATCCATATGTAAGTCATGATTCATTTTGTGTATAAACAAATCAAAATCTCTTTGATAAAGAGATGCGGGTAGGCAATCCTGAAATGCACATTATGATCAGAGATTATGGAGGTCAGCTCATCCCAAAACTGGAAGAGGCTCTTCTGCATGCTGAGCCCTGCAGCCTCCTAAAGGGCCCTTGCAGTGGCAGTCTCCTTTGTTCATGAATGTTATGGTTCTCTACTCTGCTGTACTTTTTTTTTTCTTTTCTTTTTTTCTTTCGGATTCTTGTCCTGAATGTTATCATCATTCCCCATCCCAGAGGGTTGGACACAGCTTAGGGCCAGAATGATAGAATTGAGGGAACTGTGTAAATTAACAAGTGGGTTTTCAAGAACAGCTGGAGGAAGACACAAATCAAGAGACAACTGGAGATTGTAACCTCAGGGAAGTAAAGGACAGCATCTAAGAATCAGCACCAATCCTTACATCTTCAACATCTCTGAAGTTATCCCTGCAGCTTTGCTTGGAGCAAGTTCTTTCCTATGGGCTCACAGCATCCTGTGTTTAAGTCTGTGTTGACAGTGCCTTAAGGTGATAAAAAGGGAAACATTCTGGATTTTAACTGAGACAGATCAGGTTTAAATCCACCACCACTAGTAATCTTGATACTTGGGTCAGTTTCTTAAAACTCCCAAACCTTATTCTTCTGCCTCAGTAAATTAGAAATAATCCTATTTAACTCATAGAAGTGTCAAATTATTAAAATAAAGCATAGAACTATATATGATACATATAGTGTTTATCTGGTATATATTTATATAGTGATATACACATATACCAAAAACATATACATAATAATACATATAACACATATAATAACAAATAAATGTATAATATGTGATACACTCTATTTTTATCATTATAGAAACTGCCAAACTTCATCAAACCAATTTCCTTCTGCTTCAGGCACAAAGTGGGACTATTTCCCTCCTGTGATACGCTGAGTAAATAGCCCTGAAGGAAACTTTTGTCCTAATCCTCAGACCCTGTGGATATGTTATTTTACATGGTAAGGGGAATTTAGCAGATGTGATTAAGTTAGGGATCAAGCTGGAGAGATTATCCTTTATGCTTCACTTGGGCTACATGCACTCACATGGATCCTCACAAGAGAGAGCAGGAGAATAAAAATCAATAATAGAAGACATGACCATAGAAGAAAGAGCCTGGTGTAATACTAGAAAGAGATCCAGTGTATGTATGCAGTCAGACTCTGGAAGCCGAAGAGGGCAAGATAAAGGAGTTTCTTCCTAGAGCCTTGATTTTTGTCCAGTGATACTGATTTCAGACTTCTGGATATATGAGAATGAATTTGTGTTCCATTGAGCCAATATATTTGTGATGATTTCTTATAATGGCAGTAGCAAACTGACGTATCAGCTAACTTAGAGTTTTATAAGTTAGGTCTATATGACAAAGACCTGGTAATGTAATATGAGTAAAATGAATGTACCCAACAACAGCACTAGGCCATAAAAATCTCACAATTCTCTACTCTCTTTCTTATTCTGTGGAGTAGGTAGAAACTAAAACTTAGAAATCATGGGGATAAGAAAGCTGTATAAAAGAAGAGCCTTGGCCCTTGATCAATATGAGAAAGATCACCTGCTAATACTTCACATTACTGAAATGTCATCTTTACCATGAGATAGGTCAAGGAAAAGAGAATGTTTTTTTCTTGTGCTCCCAGAAGTTAACAGTATGCTTGGTGCATCAGAAGTACCTATTAAATGATCATTAAAATCAGCACTTTTATTTTAAAATGAACTGGAGCCAGTATGAAACTATATAGAAGGAGGGAGATAAGAAGCCAGAAATGAAGATAGCTAGAGCAGATTGAAAAGTAGAGGGAAAGGTGGATATTTCAAGACACAAGCTAAGAACAGCTTCAGGTTGGGTATTTGGTTACATTGGATATGGATATGGCTCACTTACAAGCCCAGAGGTGGACCAGTCATCCAATACACAATGGGTGACCATAACAAAAAATCGATGAATAAACTTGGTGCCTCTGTTCAAAATCAATAAAAGAAAATTATAGTTTGAAATATTGCCCTTATCAATCTTTTGATCAGAAATCACTTCACCTTGTCTGTAGTATTTATTTTGCACACATGCTATTTCAATAGTTTTAGAATAAATAAGCTCAGGCACTGCTTTCTTCCATGGTTCACATGGGAAAGCAATAGAAAAAGGTTCACACTGGAATGGAAACAACATTCTCCACAACCACAATCAAATAAAATAATGCAACCACCAGCTGAAAGAATGCTATTGCCCCAAGTCAGCCCTGAGATTCATAGAGAACATCTGCTTTCCCGTTTCAGTCTACCTAAGTTCTGCATTATTTGAAGAACAACCCAATTATTTTTAACCTAAATGCTTCTCTGATCTGGAACAAAGTTTTGCTTTTATCACACAGTTCTCAGGCCTTGCAATAGGCAAGATCATTGTCGTTTCAGACGCGAGATATAGTCTCTTTTTCAGTGATGCATAAAAGGATTTTCCTCCCTTCAAATGATAATTAAATTAAAAGCAAAGTTGGAAAGAAGGCTTTGAACTGCTCTGGTGAGAAAGGTCACTCACCGAGCAGCAATCTGTTAGCACAGCTGTGTTGAGAAGAGACTTTCCAGCCATGTCGGCCACAAGTGGGTTCTTCATATCAAGCAAAAAGGCCGTTGGTTTTACTTCTTTTAAACACTTTTTCTACTGACACTCAGGAGCCTGCAAAGACACAGGCATTTGAAGAGGTTTGTAAAGACTTAGATGAAACACCAAATTAAATGGTCAGAAATCCACAAGAGGAAACCACCATTCAATCCACCATCAGGGGGAAACATAATAAAATAAAATAAACCAAAAAACGATCACTGTATAGATGATTTATGTCTTTTTTATTATAAGTATCACCTGTCATTTGCTTATTTCCTTAATCTTTGTACTCCAAGAAAGGAAGGAATTGCATGTTTTGGTTATACTTAATAAGCTTTACCCCTATTAATTGCATAATATTGACTCTTTTTTATATTCGATGATCTTACATCTTTCAGTCTAAAACAAAGATCTATTTGCAAATGACCAAGAGATTTAGCATTGTTTAAATAAAAGAAAAATTTATATGCCATCTGCATCAAGGTGTAGACACTTCTTAACTTCTGTTATTGAAGTTAGTTTAAGTAGATTACACTCTAAGTTTAGTTACTACCAACATTTGCCTGGAAACTGCTCTTTTGGTATTGGAGAATTGGTACATAGTAGACTTTGTTAAAGTTTCTTTATTAGATGAAAATTGACCCATTGGATAATGTCAGGTTCAAACATGTCTGTAATCATTTCCTTTAAAGTCTCAATAGCGAAACAAGTGGACTGAACAATACAAAGACTGGAAATTGATTTTTTAGTTATTTCACAAATGCATATCATTTTCTCATTTATTTCCTTTAATAAACACAAAATGACTGGTTCTATGGTATACAGTATAAATGAGAATTCAGATTATCATGGAATTCATTATGCATAGATTTTTGATGAATAGTAAGATTAATAATTGTAATATTCAGAGTGATGACTACATGGCAATGAATAACCTGTTGTATATTCCTTAAGTAAAAAAGCTTATATCTCAGGAGATATAAGGAATTTTCATTGATTATCTAAGTACTTTATATGTATTACCTTATTTAATCTTCATATATAATAATTTTTATGATCATTATAAAATAAATTAGAAAAACCATCTCAATATTATGGGGAAAATTGTTTTTCTATTATCTCCTGATTTTTTTCTGACATATTTTCCTAATCTTGAATTGGGAGAAATGATGAGAAACTCAGCTCTTTTCTTGCCAAAATTTCTTTTTTTTTTCCACCATTCAAATAAAATATTATTAGTCCCTGTTAGTTCAGAGTAAAGCAGGGAATTTATTCCAAAACTTAAACTGCCAAAGCTACTTATGCCAAGCCATCCAGGTTTTCTCATGGAAATCAATAAAATGCCACACTTTGTCAAGTAACAAAGCTGAATCTCTTGCTCCCACTTCTCAAAAAATACATAGCTACCAATTTTATAGTTATTCAGGGTCACTCAAGTGATTCTTAAATAAACAATTCAATCTTATTTAAAGCTTATGTTGATTTTTAAAAATATTATTATATCTATTACTATTGTTCATCAAAAGTGTTCATGAAATCTAGTAAGAACTTTGTCCAAAAATATTTTTTAAAACTGTATGAGTTTACCATTTATTGACTTATTTTTATTAATAAAAGGTCTCTGATTTAATTCCTAGGTCCTTGATCCACTTTGAGTTGATTTTTGTGCATGGTGAGAGTTTTGTGCATGTTAATTTCATTTTGTTACAGGTGGATTTTCAGTTTTCCCAGCACCATTTGTTGAAGAGGCTATCTTTTCTCCAGTGTTTTATGTTTTTGGCACTTTTGTCTAATATGAGATAACTGTAATTATAAGGGTTTGTCTCTGTGTCCTCTGTTCTGTACCATTGGTCTACAGGTCCATTTTTGTGACAATACCATGCTGTTTTTGTTACTGTTGCTCTGTAGTATAGTTTAAGTTCTGGAATAGCAATGCCACCAGCTTTAATCTTCATGCTAAGGATTGCTTTAGCTATTCTGGGTCTCTTATTTTTCCAGATGAATTTCATGATTGCTTTTTCTATTTCCATGAGGAATGTCATTGGAATTTTGATTGGGATTGCATTGAATCTGTATAGTGCTTTTGGTAGTATGGTCATTTTGACAATATTAATTCTGCCTATTCAAGAACAAGGGAGATCTTTCCATATTCTAAGATCTTCTTGAATTTCTTTCTTTAGCATTCTGTAGTTTTCATTGTAGAGGTCTTGCACCTTTGTTGTTAAGTTGATTCTCAAGTATATATTTCATTTTTTGAGGCTATTGTAAATGGGGTGGTTTTTCTAGTTTCTCTTTCAGAGGATCTGTCACTCATGTACAGAAATGCCTTTAATTTATGGGTGTTGATTTCATATCCTGGTACTTTGGTGAATTCACTTATTAGTCTAGAAGATTTCTTGTGGAATTTTTTTGGATCTTCCAATTTTAGAATCATATCTTAAGCAAATAGTGATAATTTGAGTTCTTCTTTTCCTATCTGTTTCCCTTTAATTTCTTTTGTCTGTCTAATTGCTCTAAATAGAGTTTGAAGAACTATGTTAAATAGAAGTGGTGAAAGAGGGCATCTCTGTCTTTTTCCAGTTTTTAAAGGAAATGCTTTAAATTTTTCTCTATTTAGAATTATGTTGGCCAGCGGCTTAGCATAGATAGCTTTTACAATATTGAGATGTGTTCCTGATATCCTTAGTGCAGCCAATCTGGAAAGCAATATAGAGATTCCTTGGAAAATATGGAATGGAACCACCATTTGACCCAGCTATCTCACTCCTCAGTTTATACCCAAGGGCCTTAAAAACAGCATTCTACAGGGACACAGCCATATCAATGTTTATAGCAGCACAATTCACAATAGCTATATTGTGGAACCAACCAGATGCCCTTTAGTAGATGAATGGATATGGAAACATTGGTATATATACACAATAGAATATTACTCAGTATTAAAAGACAATAAAATCATGGCATTTGCAGGTAAATGGATGGAGTTGGAGAATCTAATGCTAATTGAAGTAAGCCAATACCAAAAAACAAAGGCCGAAAGTTTTCTTTGAGGATGATGACTTATAATAGTGATGGGGGGAGGAGCATGGGAGGAATGGAGGATCTTTAGATATGGCAAAGGGGAGGTAGAGGAAGAGAGGGGTGTCAGGGTAGGAAAAACTGTGGAATGAATTAGACATCATTACCCTAAGTACATGTATGAAGACACGAATGGTGTGAAAATACTTTGTGTACAACCAATAATTTGATAAATTGTGTTCTAAATGTGAAATATGAAATGAATTGCTTTCTGCCATAATATATAACAAATTAGAATAAATAAATAATTTAATATAAAAAACAATTAACAACAACCAAAAATATCTTATGCAATTGAAGCTCTGCAGGAAATATCCACTTTACCCTAATTCTGATGAAATATTTGAAACAAATGAATCCCAATATTTTGAGCTGCCTTTCCTAATTTCTGGAAGGAATTGTACCAGACATAGTAGGGTTGGTGATAAATATCCCAGGGCAAAGGCTATGGTTTCTCTTTTGATACAGTACAGAAGTCAAAGCCACTCACCTTCTTCTTACTTTTGAGACCCAGGTTTCTAATTTGCAGATGGACTCTGCACAACATACTGCTTTGCCTGGAATCCTGTGATGGGTAGGTCACAGACAACCTGGCATTAGAGCCAACTCTCTCAAGTAAGCTTTGGATCAGTGTTTTACTCACAACAAAGAAGTTAGAATTTAGATTTGTTCTCTAAACTAGAATATGTCAAAGTGGATCTTAGATAACTCAAAACCACCTTCCAAAAGCAGGAAGGTCACCAATGTCAGATTTGTCCTAAGTTTTGTGACAATGCCAGGTGATAATAGTTTCATTTTGCATATCATCATTGTTCTGTACATATATGCACACTTCATTTTATATCCTAAAACATCAGTTATTTTGAGATGCCCTTAAAATTCAAGAGTAACTTTTCAGCATACAATAAATACATACAGTAAATTTTATTGTTTGTTGTGATCTATTTCATTAACTAATCAAACAATAATAAGAAACAACTAGATGGCATTATCTATTTTTTATCCCCTTTTTTAAAATCAAGAGTGGCTTGATGTCATGTTAATATTTGAAGATTAGTCAGTTGAGGGGCTACTCTCAGGTATGTGGTTCTCAGGTGAGCAGACACAGAATCCAGAAGGATATGTTGGAGTGGAATTCTTGATTTGATGAAAGTTGCCCTTAGCTCTCACAACTACAGAGAGGCACTGAAACCCTTAGTACTTCATCTCCTGTAAGTTGCCAGGGGAGTCAGTTGGGGAGAAACAGGTGGCTTTGAGAAAAGCCCTCTTCTATAAAATAATGGGATGGCATAGTAAGAAGGGTCTAAGAGTCCTAAAAATGAAATATTCCTTAGCTTTGCAGGAAAGGACAAGCCATAGCATAGGACATATGTATCTGAAATATAGACAGGACTCTGGAGCTCAGCAAGTTGCCCTAAGAGTACCAGGGTAGGCTCCAATGAAGCTGTGGTCTCTGACAGACTTATCTCCAAAAGTGACACTAGCCACTCTCTTCAAAGTAACTGGGTTAAAAGCCTGAAAAGATTTTTCACTCATCTTTCTCAATCTTGTATCCATTTGTCTCTCATGTCTGTCAGATCTCATGACTCTTTGACTTATCTCTAGAAGTATATTAGAGGCTAGACATGGTGATGAGTATGGTTAAGCCTCAAGATAAAAATCCATCTAATAAGGAAATATAAATACCCAGAAAATGAATTGGAAAACAAATAAAAGATTTAATATGTTTGCGTATGTTTGCCTCTCAAAATTTCTGCAAACTATATGATTATTACAGTACAGCATTATCGTGTGATATGTTAGAACATAAATAATGTTTATTAATCATAATTAAACTTTATATTAATCTGAAGTTAATGCTACAAATTCAAATAATATTGAAAAAGCCACAATGAAATAATTGCATCAGTAATTTGATACATCTGCAGCTAATGACAGCCACAGTACTGTGAATCACATCCAAATCTCAACCTGTTGATCATCATGCTTTGTTAATTATTACTACTAATATAAATAATAATATAATGACAAATAGTTCTACAAATGTTATATTTTAAAAAATGTCCATGAACTTTATGAGTATCTAAAATATAATTATATAACAATGATAATATTAACAGCAGTCATTTATGACAGCCTTCTGCCAGGCATGGTTAGGAGTTGCTTTGTATTTTAATTTTAATCCTTTTAGCCGTCCTGAAAGGGAGGAATTTTTTTATAAGAATGTAATTTATTTGTTCAGTTCTTAATATATTTAACAAATTATAATGCTCACCCGTTATTTATAGACACTTCCCTAGATAATGTAGATTCAATATTACACAAAAGAAATAAAAATCCTTAGTGGCGTAAATAAATAAACACACAAACAGGGACAAATAGTCATATTCCAATGAAAAGGACCAAGAGTCTGCAACAAGGAAAGTTTTGTTAATTTTGATGCTCAGCAAGATCTTAGTAATGTAGAGAATTGAACAAACAGCTTAGGAAATGCAACATGAGGTAAAAGGAATAGCAAGGAAATGTTCCCCAAAATGAAAGAGAATTCAATGTGTTCCAGAAGCATGAAAAATCCTAAGTTGTCCAGAATAGAGCAGTCATGACAAACGGGAAAGTATGAGGACAGAAATAAATTGCAGGGCCAGATCTTATAATGTCTGTGGGCAATCATCAGCATGACAGAATTTTAATTTGAGCGCAGGCAAGGTTTTCCTCAAAAAAAAAAAATGTAATTTTTATTTTAAGAGATTTACTCTGGCTATAGAATAGCATGGAGATAAATGTTGTGGGGAATAGATTGTGAAGGAGACAAGGAGACCAGGTGGGAGGCCATGGCCCATGTAAGAGAAGACTATGCGTTTGAATGGAGTCTCTATCTTTGGAGCTGATGAGAAAAGGTAAGCTCAAGAGATCTGTTAAATATAGAGTCTGGAGGACTGGAGTAAGGACTGAAAGTACCATGAGGAAGTCAATGATCAACTCCAATTTGAAGGCCTAGAAAGTTGAAAATTATGGTAGTATTGGTTCATATGCATGAATCCAGGTAAAAGGGAAAGGAAAAAATGATTGCTAGTGTTCAGAAAAATTGAGTAGCTTGGTACAAATGTCCCAGAACTAGCATAGTTTGGATGTGAATCCATCCTGATCTGGTTCCAAAGCCTATCTTCTTCTTTTATTTATTCATTTTTTGTGACTACTAAAGATTGAACTCACGGTTGCTCTACTACTGAGCCATATATTCGGCCCTTTTTATTTAATTTTTTTTTAGACAAAAGGTTTCATTAAGTTACTCATGCTGACTTCAAATTTGCAATCCTTCTTCCTTTGGAGTGAGTGAGTGGGACTGTAGCTGTGTCCCTCTGTACCCCGCAAAGCCTATCCTCTATGTGCTCGCTGCACTGTAGAATCTGCTGAAAGTAGGAACACTGCCCATGTGCCTTTTCTTCAGAGCAAATGAGAATGTCTTGCTGAGCTTAGTCACTTTCCAGGTCTTTGCTGGAGCCACACACTATTTCTCAACATTGTGAGAAATCTTTGGGAGCTATTACTGCCTAGAACATTTGACAATGGAATAAAGATTAAAATAAATGGAAGGGAGATGAAATTGGATTTAATTGCTAGGAAGATATTAACACCAAAAATATTGATGCTATATATAGTTTAGTTTCTGTAGGAACCTAGGAAATAACGTGCAAAACCATTTTCAATTAAGTTACTCTTTTTGAATGTGCTCTCAAAGTATCCTTGCGATAGTTCCTTAAAGCTATTTTAACAAAAACTTGTGTTTTCTTACCCAGGAGCAGTAGAGCAGATATCAAAAAGAATGAAGCAACACAATCAAAGCAGCACTTTAAAAATGTGGTAGCTACACCTTTTTTCTTAACTGTAAAACCCAGATTCCTCTTTTAAGGAGCTCATGCAAACAGAGGAATTCCAAAGTTCAGCCAAACAGGAAGCATTTGCCCCAGCTGCTCCTGAGGGTTTTACTGTTGATAGAATAGACCTAGGTCAGTTCAAAACCTCCTGGAATTTGTTCAGCATTCTTAGCATGAAGGCGATATTGATGGAACAGAAGTTACCTACTGGTATGGCAGCCTTTATCCATTATCCATGAAAGGTGCTGTCAGATGCCCTAAGGCTTTTCAGAGAAGTAAAACCATATGTTCACTGCTGCTACGGTGACTATAGAAAGCCATAGCCCTTGAGCCATACTGATGATGTTAGCTGGATAAAATGATGGCACCATAAGGTCTTTCTTTGTGCATTTTAATAAGTTAAATGTTTAGAAACATAAGGTTATGCACCCTCTAAGTCTCTGGCCTCACTAATCTATTTATGTTTCACAGCATCATTGGAAAATACTGTCAGGTGAAGGTATCTGCACTTCTTGAAAGCTAAGGCAACAGATGATTTTCATGGTCTTTACCCTGACATTTATTTGCTGGTAATAAGACAGTGTTCGGGCTAGGTGATGCTCCAGCATCTCAGCAGATGGTAGAAATTTACAGAAGAATGAACAGGGCTTTTTCAGCAGCTGGCTTTTAAATAAAAGCCTGTGACTATCTAGGATTTTGGAGACAGATCTACACTCAAATCCAAATTTTTTCTCTTAATAGCTGTAAGAGTACAGACGAATTATTTGAACTCTTTGTATTTCTATTTCATCGTCAGAGACATGGAACTAATAATACCTATCTCTTATGGCTATTGTAAGGATTAAATATAATGATGTGGATGATGCACTTAGTAAAATGCTAGTAGTAAAATAAGTAGTCGCTATCTCTCCCAGCCTCTCACTCCTTCGAGGATTTTCTAACTACATGAACTTCAACTTGTATTTACAACACAGTAAACATAAAAGCTATGCTGTATTTGTAAGCCACAGATATGTCCAATGCTTATTTTAAATATGTTTCCCTGATTTCACCTTATTAAAATATGCAAGTGTGACTTAAATCTCCTAAACAAGTCATTGATTACAGGGACCAGAACAAACACCTCAGAACACCAATCTGACATGTAGCAAATTGTCTGGGACTCCATGCTGACCATCATTCTAAGAGATGGCATCAAAGACAGTTTAAGTATTATAAATAGCTTCTTCATCTCCAGCTGCCAGTGGATAAAAAAAAAAAAGAAAAACAACAACAGGGAAGACTGCAGGAACAATTGCTGGTGGGAAGGAGGGGAGCTGCACAGAAATAGTTCATAGATGTTTTCAATGTTTGCTCATGAAAGCATAATTTATTGATCACTAAGTGTGTATCAGGTATTGTAGAGGATGCTCTCCATGAACAACAGCATGGTTCCATGTCCTGTTGATCTGGTACAATCAGATAAGGATAAGTTTCCTAGCTTTGTAATTGGGACTTTATTCGCAAGAGCTACACTGGTGTGTAAAGGGAAAGCCAAAAACTGAACTTGTTCCAACTCTATTAATCACAGATTGCTTACCGACAGATCAGGCATATTTTTATGTAACTTTTGTTTCTTAGACATTGAAAGACAGTACTCACAGGAACAGTGACATTATATCCTGACTTGAGACTTTCTTACCTCTGGCAGCCCAGAGGAATGTCAAGATTTTAACTCTATAAAATATATTCTATTCTAATAAACACACACACACACACACACACACACACACACACACACACACCTGACTCTGCTGCTCCCTTAGAAAGGGCAAGGTCTGTACTCTGAGCATGATATCTAGAGTTTCTCATTAACATCTTTCATTAATATCTTGACTTAACATTTAGTGTTTTCTCCTTCCACTCTCCACCCTGATAATGATACTTCTAATACACAAACGTTTTCATTGTCCATTGTTATGTGCTACCTTTTCTTCCATTGTTCATCATATGGGTAGTGACCTAATTCTACCTCTTTCTCTGTCTAGGAGATGCCTAATCATCTTTCAAAACCAAAGTCAATACCCACTTTTCCCCTGTGAAGGTTTTCCAGTTGTTTTAGTCAGATTTTTACTACTGTTACTAAAGGACCCAACCCACAGTTTTACAGGACAAAGATTTATTCAGAGGCTCATGGTTTTAGAGGTCTCCATCCAGAAACAGCAGGCTCCATTCCTTGGGGAATGAAGGTGAGGCTGAACATATGGTGCAGTGTATGGCAGAGGGAAGCTGCTCACTTGTTTATCAGAAAGCAGAGAGAGAGGTCTCTATCTGCCAGATACAAATATATTCCCCCACACCACACCCCCAATTCCCACCTTCTCCATCCACACCCTACCACTTCAGTTACCACCCAGTTAATCCCTATCAGGGGATTAATCACTCATTGGGTTAAGACTCTTATAACCCAATTATTTCTCCTCTGAACATTCTTGCATTGTCTCACATATGAGCTTTTGGGGGACATTTTACATTCAAACCATAACACCAATTTTTCTAGAAACACAGTGTTTTTCTAAGCATTTTGTGCACACCTCTATTGAAAGTACATGTTTAAATTTTTCCATAATTATTCCAAATATGAACCCTACTAAAGAAACAGCTTCTATTCACTTTTGTATACACATTCACAGCTATTGAATAGTAATAATGTACCATGTGCTTTCCTAAGCATTTTAAACACTGGCTCTCAAACTCCTACAATAACTCAGTAAGTTTGATCTCACATTCCATTTCACAGATGAAGCAACCAAAACTTAGAGGGTCATACTGACATTTTAGTTCAAGCAACTAAGTTTTTATATTAATCAAGGCTTTCCATAGAAACAGAATCATTAGAAAGTATATAAATATATAGAAAGAAGTTTATTAGTAGTAATTAGCTCACACAATTATGGACACTGAGAAGTGTAATGATCTTCATTCTTGGGGATTTTGTGTGATGGTGAAAGGCCCTGTTTGATTTCAAAGGCTCAAAAAATCATTGATGTCCAAGGGCAAAAGACAAGATGGATGTCCTAATTCAATCACAGAAAGAGTAAGTGTATTCTTCTGCTGCCTTTTTATTCTGTTTAGTTTCGATGGTGGCTCTCTCCATCGATTGAGGGTAGAGAACAAACTAATTTACTCAGCCCACTGATTCAAGTGCTCAACTCTTCTAGAAACACCTTCACATATACACCTCAAAATAATATTTTACATGCTATCTAGGCACTCCTTAGCATGTTCAATAGATACACAAAATTGATAATTACAGTTTCTTCCTCTCACTACATTGAAAAGGATTATTTTGGTCATCTTTATTTGATTTCTTCCCATTAATTCCTTGTAGTTATAATATTTGTTTAATAGTTTTATCACTCTATTTATATTTATTTTAAGATATGCTAGATACAATAAAATACACAATATAATATATGCAAAAGACTTAGACAACAGTGTATATTAGATAAGCAGTAAGCAGTGGATTTATTTCCTTCTCTGTAGACATTCTGAGAATGGCCTTTAATTACCATTATATCCTACTTAGATGCAGAAAACAAAAAGTAAAATTATAAGATAAAATAGTACAAGAAAGTGTTGTATAATCAGAACAAAGTCTGTGCTCTATTTTGCTAGGGGGAGGGATCTCTTAATTTATCCCCCAAATTTCACCCCACCCCACAGCACCCTACCCCATGTCTAATCATAAAAAGTCACGCCCTTCAATGAAAGAGGTATTATGTCAAACTTTCTTTCAGTCCCTTGCCTACATGATTAAGACCTGTTCAGGTTTCTTCTCAATGAGTAGCTTGAAAGGTCTTGGCAAAAATCATACAGCCTCCCTCCTCTGTTAAGTAGAGCAGGCTCCTGAAAGAGCACTCCTTATAAATTGTCTTGTCCATATGTTTCTGGAGGATGTGCCATCTGGGATTAGAGTGCTCATATTTTATGAAGCAGGAAAGCAAAAATATGTTCGCAATTTAACAGCCCCGATTTGATGGGAAAGTGGAATTGAATTTATAACAAATTAATTTCATCTCAATGTGTGAGCCCACTGTGTGCCAGCCCTCATAGTAGGCATTCTTTACAGCCAAAAACAAATCAAGAGATCTTGTGCTTTCATTTTAGGAAGAGAATTCAAAGAGAAACGTAAAGTGAACTTCTCCTATGAATATTATACAAAAAAAATAAATTTATAAAGACATCCTCTAAAACAAGAATTCACCAGCCATGGCAGTCCAGGAGTTTGAAAGCATAAGCAGGTACCATGATTTTGAGAAAAAATATTTTCAAGGGAAAAGTTTGTCCTTACAAAGTTTACCTTGAGCAGGAATACGTGGTGACAAATATTCTCAGGTTGTGTCTTCTCTCTTCTAGCTTAAAAAAAAAGAAATGTCCATGTTAAAGGATTATTCAGATTATTCATATGTAATGGTGCTGATCTTACACATCTTCATTAATTTAAAAGCAGTTATTAAGAACCAACTAAATCCCAAATACTACAGAACAAAATTGTTCATTTCCCAGTTTGTATCATTAAAATGCTAATCAAGACATACTTCTCATACTATACTATTTCACGTTACTTTTAAAAATAGAAAGTGCTTTTAAAATATACATATTTACAATTACGAACAGCCTCCAACCATTACAAACAATAATGAATTATTTTATACAGGAGAAATATTTGAAGAGAGAAAGCATTTCATTGGTTTATTTCAAAGGAAAATGCTGATTTTCTAGCAGTGATTGGAAGATATAGGAACATGGCACCATGAAACAATGATTCAGCTTATTTTTAACTGTGTCAATGTGGTTAAGCACCAGGAGCTGTGTAGAGTTAACACTGTGTCTTGACTTTACATCATAGAACATGAACCTGTTAAAATCCTCTAAAAATGACACTTGTTTCATAGTAAACAGACTTAATTTAAAGCACCAAACTGAGTGATTCTGTCAGGGTTAACACCTAACCAAAACGTTTCTTTATGTATTGTCTATTGTTTGTGCATATTTGCATACAAGAGAAATCATTTATTCTTGCTGTGTAGAGTTCCATCTTATTAAATGCAACATGTTATTTGCATCGTGTATATGGTTTTTATTCTTTTAATGTGTACTTTCACGTTATGTAATAGCTACTTATATAAAATAGTGAATAATTCCTAAAATTGGACTTAAGAAACATATCATCAATATTGACTAAGTTGTTTTAAATTTTAAAATAGTGTGGTCTCTTATGATTTATTCAGCTACCGCGGCCTCAAGTTACTTTCAACCCATTAAACAAGTTTCAAAAGGGAAATGGGAGAAAATGTGATTCATAAGAGTCAAATGCTTTTAATGTGTCAAAGTGATATAATACAAAACTTAAGTAACCAGAATTCTACCCATCCCAAATTTTGTTGTTGTTGTTTTTGTTTTTGTTGTTGTTATGATATCCATCCTGGTATAGAATAAGAAAAAAAAATTCCTGTTGAAACAAAGTCACCATTATTATCAGTTACTCCCTGGCCCTAGTCAAAGAATGGTAATAGTATTATAAATATGGTTATACTGAAACAAAATGTTTACAACAAGAAGAGCCTTCTTTTTTTTTTTTATTGGTTGTTCAAAACATTACAAAGCTCATGACATATCATCTTTCATACATTTGATTCAAGTGGATTATGAACTCCCATTATTACCCCAAATACAAGTTGCAGAATTACATCGGTTACACATCCACATTTTTACATATTACCATATTAATGACTGTTGTATTCTGCTACCTTTCCTAACCCCTACTATCCCCCCTCCCCTTCCCTCTCCTCTTCCCTCTCTACCCCATCTGCTGTTGCATAATTCTCTCCCTTGTTTTTTTCCCCTTTCCCCTCACAAACTCTTATATGTAATTGTGTGTAACAATGAAGGTCTCCTTCCATTTCCATACAGTTTCCCTTCTCTCTCCCTTTCCCTCCCCCCACTTGTCTCTGTTTAATGTTAGTCTTTTCCTCATGCTCTTCTTTCCTGTTCTGTTCTTAGTTGCTCTCTTTATATCAAAGAAGACATTTGGCATTTGTTTTTTAAGGATTGGCTAGCTTCACTTAGCATAATCTGCTCTAACGCCATCCATTTCCCTGCAAAATCCATGATTTTGTAGTTTTTTAGTGCTGTGTAATACTCCATTGTGTATAAATGCCACATTTTTTTTTATCCATTCATCTATTGAAGGGCATCTAGGTTGATTCCAGAGTCTAGCTATTGTGAATTGTGCTGCTATGATCATTGATGTGGCAGTATCCCTATAGTATGCTCTTTTAAGGTCCTCAGGAAATAGACCGAGAAGGGCGATAGCTGGGTCAAATGGTGGTTCCATTCCCAGCTTTCCTAGGAATCTCCATACTGCTTTCCATATTGGCCACACCATTTTGCAGTCCCACCAGCAATGTACAAGTGTACCCTTTTCCCCACATCCTCGCCAGCATTTATTGTTGTTTGATTTCATAATGGCTGCCAATCTTACTGGAGTGAGATGGTATCTTAGGGTGGTTTTGATTTGCATTTTTCTGACTGCTAGAGATGGTGAGCATTTTTTCATGTACTTATTGATTGATTGTATGTCCTCCTCTGAGAAGTGTCTGTTCAGGTCCTTGGTCCATTTGTTGATAGGGTTATTTGTTATCTTATTCTTTAATTTTTTGAGTTCTTTGTATATTCTGACTATTAGGGCTCTATCTGAAGTGTGAGGAGTAAAAATTTGTTCCCAGGATGTAGGTTCCCTATTTACCTCTCTTATTGTTTCTTTTGCTGAGAAAAAACTTTTTAGTTTAAGTAAGTCCCATTTGTTTATTCTTGTATTTAACTCTTGGGCTATGGGCGTCCTATTAAGGAATTTGGAGCCCGACCCCACAATATGTAGATCGGAGCCAACTTTTTCTTCTATCAGGCGCAGAGTCTCTGATTTGATATCAAGCTCTTTGATCCATTTTGAATTAACTTTTGTGCATGGCGAGAGAAAGGGGTTCAGCTTCATTTTGTTGCATATGGATTTCCAGTTTTCCCAGCACCTTTGTTGAAGATGCTATCCTTTCTCCATTGCATGCTTTTAGCGCCTTTATCAAATCCTGTATATCAGCAACAAAACTTCTGAAATGGAAATGAGGAAAACCACCCCATTTACAACACCCTCAAAAAAAAAATAAAATACTTGGGAATCAACCTAACAGAAGAGGTGAAAGATTTATATAATGAAAACTATAGAACCCTAAAGAGAGAGAAAAAAGAAGATCTTAGAAGATGGAAAAATGTACCCTGTTCATGGATAGGCAGAACCAACATCATCAAAATGGCGATATTACCCAAAGTTCTCTACAGGTTCAACACAATGCCAATCAAAATCCCAACGGCATTTCTTGTTGAAACAGATAAAGCTATCATGAAATTCATATGGAAAAACAAAAGACCCAGAATATCAAAAGCAATTCTAAGCAGGAAGTGTGAATCGGGAAGTATAGTGATACCAGATTTCAAACTGTACTACAGAGCAATAGTAACAAAAACAGCATGGTACTGGTACCAAAACAGGCAGGTGGACCAATGGTACAGAATAGAGGACACAGAGACCAATCCACAAAATTACAACTCTCTTATATTTGATAAAGAAGAGTCTTCTAAGAAATACTTGATTCTGTTAAAATGTAGAGGTGTTATAACATTCAAAGTATCAGATTCTTTGGGAGTCTAGAAAGCCCAATGTTGCTTCTCCCTTGCAAATGCCATAGGAAGCCCACAACTGCTAACTCATAATTTTGGTGCAAAAGCAAAAGTTCAGCAAGGTCTCAAAAAAAATCTCATTATAACTTATTAAAATAATATATGGTGCAAAGTATCATTTTAAAGCTTTTGACTAATCCAAGTAAAGGAATATGAAGGGATTGTAAATAAGGAAATGTCCATTCATAGACCTGTATATGTAAAATTGGGTAATTCAATGACTTGTTTTAGTATTTTCTGTGCCTTAGATATCTGTTTTAAAATGTGGCGTTTTGTTGTTTTGTTTTGTGTTTTTGTTGTTTTTTGAGCCTAAGGTTTCTTATAAGTATATAAGTGATTGTTTATTGCTTCAGCTGCTTAAATAACATATTTTCTAGCATTTGACTATCAAGAGTACACCCTTGTGATAACTACATTTCAGATTTTAAGCCTTAGCTCCCACTAAAAGTTGTTTCCTCACCAGATATAATGGATAAAACTTTATGTCCCTTAATCCATCCATCCATCTACTCATTTTCCCAGTACACACTTATTGAATACCCGCAAAATTTAAATGTCACTTTTGTTTTTCTCTGAATCACCACCTATGAAATGGTAGAGTTGAAGAATTAAAATCCTCAATGATACCTTGGAAATATATTTTTAAAGAAATAGCAAATTACATTCAAAATAATCCATGGTAGTATATGTACAGTAATTCAAATCAATGTGTTTTTATCTTTAAAAAACTTTCATAATAATCTAAACTTAAACACCAATGTTAATTAAAGGGAGTAGTGGGATTTGTGAAGCTAGTTATAGTTTACAAAAACAAGTACTGAGAATGTCCATTTTAAACTAAAATGTTTCCAGTCCATTGTTGTAATTAACATCATGAATGGAGTGTGCGCTTTCTCCTGAAGTCAGAAAATAAATTGGTTTGATTGACATTTTCACTCAAAAAAAAAAAAGACATACTTCTCTCATCTTCCTTGGCATCTTAACCCAGTAAGCCTTTCTGATGAAGCATTTTTTCACAAAATGCAACAGCTTAATCATTGGCCATTTTAGTCTCTTCATTATTATCAGACTACAGGTCTCAGCCCATTATTAGATGATTAAATAAAATTTAGGGACTTATAGCAATAACTGGTTATTATTAATAGAACTGAATAAAATAGAATGGAAAAGAATAGAAAACATCATAGTACTCCAAACATATATATTTTACATATGTAGGCACATGCAAATATATATATACTAGATTTAATATAAATTTTATTTATTATTATTTAGATATTTTTAAAATACTCCTGAGATGAGTGTAAAAATATAATTCCAAAAAATAAACATGAAATAATAGATGATGATAATAATAATAATAAACACTTCCATAGTTTTTAAGAAAACCTATTCTTCAGTTTAGCTCTAAAGATCAATACCCTTATCCATTAGAAAAAGAGAAACTGGCACAATACCTTATGGGAAAATAGATCTTCCTGCATTTCCCTGCCGCCAAACCCCTCTTTACCTTGCATGTACCTTCACCACATCAGTCTTCATAGTGTGTCCATTTAATTAGTTTATCTATGTGACTTCCAATTAGGTGCAGGACATTTGAAAAATCATTTTATTTATATTCAAACTCCCAGGATTCAACTCAAAGACAAGAACCTGTAAGTGCTCACTAAATTCTTATTCATTTATATGTAGACTTGTGGAAGATAAGATTTTTAAATGCAGTAGGCAACAAACTCCAGAATAATAGATTGATGGGTTGGAATGTACTAGAATAATTATGTGAACAATGGAGTATAATAAGGGTAAGCATGAAATTGTTTATGAGAATATCAGATGCCTTTCCAGAGTTAACTTAGCCTTGAAGTAGGTTTCTGAGAATAATTTTGAAATTATATTCTATACTATGCCTAAAGTAGACAGTATTTATTGCAGCATGTTGAATAGGTTATGGCTTAAAATAAAATTGGATTAAGGCAACATAAACTCAAAGGGCTGAAGTGAAAATTAAATAAAGAAAAGTGATCTACCTTAAAGGATTTCAGAGAAAGAATTGGCATGATGTAATGATGAACTGTCCAAAGACTTCCACATGTTTATGTCATTATAATAGATTACAATACGTATCTCCAAAAAGGAGTCATCTTCTGGAGAGCACTGTTACAGCAATGTTACAGCCAGTGTTGGATTTATATTGTGGTCTAAATACCACTGGCTGTCTATGAGTCCCTGATCCTGTAAAATGTACAGCCAATCTGGGAAAATTAAATTGAGATCTGGAGTCTGTGAGTTCTCATCTGGCTGAAATCCTCATATACATCCCAGGCCAGGATCCCATATGAGCTTAATTAAAGCTCTAAGATCAAGGAGGTGAAAATCAGTGAGATCCAAAAATACATTTCTGTATAAAGCAATTCCCAGGTTTTACCTAACTACAAATTTATTGACTTCCTAAAAACTATTATATTCTATTTTTGTAAATTAAAATTATTTTGTATATATTATATAAAGTAATATAATTTATTCATAAATAAATTCTTTCCTCTGGCTATTATCTTAAAAAGACAAAATGTCTTGTCACTTTTGCTCTGTATCATTATGTAACAGAATGCCATCATCAAAAACATAGAAGAGGATGTACAAACAACCTGATTGGCATGAGAAAGACTTAGATGCATCCTCTATCTACTATATGCTGGACATTATGTATCATTTACACACATTGATTTTCCGAAATCAATATACATCTTACAGATAAGGTAGAGAATTGACAGTTGTCTCATGTCACACAGATAAAAGTTAGAACTCTCCATATCCAAAGTACATACATGCTCCTTGCACTACACCACATTCCTCTTCAAAAGCATCTATCAACAAGTTACCTCATGTCAGAAATGTCCTTATGTTATTGTTTAATATATGCAGCTGCCATAAATGTATTATTACACACTACTTATTTTTTTTTTTACAAATGGGAAAGCAGAGCCACAGGAAGATGATTCATCTATGATTATGCCAATATAAAGCAGAAAATATTTAAGCATAGGAGTGTTTAACTCCAAGAAGTACTGGAGATACACTGAACCAAATAATTATAAGTGCAATTTAGAGAATCACTTCATCTTGTCAAATCTGAGACTATATGATTTGGGAAAGTCATTTTTTTGTTTTTGAGGTTCCATTTTCTATCCTCTCCTACCTGTCTAATCAGTCTACTGCCAAGATCATGACAAGGAAAATAAGAAATTTTACTTATAAATAAAAATTAACATGTGAAGTGTTACACTGGAGTTGCTCTACTTCAAATCCACATTCAGTGGTTTAAGACATAATTACTGAGTTACAATTTAAGGCCTAATTTTGTTTAGCACTACCTGTTGGCAAGATTTTGAGAAAAGTTAGTAAAACTGTCTGCTTATGCCTGCTTCTTTTATAAAATCCCCTTATTTAAATTTCACTCTTTTAGAAGGGAAGTAAGACTAAAACATAAAAGATTTGAATCACAGAATCACTCATCATTTGACTATGTAAAATGCTGAAGTACACTTTTTGTCTGATATGTAATCCAAAGATAGTCTTCAGAGTCTATCAGGCTGTTAATTAGATGTTATGTATTACTTGGCTCTAAATTAATTAAGTTTTGGTGGATCTTATTTTATAAAGGTGTGATAATTCTATGAAGAATGGAGATCATTTGAGTGATCAGTTTTTGTTTAATAATTGCAATAAATTTCTTTCAAATTTTTATGCTTATATTACTAAGATGTAAATTAAATATACTTTCAAAAAGTAACTCTTTGCTTTCTCAAATCCTTAGACTATGACCAAAGAAAACTTCAGAGTGTCACCAATTACTAGACCCATTTTCTAAACTGGTGGTTGGGAAGCTACACTGGATCTCCAGTGAAGGAGCTGGCACAGGCCCCCTCCTTGCAGTCATGGCACATTGCCCCCTTGCTCAACAAGGACAACCTCTCTGAGCGGTTGCTCCAGAACAAAGTCTGGTACCTTGTGAGATGGAATTCTTAACATAGATCATTATAGAAGATATTTTTTCAGAAGGCCAAAGTTATAAGATTAACGTCTCCTGAAATTCACACAAACTAGCATTAGAAACATATATGTCTATTCAGAAAGCAATGCTTCTTTGTTTATGAGATGAAAATCATAACCATGGGAAAATTATATAAAAACCGAAAGCCCTTCTTTCACTAGTCCCCAAAATGGAAATGTGGAACCCACTGTCCTAATACATGTGAGCTTTAATATTGAGGCAAAGGTACATAGAAAACCAAGTTTTTAAATCCTTCAAAGAGTTACTTTATTAATAGAACAAATGTCCAAGTATTTTTCTCCAAAAATGTAAACATTTTTATGACAGGCAATAGTCTGTTTTAAAATAAACATAATCACACATTTTTAGAAAATTTGCTTTTCTAAAAAGAGGTTTTGCAAACATCTCATTTGTTCTTCCCAACAACCCTGACAGAAAGAAAGGCATGGACTTTACCCTTATTTTTCAGATGAGGGAAGAGAAGTGTTGTAGAATAATAATAGACAGAGGCCACAGGGCCCAGAAGTGGTTGAGCCAATACAGAGAAGCTGTCTGTAAAGTTCAGGGTTGTGTCCACTTATGGTTTATAGAAAACACTAGCAATTCTGATATTAGCACATCAGAAATTGGGAGACAAATAAATAGGAATCAAAAAGTATGAAAGGAAGTGGTATTGTTCAGCTCCAGGGCAATGGCAGGTTTTCATTGATCTCCCATATGTCTTCACTTGGACATGTAAGGTCATCCTGCAGATCCTACCTCCTAGGGCAAGGAGAAAATTCCTGCAGTATATAACAATTTAGCAGCGATGTGAAACCCATACTGTGGGGAATTGTGGGTTACAGCATTACAGGCTATGTAAAGAACAAGAAGGCTGATGTCTATGCTTATGATATATTGAATGTAATGTGATCTCCCCAATCTCTGCATCAGTGAATATAAATGAAGGGAGTCAGGGAGAAATACACACACACACACACACACACACACACACACACACACACTTAGGTAAGACTGCCTGTGCTGCAGTAGTGATAGCACTGCAGTAGTACTCTTCTTAAATTAAATTTAGAGACTAGGATAGGGCCCCTATGAAAATATATTGGAAGCCATAGACCTTTTCTTTAGAAACTGTATACATACATTTTAACAAACAGTATTTTCTAGAGTTCTGGAGTGTTTATAGATTTCCCTGAGTAAATTTCAGAATCTCCATGGAATCTGTGAACTGGAAACTAAGAGCCGCTAATGTATATTCTAATAATCCATGAATTAAACCTAATGTTTTAGCACAAGAAAACAGACATTTAAACAGTCTGATGTTAAACATATCAGTCAACTAATTTGGGTTTAATTAAAAATTAGTGAATTCTGCAAAAAAATAACCACAATCCATTGGACAAAACCAAAAGAAAACAAAAAAATGAGAATTTAAATTTGTTCATGTCTCTATCTACCATTTAATCTCAGAGTTGATGAGATGATCAGAAACTGAAGGATAAAATCTCATCTCATTAGCTCATCGCTGCCTTGTCCTATACATAAATTCTCCAGTTGAACTACTGGTGACCAAATCAAAGGCAGGGTAGGGTACAGTACTACAAGAGACTCTCTGATATGAAATTGTTTCACAAGTGGGTCACCCGATTTATCAGCCTACCAGAGTCTTCTGTTTGCAGTTCTGATTTAAGTTTCACCTGTTTTTAACCTCTCTGCATCTAGAACAGTAGTTGCTCCTTTAATGTGTGTCAATAAGTGTGAACCAATCACATCTTGGCTCTAAAATCCCACAAAGGTAGGCATTTTTAGTAGCTTGCCTACACAGATTGCTTCAACATAGCTGCAGGGCATTTGCAATTTGCATTTCTCTAATTAGTGAGTTTGCACATTAGCTACCACCACAGCAAACAGCCACCACTGTGTTTCCTGTATGTATGACACCTCCTTACACCAAAGAGCCTTCACTATGAATCCTCAATTAGAGAAAGAGATTGAATCTTTGCCAGACCACAGAAAAACTATGAACTTCCCTTTTTCTTTCCCTTAAGGAAACTTGGAATTGACAAATTTCCAAAGTGAGAAATGAACAGGAGAACTGCTGTTTTCTGACTCCTCCTGCCCTAAATGGAAGGTAGTTCAAAGTGAACTGGTTATGATATTTGGGGCTAAAAGAAGAAATTATTATAACTAGGAATAGCTTTGAAATGGAGAATCAGAAAAGATTATGGAGGTATTGCTGAAAGCTTTGATAAATACAAAGCATATGCTTTGCCTGAAGCCAATATTACTTTGGCTCACTCTAATTTTTTCACCAAAATGCAAGGAAACGTGATTATTTTTTAAATAGCACAAGAATCATCAAGAGATACTATGTATGTAGATCCTGACAAAGTGCTGAGTGATGTATTCCTCAGTTTTGACTCCCAAACTCCAGACTGACATTTTAGATTAAGATCTAAGATTCTTCTAAACCATGTATGTTATACTGGATTCCATTTTACTTGGCTGAGTAAAATGTCTTTGTATACAAACAAGCAAGCATTGGGGAAAGATTCCAATGACTATGCAATTCAATAAAAACAAAGTTATAATATGGAAACATCATCTCTATCTTTTTCCTCCATCAACAAACAGTAATACTGTGAATACTAATAGTGTCAGGGATATAATATTCACACAGCTAGTAAGTGGATCTTCAAAGCAGTTTGAAATCAAATTCCATATTTTCCACCTGTCCTTTACAAGTGGAAATTTTCCAATAAATATGGGCTGAGTGTGTACATGTGTGTGTTATGTACACATGAGGAGGGAACTAGTGGGAGGAAATTACAGAATTATAGCATTTTAAGCCATTTTTCATAATCCCACTCTAGTGAGATTTCCAACAACCTCTGCTAGAAAATAAGTACCAGAGTTAAACATTTACCACACAAATACTGACCTCTGACCAGAAACATTTTGCAGAGGTACAAACAAAATTGTATAAGTCAATGCTCATTACATGGAGCAGGATTTTGTGTGTGTGTGACAAGTTTTTATTGATCCTAGCTAGGCTACAAACAGTCAGAGAAATCATCTGTCAAGAGCTTTCTAAAAGCCTGCTCTGTCTCATCTCACCTAGTTGTTCATCCTAAGAAATACAAACTTGACAGCAGAATACTAGCAAACGTTAACAGCAGAGCCCATACTGTTAATAACGTTGGCTGTGTGCCATTCTGAAATGGTCTGAGTCATTCTGCCATTTACAGTTCTAAACAATGTTGAAGAATGAACTTTGTTAGTGAGTAGACAGAAGTCATCTTTATGATTCTAAGAATGCGCAGAGAAGGTGGTGGGATTAGGAGAGAACAGAATGTGTGATGAGCTGGACATTTACTGAAGATAGTTGTTTTTTTTGTCCCTACAGAAATACTCAAATTTTATTGTCCATGTGAAGAGGAAGGACCTATTCATAAGCAAGGGTGTGTATCCAAATTAAACAAAAGTCACATAGATGCATTAATTAATTAATTAATCCATTAATGTGTTAACTATACATAATATTTTTCTTTTTTTTTAGAGAGAGAGAGTTTTTTACTATTTATTTTTCAGTTTTCGGTGGACACAATATCTTTATTTTATTTTATTTTATGTGGTGCTGAGGATCGAACCCAGCAACCTGCGCATGTCAGGCAAGCGCGTTACTGCTTGAGCCACATCCCCAGCCCAATATTTTTCTTTTAGAGGAATTCTTTAGGTGTAAACGTCACTCATATTTAGTTTCACTTAATGATAACAATTGCAACAAGAATAATAAATAAGCCTTTATGAACACTAGTTATAAAAACTACCCATTTCAGACTTCATGGTGTGTGGTTTGTCTTTCTCCATTAAAACAAACAAACAAACAAAAATAGTTGTAGATGGACCCAATACCTTCATTTTATTTATTTATTTTTTATCTGGTGCTAAGGATTAAACCCAGTGCCTCATGTGTTCTAGGCAATGCCGTAACTCTGAGCTACAATCCCAGCCCCTCTTAGATTGAAAATGACACCAAAAACTTGAAATGATTTTCACTGTGATTCATAATTAATAAGAGATTGCTAGAGTCCAGCCCAGGTCAGTCTGGCTTTTCTGTCCACATTTTTCTTTTGACACCTCCATTTCCCAAGGCTGCATTAATGAAGTACCACAATCTGGGTACCATAAAAGAACAGAAAAGTGTTCTCTCGAGGTTCCAGAAGCAAGGAGTCAT
Source organism: Callospermophilus lateralis (assembly GCF_048772815.1). Lineage (NCBI taxonomy): Eukaryota > Metazoa > Chordata > Mammalia > Rodentia > Sciuridae > Callospermophilus > Callospermophilus lateralis. The sequence goes on along the minus strand of NC_135306.1, from coordinate 133,607,189 downwards.
AGTGTTGGTAGGGATAGGCTGTCTCAGAAGGGTCCAGGGTATGACACTCTCTTTCCTCTTTCCAGCTTCTGGTGGGTCCCTGCAGTCCTTGGCAGTTGAAAGGCAACACCCTCTATACTCTGTTTGGAAATCTCTGATAAATGTTCAGGTTCATCACATAGAAGTCCAACATTTCATTGAACAGTAGAACAGAATGAAGCCAAGTGTCCAACCACTCTCTAACAAGGATTGCCTTTTAACCAGTTTGCAATAACATGCTCCTTTTCATTTCCTGTGAGACCTCACCAGAGCATTTCTAATGAATATATTTCTTCCAACATTCTGTTTATGATATATGCATCTTTCAAGATGATAGAAACTTTTCTACGATGGTCTCCACATTCATCTGAACCTTAATCAGAATCATTTATTTTATGATGAAATAATTTATATTTTACATGAAAATGTGTTCTTAAATTATTAGTAAATGTTTAAGTATCAGGTTACAAAGTAGTATGTAATAAATTGATTATAAATTATAGATTATAATAAATCTATATGAGAATTTATGGATGTATACCAACATGAAATTATAAAATAATCATAAGCATTGATCATAAACTATACGCCATCAATTTGCTTAGAATATCACATTATTATTTCAGCGACAAGTAGAAGAAAACTGGAAGTCTATTTATACATAATGAATGAATCTATGTACCCCTAATGAATGAATTGTGCAGCTAAAATTAATATTCAGGAAATGCTATCCCCCCAAAAAAAATCTATGTGCTAAATTTGTTTCAAGGATCAGATATATTCATACATATTTTGTATTTCTTGTGCATTAAAAAAAATCGTAAAACATAAAACAACCACAGAAAAGTCTTTCAAACAGAAACTTTTGCATTACCCCCAAATTCCAACTTTTTGAATATGGGTCCACTTTCAAATAAGACTTGGGTGATGTAAAAAATATATGAAGAAAAGTTATGTTCAAATTTTCAATACTAATTATTCTAGATTGTCTAAACAATATTTGAGTGTGTATTAAATATTTTGAACATATCATAATTTTGATGACTACATAAATATGTCAAAAATTTCCAAACCTGAAATATACTTAGTGGAACTCTGCCTTGTTTATGTTAAGGGAATTCAAACATGCTAAAACTTATTGGTGGGGATATGAGGTCTTAATTATCACGCAATTGAAAACTGACCATGGTATCTATATTGACATTCACTAGAATGTGTGTATTGATGCTTAGACAAAATTCAGGCATGCAGATTTAAACTAGAATGGACATGATGGGTCAGAGAATCTTCCACAGGAAATATGTAATTATATTTCATTTTTTGATTTGTCCAAATTATTTTTCTAGGTCTTTCATATGTTTCTAAACATATTGTATTTGTTATTTGAAATAGAATTGTAATGAAATAATAAAGATTGTATGAAATAATGAAAATTGTAAATTTAAAAAAAACAAATATATTTGAATTTGGATTTAATGTGCAAATTGTATTTTGTATTTAAAATTATGTTCTTGTAACGTGGGCCCAGGTTAGCAGTACCAACCTTTGTGATTGATTTAATTTAATTTAATTTTTTTGTATATTTGTTTATAAATTTTTAAAAAATGCTATGCCCATATAATAAATATTTGACTAAAATATCTATATCTTTTTTACTACATTGTGAAATGTTAATATCAAAAGTGAAAGCATTCTCTAAAAAAAGGAACAAGAAAAGGATGCTCTCTTTCACCACTGTTATTCAACATCGTCCTTGAAACTCTAGCCAGACCAAATAAACGGAAGAAAGAAATTAAAGGGATACAAATAGGAAAAGAAGAACTCAAACTATGCTTATTAGCAGATAACATGATTCTATACTTTGAAGATCCAAAATATTCCACCAGAAATATCCTAGAACTCATGAATGAATTCAATGAAGTAGAAGGATACAAAATTAGTACTTATAAATCAAATTCATTTAAATACACCAGTGATGAATCTGCTGAAAGTGAAATTAGAAAAACTATCCTATTCACAATAGCCTCTAGAAATATAAAATATTTGGGAATCAATTTAACAAAACAGGTAAAAGATCTCTATGATGAAAACTATAGAACACTAAAGAAAGAAATTGAAGAAGGTCCTAGAAGATGGAAAGATCTCCCATGCTCCTGGATAGGCAGAATTAATATTGTTAAAATGGCCATACTACCAAAAGTACTGTACATATATAATGCAATTCCTATTAAGTTTCCAATGATGTTCTTCATAGAAATAGAAAAGGCAGTCATGAAATTAATTTGAAAAAATAATAGACCCAGAATAGCAAAATCAATCTTTATCAAAGTGAAGCAGGAAGCATCACAGTACCAGACCTTAAATTATACTACAGTGCTATAGTAACAAAAATGGCATGGTATTGGCACCAACACAGACATGTAGACTAATGGTGTAGAAGACACAGAGACAACATAAATAGAGTTATCTCATACTAGATAAAGGTGCCCAAAACATACCTTGGATAAAAGATAGCCTCTTCAAAAAATGGTGATGGGAAAACTGGAAATACATTTGTAGCAAAATGAAATTAAACCCCCATCAGAATCATATTTACCTCCCATGTTTCTACCAATGGTTTCTTCGAGTAAATGTAAGTTTTTTTAAATCAAGTGCCTGAAAATTATTTCAGCCTTTCCCATCAATCAATTCCAGAGTCACTTTTATATAAAATATACATATGAATATATAAATGTATATGATATGTATATAAATGTGTCTATGTATATTGAGATATATATCAATGTGTCTACATTTGAATATATATCTCACATAGAAGTATATTATGATAGAGATGTAGAACTAAGAATATAAATGATGCAAATATATCAAGGAGATATAGTTGAAAAATCAGACATAACCCCTCATATTTATGACCAATTGGCTTTTGACAATCATACTGAGACAATTAAATGAGGAAAAATAATCTTTCCCTGATATGATTAAACAGAGAGATGCTTTACCACTGAGCTATATCCCTAGTTCTTTTATACATTTTTAAAAAATTTTGAGACAGGGTGTCTCTAAGTTGCTAAGGGTCTCACAAAGTTACTGAAGGAAGCCTCAAATTTGTGATTCTCCTTTTTCAGCCTCCTGAGTAGCTGGTATTACATATGTGCACCAATGTGTCTATTAAGAATTTTTTTATATAAATTGTTGCTTGATCAGCAAAATAGCCATGTGAAAAAATGTTAGGCTCCCAACTTTACTACTTATAAAAATGATCTCAAAATGGGTCTCAGATCTAAATGTATTACCTGAAAATATAAAATTCTATGAAGAAAATGTAGATGTGAAAATGTGGTCTGGTGTCATGTATTTTTTTTCCTTGTATAAGACACCATCAAACAAAGTAATTGGACTTAAAAGTAGTATTTTTGTGTTGAGAACCATGCTATCAAGAGAGTGAAAAGTCAACACACAAAATGGAAAAAGAAAGTTATTTTCAAATACATATCTCGAATTTGTGTCAAGACCATGCCAAAAATCTTTATAATAAAATAATATGTAGACAAGTGACCCCTTTTAAAAAGTGAAGAAATGATAGGGATAGAAATTTCTCAAAGGACATACAAGTGACAAAGAAATATATGAAAACTTGCTCAATATATTAGTCATCAGGGAAAGGTAAATCAAAAAACACAACAGGAGAACTTCACAACAACTAGGGTAGTGATAGTCAAAAAAGCACAATAAAAAGTGTGGGTGAGGATGTGAAGAAATTGAAAACCTCAAACATTGCTGCAAGGAATGTAATATTTTGCAGCTGCTTTGGAAAACAGTTTGGCAGTCCTTCAAATGTTGACTTAGAGTTACCATATGATCCAGTGGTTCTGCTCCTAAGCATTTATACTCAAGAGAAATCACAGCTTGTGTCCACACAAAAACTTGAAGATTAATATTTATAATGGTCTATTTATAATAGCAAAAACATGGAAACAACATAATTGTTCATCAGCTGATGAATGAATAAAATGCTATGTGAGGGGCTGGGGGTATATAACTCAGTATTAGAGCATGTGCTTAGCAGGTGTGAGGCACTATAGTCAATTTCCAGCACCAAAAAACCAAGTTATATGATATATTTATACAACATAATATTATTTAGTAATACAAGAGAACATGTAATGTTAATACACCATAACATGGATGAATCTTGAGACCATTATACTGTGAAAGAAACTAGCCACAAAATACCATACATTGCCTGATTCTGTTTACATAAAAGATCTGAAATAGGTAAATCACTATAAACAGTGAATTCTTAGTTTCCAAGAGAAGAGTGCAGGATTTCTTTTAGTGGTTATAAAATGGTATAAAATTAGATGGTGGCAATGGTTTAATAATTTTATGAATATACCGAGCATTTTATACATTGTAAATAGGGAAATTTCATGAAGTTTTAATTGTGTATCAATTAAGCAATTAAAATAATTTGAACAAGAATGCATTAATGATGCAGAAGTTTTTTTAAAGTCCATAAATTAAAGGACATATTACCATATTGAAAAAACCTTTGACAATTAGCCTTTACAGATTCTTTTTCAATCTGCTAAAGTAATTGTATTATACTCGACACTGTCCACTGAAAATTTCTACTGAATTTCTTTGTTATGTAGTAATTTGCCTACTTCTTTTTCTAATCAATTTATCTATTTTTCATAGTCTGTGCTATTTCTCTCAACTTGGCCTAATTTGCAAATTTCCCATACTATTTACACCATTCTAAAAAAAAGTCAAGTTGCTAATTAAATTGGATCTACTACAAGTCTCATGACACTAGCCCAGACACCCCAACAAGGTGCATTTATATTTATCAATTCTTTTTGTTGTTCGTCTTTGATCAATTTTCTCTCTGGCATCTTTCTATGAAATTGACTTTATTTTTAGAAAATAGGAGAATATAAAATGTCTCTATTGATTATTATATAAAAGGATAAATAGGATTCTTTTGAACATTTTAAAATTAATTACTACACTTTCTCCAGTCCATTTAAATTATACTAGGTTATTGGACTTGGTGGCTAATTTGGATTCAAACATTAATATTTTAGAACACCAGGGTTAGTTGGGAACTTAATCATACTATATGAGATATTCAGGCACATAAATTATGTGTGTGTGTATATAAGAAGATACTTACTCTAATCCTTCAAATCCTTCATTTTTTTTCAAATGGGAGAGAATGACTTGTCCATTACTCAGAGTGAACAGCATCAAGAAGACTCCCTATCTCAATTTTCACCTTCAGCTCTGATTCACTTCAAAATTACTAGATCATTGAGGTGGTACCAATTATGGAGCTTGATTAATTAATATTCCAAATCCCAAGTATATGGTTCTATAGGCTGGGAAAATTAAATAAACAGACACCAGCAAAGAGGGATTGCATTAAAATATCAGTTTCATAAACTTCAGTGTAGATATCCTAATTAAGCAGCATTGGAGATTGCTACAAGGCCTTCCTCACTGAGCTGAATACTCACACACCTAATGGAAGGCATGTGTTTGACGAAAAGCAGTCTCCCAATACTAATGGTGTCTGCTGCAAGGGGAACAGAAATACAGATGGCCAACTGGGGTAAGCAGTGATAGCAAAACCATATTTACTCCAAGTAATGCAAATAGGTCCAGGATTTAAAGAATAAGGTCCCAAAGGCCAGAAAATGATTTACCTCTGCTCCAATTTCATCAATCTGAAATGTCAATCTTTTTTTTGTGTGTGTGTGTGTGTGAAATCAACAGAACCAATGAATGTAGAGAAAGCCTGGAGGTGCCTTCCAACACTATTTTCTTTACAGAGTTGACAGAGATGCCCTCCATCTCTATCTACTTCATTGGAAATAAAATTTAGGCTAATCAGGAGATCCTTCCTCTTCCCCACAGCAGGACAGTCGTAGGAACTCACCAACTATTTGGTCAGTGGTGTCTGCCTCATTACAATGCCTTCAAAATTCAGGCAGTAGTTATAAAGTTATAGCCCAGTGAACCGAGGAAACTGTCCTAGTATATTCATTCTCTCCCCTCACCTCATAATTTTAATTTGTCCCTTTATAGATATCAAGACACTGACTTTTTGCTCTCTGTCTCACTTTATTTTTTATTTTCTATCATTGACATTGCCTCAGCTTTATATCTTTTACCCGGGAGGCATATTGCAGTTAATCTTCACCTCAACTCAGACTTCTGGGACTTCAGTCCAAATCCATGGCCTGAGATTTTACTAATCCAGGAAAGGAGACTAGAAAACTGTGTTTGTCTATTCTCAAATTCAAATTGATTTAATATTTACATAGCACTCACCGTGTCACAGATACCACACTATGACTACTGGTGGCTCTCAACAGTCCTATTAAGTGAGATTTTTCTTAGTAGCATTGATTATGAGAGATAATATTTACTGTTTTTCATTTGTCAGTCTTGTTCTAATTGTTTTATGTATAAACATTGTCCTTACACTAAATCTATGAGGTTTGTGTCATTTAAATCTTCATTTTGGTTATAAGGAATCTAAACTAAAAAAAGTTAAGAACTCTTTCAAAATTGGGGTAGTAAATGACAAAACTTGCATTTGATCCAGGAAGGATTCCTCAGATGGGAAAGGTCAAGTTATGGGAACTGAGTGACTACACCATCTTCATAATTGACAAAGTCTGCTCCAGAATTCACACACAAGGCTTTCTTTCACCAGGGTCTCTTTTCTATCACATTTTAGTGCACAATTAATGAGGAATGAGAAATATAAAGCAATATAATCATATGTTTTTCTTAATAATAGAAATATTTAAATCACAGATTAAAAATAGTTCAAACTAAATATGAGAAATTCATAGACTGTAATCATCATTCATTTGTGCTCCCAGTTTCTCAACTCAGACTTTAATTAATTCATAGTGACCCCATCAACAGCTCCATCAACATTTAACAATTTTAAATACAAGTGTAAGGAAATAGATAAAGTTTAAGGCTTGAAATGTTATTATATTTTAATAAGAAATTTTAAATTCTTAATTTAGATTTCTGAGGCACAGCAGTGGGAAATTTTTAGCATATAAAGCTCCTAGGGATAAGCCAGAGGATCCACTAAGAAGCAAGTGCATGTTACTGGCTGGCAAATAGCACAGAGGGCTCTTCTTACCTGAAACAGACTGTGAATTGTGACTTCAACTCCTGATTTCCTGAATGTGAAATGGATGTTCCCCTCCAATGCCTCATGTAAATAAATGCTCATATCTTCCCAGTACAGCTAGACAACAAATACAACCTGACCCTAATGACAGAAGATCTGCCCAGGTTCTCCAGGTACTATTTGATTCTTACAACTCACCATGCTTCGCTCCTCCCTGACATTCACGCAGTGCTTTCAGAATGGAGCCAGAAGGAAAAAATGGCACAGACTTACTTTGTCTCTCTCATGTGAACCATTCACACTGTGTTCCATGACCATACCAAGCTGTATTTCTTAGTTACATTATCTCAGTTTATTAATGGCAATGATATGTAGAAAATATATAAAACTCTTCTAAGATCAAGATACAAAGTTAAATCTCATCAATATTCCCCATTCTACTTATCTGTCTGGTTTCCTTTGTCTTCATTGTGGAGGGAATAATGACAATAATCTTTGTCATTCAATCATTCCCTCATTTATAGTATTAATCTTAAAACTATTACATATCTGTCAATCATTTTGAGCACATTCTATGATGACTCTGATCATAATACCTAAAATCATTCAACATTCAGTGGTGGGTCCTGAATGATTATACTCCAAAATCTTGCATTGCATCCAGGGACCTAAGTACACAGATACCTTTCTGCAAGAGCCTCCATTTTACTATTTATTTATTTATATATTTACAGGATTGAACTCAGGGACACTTGGCCACTGGGTCTCACTCCTAAGCCTATTTTGTATATTTTGTGTTGTATTTAGAAACAGGGTCTCGCTGAGTTGCTTGGTGCCTCGTTTTTGCTGAGGCTGGCTTTGAACTTGTGATCCTCCTGCCTCAGCCACCCCAGCTGCAGGGACTACAGTCTTAAGCCACTGTGCCCAGGTCCCATCCATTTTATCCCACTTGGAAATCCACTCATCTCTAATCACATGTCTAATACCAGACTTCACTCATCACCATTGTGTCTTACAAATAGGAACTCTTCATCTTAAGTCATATGAGAATCTCTAATGGATGAAAAGATATCAAAGGTGTCTACTTTATACATTCTACTTCAGTTATCATAGTGCCTAATATCTACAGTTCTCTAAACGGATAGTTATTGATTTAAATCAATAGAAATGCTTAACTCAGTATAAACATTTTTTATTAACACCCACTGATGTGTAGAGAACACAAAGAAATTTGTAGAGATTTCAAAGAAAAATAAATTTTCTTTCCACAGTAGATTGGAATGGATAAATGTATGGGAAGAAAAGAGGGCTGAAAATTGTAATACTAAACTGCCACGATTATGGTTTATAGAAACGGTAGATATATTTTATGTTACACAGAGCTTAGAACATCATATGAATGGAAAATTTTGAGAAAATAAAATTTAAAAATAGAAGTTGAGACAAGCTTCCCAAAATGAATAGGAAAATGAAGTGCATAGACTGAGAGGAGATGATTGCACAGATAGAATATTCAGAACAAATGCATTGCCAATCCACTTTCAAACAAGGTATGACATAGACTACTTCCTTGACAACTAAACTTGGCAAAAATACTTCTCTCTCTCAGTCTGAAACTAGTGCACAGTTAAGAATATTAACTCAAAGTCACAGTTGCTTTTATAAAATGCCAACCCCTTTCTCCAGTAACCATTTCTTCCTAACCCCCACACCTTCTTATGTAAGTCTACTTTTTTCCTTGTTCACAATTTTGTATTAAACACTTATGAAGAGAAATATTTAATATTCAATGGCAATTACTTTCCTGAAATAATGAAGCCTTAGAAGTAGATTAAACACTCTAGAAAATATGTATTATTTTCAAAAAATAAATATGAAAACCAAAAATTCAAATAAAATATTTTAGCTGAACTAAAATGACCACAAATGCTGTCCAGTTTCTTATTTTTTATTCTAATACATTAGAATTTTTGTTTGCCTAAGACTTTGAACTCATACATAGTATTGTTTTCTCATATTATTTTTTTCTTAAGTTTATCTCTTCATATTTTGACACCTTTTCAGAATTCAGTTCCCATTACACCTGCTAAAGGATAGAATTCATGATGCCACACCCTGCCATCAATTGATGCAAATACAGTTGGACCTCAGCCACAAAAACAGATTATTTTTCCCCATGAACTCATTAGAACTTTGGAACTAGGATTTCATGGAGTTCTGGATCAGGGATAACTATAGGTTAACCAAAGAAGAGAATATTTCTCTGGCAATAGACAAGAATAAAATAGGCACGTGAAGAAAGATACAAAACTATGCAACCTGATAAACAAAGAGATGATCAAACATTTTGCTGCCATCTCCAAGCATACAGAAGGCTCTTTATTTTCTTGGAAACTGTAATACATTTCATATGAATATTTCCTCTTTCCTCCACTTTTGTTATTATACTACCACACTAAGCTCTGTAATCTATTAATCCCAACCCTTAACCTTCTCAGTTTTCTCTCAACTTCTTATTTGTTCTACTTGAATTCCAAGGTCATTAAAAAATAAAACATTTAATTTTCACAAAGTGTTTTATATCTCTCTCTTAACCTAACTTTGCCAGACTTATTTAATTTCATTGCTGATTAAATCCAAGTTTCTGGATGATATATATATATATATATATATATATATATATATATATATATATATATACCATGCAGGTAATTATAGCTAAAGAGAAACTCATATCCATGTTGTCTGGACCTACATTAATGTATGTGCTGCTGATATCAAATGAGTCTTGAGGGTACTTAATGATCTTACTATATTTTCCTGGATCATTTACACTTGCAACCTCAATATGATGATTTCATACTTTCTATCAGCCCTGATTTCCAGTTTTCATTCTTTTATTCTTCATCTTCACTCTCAAATGACAATATTCCTTGTAATAACCTTAAAATAAGACAATTACCAGAAAAATTCCATAAACTTATACATCTAACTCTTAAAATCTTCTTTCTTCCTGTTGACATGGAAGAAATTTCTTGTAATTTGAAGATGCAAATTTAGTTTGTATATTGTCTCCATTATCTTCTCAACAACTCAAGACCTAATAACTTCATATATACTTGTACAACTTTTTGTCTTCAACCATTCTTGTCTCTGATTTTCAGATGTATATCTATTTCCATTCTCAGTATCTTCATGGCTCATCGGGAAAATCAACTCCTTCTCATCCTTCTCATATAGTCCATGGCAGCAGCTCACTGCTTTCCACTGCTCTCTTTCTGCTCCGAACTGCTATGATTTCTTGTATGGATGATGGCATTAGCTTCCTCACTCTCTCCTTGGAACTGCTGTCTGAAAACAGCCTCAGTGATGCTTCTAAGATATAAATCAGGTCATGACAATATTTGCCTTAAATCATCCAGTGGTTCTATGTCTTTCTATTGACCCACAAGACCTTCTGTGACCCAGTTCTTGTCACTTGTTTGATCTCCCTTCCCGTCACTCTTTCCCCCTGGGGTATTCATCTCTAGCCACTCTAGCCCTCTCTTTCTGGATCTCATTTTGCATGTATCTACTTTATGTTCTTTGCATTTACTATACTCTCCCCACCAGAGTTCTCTTGCCCTATATATCAGCTGGGTCACCACCTCCTTTTCTACAAGTATTTTTAAAAAAGTCTTGATTCAGGGACTTTACCAGTACTTCCTGGTTAGCTGTAGGCTGACCATCCATCGAATATGCTTCACACTGTTCTTTTTTTTTTTTTTTTGATAATTTCAATATTTATTTTTCAGTTTTTGGCGTATACAACATCATTGGGGTTTTTTTGTATGTGGTGCTGAGGATTGAACCCGGGCCGCACGCATGCCAGGCAAGAGCGCTTGAGCCACATCCCCAGCCCCCACACTGTTCTAATTTTAGCACTCAGTCCCACATCCCAAGTTCTCTCTGAATTTTGGTCACAGTTGATGTTCTTCATAGCCCTCACCTTCATCTATTCTGTTACCTATCCTCTTGCTTTTAATTTTTTTTGATAGCATATTTTACTATTTTTTCATATCTAATAATTAATTTGCTTCATATTTTTATTTGTCCCTCTCTTCCTATCATTGAAATCTTCATAAGGGAAGGAATTTTAGTATCTTTTGTTCAGTTTTGTCTTCCCTGTGATCTAGAATAGTGCCTGTAGTGAAAAACCTTTAAATGTTGTTGAAGAAGTAAATATATATGTGAATAAAATAGAAATAGTTCCCATTGTTCCTGTTTGGTTAAACAAGGATAACTAGATTTCTCTTCTTGGCAACTGAATGAGCTTTAAGATTTTCCCAATCCTCTGTGTTTGATAACAAACTCTAAATTGTTTTTTATGTCTCTTTTTCAGGTCTCATATTTCTCTGAATCAAATGTATCTTTAGTTTCTGTTCTGTTTATTTATAACCCCTTCTCAGTGAGGAGCTTTTCCATCACACAATTAAGAACTAAGAGATCACATGATACTACATAGATAAGCTTTATTAAAACAAGACTAACAGAGAGTTAGATTGTCATAGGCTGACTTGCATCCTCTCAAATAAATATATTAAAGTGCTATCTTCCATACTTCAGAATAAACATATTGAAGATAGGTCCTTTAAAGAGGTAATCAAGGCAAAGTGAGTCATATGGGTTGACTTTAATCCTTTATGACTAGAGTTCTTACAAGGAGGACACAAATACAAGGGCAGACTGTGTGAACACACCAGAGCACAGATATCTACAAACCAAGCAGAGGCCTTATGAAAACCAACCCAGTTGACACCTTGACCTTAGACTAATAGCATGCAGAAATATGAGAAAATAAAGAAGCTACACATTTTGTGGTACTTTGCAATGGCCGCCATAGAAATCAAATATAGAGGCTTATTTGGGAATAATGGGGGAAACTTAGGTTTTAAATTCTAAAAATAGAAAACTTGAAGGTTAAATCTTCCTGGTAACATTTTCACATTCTGATATACAGAAACCTTCAAACAGTATTTTGTGTGTTCTGAGTGTGTGTGTGTGTGTGTGTGTTTGTATACCACAAAATATGACTTTTGAGGCAATAAAACTAATTTCCAAGGTGGTTGTACTTAATGAAACATGGCTTAATATTAACAATGAAATTAGTATTTACAACAATAAAATTAGGCACCTGTCTATGAAAGTTATTTTATTATTGAATTAAATGTCATTTAAGAGGAATTTTATGGCACTATGTGATTAATAACCATAGTGATATTTTAATGAATAAATTGTTTTGTTTGCAAGCACTTCAATTAGTTATGTTGAGGTATTACCTCTAGCTTTCTACTCATTAACAATAAATGAAAATTTAAATGCTTTATTTACATGCTTAATAAATTAACTCACCTGTAAGTGTGTAGCAATCTGAATTTCTGGAACAGAAAATCAGTAGAACAGAGTTCCAACAATTCTAATTTGAGGAAAGTCAACGGTGTGTATTGAAACATCTTCAGTAGACTTAAACGTGTATTCTGTCCCTCCCCCAAGTTTACATAGGTATGCAGTTGTGATTGTATTAATTTTAAGGAAAAAAAATGCACTGAGGAATAATTTACTCATTTGTTTACTAAGTTCCTACTGTCAGACACTAAACTGTAGTTTTTTTTACTGTTCTTTATCACCAATAGAAACATTCTTTTTTTAAAAAAATTATCTGCTTTTGAATTTCTTTCAAATTTTTGTATATTTTTACTTCACCATTCCTTTCTTCCTTTATCTCATCTTTGCAGTATTATCAATTAGATTCCAATACTTGTTCCTATTGCTGAGTTCATGTTAAACGAATGAGGAAAGAAAAACTCTAACAATCCATAAAGAAACTGATGTACACAATGTAAAAGAGAAGAGAAATAATCTGGAATGTGCCAGATACTAATTTACATTCTTCAAATGATTTATATCATCTGTATTTCCAAAGGAGATATGGAATAGATGTAACTTTCATCTCTGTATCCACCCCTTTTCTCTTGCCTTCCAGCAAGCAAGACTCAGAGAAGTTAAAAAGTAGTAAAGGAAGGATCAAAGATTTCCATCAGGTCAGGATGATCTTAAGACTGTACTCTTGTTATTACACCGAATGCCCCTCAAGTATAATGTGCTACATTGCACCTATCCTAGTTGCCTGTGTGTCCCCTTTGGCAGCCTATACCCCATAGGAACTAATTTCTCAACCTTTAAGTCTTTCCAATTCAAATTTCTGTCAAAAGAGATTACGTACTCTGGGTTCCTTGATGTTCCCTTCACTCTAATCTTGCTTGGTAAGGTCTCTGAAGTTAGTCTCAAACATCTGTATGTTTTCTCTAGTAAACCTTTTATCTCTTTTGATCTGAGACATCAGACCCTCATGGCAAGCTTTGAGGATTCATTCAGCTATCCCCCTCACTGTATAAGGTAATCATTTATACCAATTTATTTCTATGTATCTTTCTATAGCCCTATGCTCTTAACTAAAACATGTACACCAGCACCCTGGGTTACTTAATCATCTCTGTTACTATTTGACCAGTCCTAAAGTCCCCTGAAGCGAAGCATCAATATACACTGGAGCTCAAAATGAGTTTTGCAAAATGTGAGTCTCTGTTTGTAACTTTTCCTCCTTCGGTCCACGAATACCATCATTAGAAAGATGCTGAAAGTTGCTTTATATCTCTTTCTCCTAAATGCATTGGGCTATTTCTTTCCTCATTCAACATATTCAACAAAAGATTCTTCAAAATTTAGAAGAAAAAAAAACAGTGGAAAACATAACCTTCAAAAGATTTGCATTGGTTTGATTCTACTAAGAAATTCATCTACTGTATTCAAGTATCAAAGATAAGTTAAACAACATTTTGGTCATAAGAAACTCAAATCTCACATGTAAGACATATCATTAAGGATAATATGGGGTTGAAAGAGAATAGCTGTCTTAAGCGAGTGATTATAGTACTATGAAGGGGTACAGATATCTCTGCAGATCATACTTAAGATGCTCCACTAAAATGATTCTTCATATCCGTCATGAGAGTGACAAAAGAAGCAGAGAGAGAGTCAGAACTAAGTCAGTAAAAATCAGATCCACTCAAATTTATTTGAAATTATGTACAAGTGCTCTTCTGGATAAGGGACAGTATAAGATTTGCATTCAGGAAAACTGAGCTAGAATTCAAGCTCCATGCATGACCTACAAGAACTTTGGAAAATTTCTTAATCACTAAGTCATGATTTACTCATTATAAAATGAGTAATTCTTATTATTTTATTGAATTGATTAATACTAAGGATTAATCAGAGGAATATATTCTGAAAACTCAGTGCATAGTGGTATACTGAAGGAGTTTGGACAAGTTACTCAACTTCTCTTTCAGTTTCTCATCTGTACAATAAAAACCAAAGTGGAATTTTCATGAACATTATTATTATGAAATAATTGTATATATGTATAAAAGTCAAGCACAACAAAGTCCTTTCCCTTCATGCACAAAGATTTCTTTTTTCACTATCTTACTTTTGGTTTTACTTTTGTGAGGTAAAGGAACCAATCTTTCTCACTTTCAGCCTTTTACCTAGTCTTTCTTAATGATCTAGATAATTTAAACCTAAAGATTTTTTTGGCCCATCACTTTCTAGCACTTGATCACACTTTATATTTGATCCTCCTGTCCATATTAACTATCATACAGACTGCCATTAGATTGAGGTAAGATCGGTAAGGCAAGGGCTTTTCTTTTTTTTTTTTCCTTTTATTTTATTTTTTTCATCTTTCATACATTTGATTTAAGTGAGTTATGCACTTCCATTTTTGCCCCAAATACAAATTGCAGAATCACATCAGTTACACATTCACATTGTTTACATAATGCCATATTAGTGACTGTTGTATTCTGCTGCCTTTCCTATCCCCTACTATCCCCCCTCCCCTCCCCTCCCATCTTCCCTCTCTACCTCATCTGTTGTTGTTCAGTTCTCTCCCTCTCCCCCTTTCCCCTCACAACCTCATATATGTGATTTCATATAACGATGCAATTTCCCTTCTCTCTCCCTTTCCCTCCCATCACTCATCTCAGTTTAATATTAATCTTTTCCTCATGCTCTTTCCCCCTGCTCAGTTCTTAGTTGCTCTCCTTAAATCAAAGAAGACATTTGGCATTTGTTTTTTAAGGATTGGCTAGCTTCACTTAGCATAATCTGCTCTAATGCCATCCATTTCCCTGCAAATTCCATGATTTTGTCATTTTTTAGTGCTGCATAATACTCCATTGTGTATAGATGCCACATTTTTTTTATCCATTCATCTATTGAGGGGCATCTAGGTTGGTTCCACAGTCTAGCTATTGTGAATTGTGCTGCTATGATCATTGATGTGGCAGTATCCCTATAGTATGCTCTTTTAAGGTCCTCAGGGAATAGTCCGAGGAGGGCGATAGCTGGGTCAAATGGTGGTTCCATTCCCAGCTTTCCCAGGAATCTCCATACTGCTTTCCATATTGGCCGCACCAATTTGCAGTCCCACCAGCAATGTACAAGTGTACCCTTTTCCCCACATCCTCGCCAGCACTTATTGTTGTTTGACTTCATAATGGATGCCAATCTTACTGGAGTGAGATGGTATCTTAGGGTGGTTTTGATTTCCATTTCTCTGACTGCTAGAGATGGTGGGCATTTTTTCATGTACTTATTGATTGACTGTATGTCCTCTTCTGAGAAGTGTCTGTTCAGGTCCTTGGCCCATTTGTTGATTGGGTTATTTGTTATCTTATTGTTTAATTTTTGAGTTCTTTGTATATTCTGGAAATTAGGGCTCTATCTGAAGTGTGAGGAGTAAAGATTTGTTCCCAGGATGTAGGCTCCCTATTTACTTCTCTTATTGTTTTTCTTGCTGAAAAAAAAATTTTAGTTTGAGTATGTCCCATTTGTTGATTCTTGTTTTTAATTCTTGTGCTATGGGTGTCCTATTAAGGAATTTGGAGCCCGACCCCACAATATGTAGATTAGAGCCAACTTTTTCTTCTATCAGATGCAGAATCTCTGTTTTGATATCAAGCTCCTTGATCCATTTTGAGTTAACTTTTGTGCATGGCAAGAGAAAGGGATTCAGTTTCATTTTGTTGCATATGGATTTTCAGTTTTCCCAGCACTATTTGTTGAAGATGCTATCTTTTCTCCATTGTATGTTTTTTGCACCTTTGTCAAATATAAGAAAGTTGTAATTTTGTGGATTGGTCTCTGTGTCCTCTATTCTGTACCATTGGTCCACCTGCCTGTTTTGGTACCAGTACCACGCTGTTTTTGTTACTATTGCTTTGTAGTACAGTTTGAACTCTGGTATCGCTATACCTCCAGATTCACACTTCCTGCTTAGAATTGCTTTTGCTCTTCTGGGTCTTTTGTTATTCCATATGAATTTTATGATTGTTTTATCTATTTCTACAAGAAATGCTGTTGGGATTTTGATTAGCATCGCATTAAACCTGTAGAGAACTTTAGGTAATGTCGCCATTTTGATGATGTTAGATCTGCCTATCCATGAACAGGGTACATTTTTCCATCTTCTAAGATCTTCTTCTATCTCTCTCTTTAGGGTTCTGTAGTTTTCATTGTATAAATCTTTCACATTTTTTGTTAGGTTGATTCCTAGGTATTTTATTTTTTTTGAGGATATTGTGAATGGAGTGTTTTCCTCATTTCCATTTCAGAAGTTTTGTTGCTGATATACAGGAATGCCTTTGATTTATGCGTGTTGTTTTTATATCCTGCCACTTTGCTGAATTCATTTATTAACTCTAGCAGTTTCTTTGTAGACCCTTTTGGGTCTGTAAAGTATATTATCATGTCATCCGCAAATAGCGATAATTTAAGTTCTTCTTTTCCTATTTTTATGCCTTTCTTTTGTCTGTCTAATTGCTCTGGCTAGTATTTCAAGAACTAAATTGAATAGAAGTGGTGAGAGAGGGCTGTTGAGCTCTATAAATCAACAGCCTAATTCATAATCCCAACTAAAACAAACATATGTGGTTTTTACAAGACAAAATGAAAATATAGTCATATGTATTTTTTTTATTTGAATTTGCACGTATTCTCTATTGTTACTTACTCAAATTTTTTCAAAGCATTTTTGGAAAAATAATATTCCAATTAATCCACTATTAAAACATGTGGTGTGAGTCTTCCTTCAACCTAAATTTTTCAAATATAGCATGAGATTAATGATACCATGAATTCCTCAAAGGCTGTTTTTTTACATATTTTTAATATTATAATTCAGAAGATAGAAGATGAATATTATTGGCACAAATGAAGGAAAATCGCTTCTGCTAGATAATTTCTATACATCTGAGGATTCCTCTTTATAGTGAAAAATAAAAATAACACCATCTACTATTAATTTAATAGAAAATGCTTTACGCTATGCTAAGTACTTTATATATATTATCTCAAATCATTACCTACTTTTTGATCTAGGTACTATTTTCACTATTTTAGAAGTTGAGAAAAGTTTACATAGTCTAGTTACTTGCCTAAGTTCAAATAGTACCAAAGTCAAAGTACCAAAAACTGGCAGGCAAGAAACACAAACACTGTATTAAAATGTTAATTTATAAATTAAATGAGATAAGAGTTTTATCTCAGTCTCCTCCACTTAATTTCAGATTTACACATTAAACAACTTCCTCATTATTTCTAAAATACATGTCACAGTCTTATGTCCAAAAGTGAGCATTTGCTGTTGTCCTACTTGTACATCTATCCCTTTGGTGAATGACACTCCAATGCGACCATTGTTCAGGTGGAAAATGTGGAAATTTAGAAAAGAAACTGCTTGTTTTTCCTCTACTCTCACACCATAACCACCAGAATATTTCCGTGACCCTAAAAAGTATGAGGATTTCTCTCCACCAGCAAGCAAGCAGTTATGCAGCAGCAGAACTGTCTTCTAATTCAATTTAATTCTGACACAATTTACCCTGATAGGTCAGATTCTGCAGTTACGGACTCAGTCCCAAGACCAATCTTCAACTCCTTGCTTAAGATGAAAATCCCTCGTTGTTTTTCCTGTACTTCTGATCAACAAACCTTACACCCATGTTCACATAACCCCCTCTTGGGTTTGAGTAATTTGCTTGAGCAGCTTATGGAACTCAATGAAACACATTTATCAGATTTTTAATGTAGAATATCACAGATGATATTAAAAATCATACAGATGAAGAGATTAGATTGAGGTTCAGAATCTTCATGCTCTGTGAGTGCCATCTTCCAAGTGTCTCCACATTTCCAGCACTCTGTAATTTGGCAAAACCTGACCTTTCAGGTTTTTATGGAGACTTAACTGCACAGGCATGATTGCTTACAGACCAAGTGAGATAACTCAGCAAGGCCTGTCTGTTTACACTCTTCAGCATTACCTCCTCAAGGATGTGGAACAGGACAGTTCTGGCATGAGGGAGGGACTTGGTATCTACAATCTAAGGGTAGGTCAGAGAATATCTTTATGGCCAGCTCCAAGTCAGAATGAACAATGGAAATTACATTATATGTTCCATGCTGGGAAAGAGATATTTGTTTTTATGGCCTGCCCTGTGAAGGGAAATGTAAGCCAGGAATCATGAATGGAAAATATATGTGTACAGATGTATATAATATCATAATATATACTATGATATCAAAAACATTTTTCTCTCTTATCCCATGTTCAAATCATATTAAATGGCTGTGCCTTGAAAATATTTCCTAATTTAAGTTCTACTCTTACCCTCTACCACTACTGCCCTAGTCCAGGCTGGATTTCATATGTCCTACTTCTATAGTCTTCTAACTAATTTCCTTACTCCTATCCTCACCTCTTAATGCAAAATAACCCATCAAGTATATGTACAGTTCTTCCAAAATTGGAAACAATACCTTTTAAATTCAATACTAAAGGAATAGCCTGTAAAACTAAAATATAAAAGGATATCTATATACTGCTAAGAAATAATCTCTAATAAACTGAGTTAATTGAAAGGAGTACAGAACCATATAAACAGTATAAAAATAGTGAATATTTGTATTTGTTGGTTTCTCTTTTCAAAATAAACACCTAAGTATAAACAAACAAATGAAAATTACCTAAATAAAAAAGAGGGATCAGAATGAAAATATTAAGAATAGAAACAAAATTTCTCTAAATATCTCTTGGTATGTAGTTTTGAATTTGTAATAATCTAAAGGTACACAAATTTAAAAAGAATATTAAATACAAGAGATAAAAGACATCATCATTAAATGTAAGTGCCAACAGAAATGAGTGAATATCATTGTATAGCAAGCTGGTGACATAACTCTATGTAAAAATAAATAATTTTAAGTGTCTTAAAAATATGGTATTTTAATTATACTTGCAAAGTATAATATATCCAAAGGACAAATAGAAATTCCACTCAGGAGTTATATTTTGAGTAGTAATATTAGTATTTTGAAACTGTAAAGCACTCTTAAGAATACTAGACCTTATTCAAATTGTCAGAACCAAGATTTTTTAGTTGACCCAAAAGAGTTATAAGCATAATATAAATTAAGTAGAAAACAACAGTTTTGAATTTCACTTTTATATACAATAATTTGAATTCTTATTTATTTCCTAAAATACTTATTACCCAATTCTTGCCATTATGAAAAACAATAAACAATGATGAAGCTTTAGTGATAAAAATTATCAGCTGCTTGGGAAAATTAGCTAATTCCTAGATTGGACAGGTATGAGATGAAGAGTTTTCATTATGCCATAAAGCAAAGAAGTTCTCAAATATGAATGAGGAAGTATCAAAAAGACAAGACTCAAAATATAAGGGTTCTCTAAAAACTGAATTTTCTCTATGTCAGGAGTGATAGTGATTACAATAAACTAAAACATACTGAACACATAAAAATCCATAAATTCATAATGATATTCAAAGGAGACACACATATACCATTGCTGATAAAAGAGAACAAACTCACTTATGGGAAAAAAAAAAAACGGCCATTCAAGACAAACATTTCAGTGTTTATTTGCCTTTGTAGTGCAAACTGTATTTAAAGGGAACAATAGTATTTGACATTTAGAGAAAATTATTTTATACACAATTTCATCTAATAATTATGGAAAGAACAACAGAATTAGAAAATTGCCATTTAGCAAATTCTAACAAAACATTTGATTGAGGAAAAAATATGAACGGATGATCAGATATCCTATTGATGGAGAACTTCACAGCTAAGGGATAAGGCTGGCACCACCCAATTGCACATATCAATCATGGTCTCATTAATAGTGAGGCTACCAGATGCCCTGCGCAGGAAAGCACTTAGCCTCTTTCTTTTGGACAAAATCTAATCAAGCATTTTCAGCTCAATTCCAGTGTACAAAAAAAGTACAAAGGAGACATGACTTAAGTGACACCACAACAAGAAAGCAGACAAACCCAGCATGTGGGGTCTTCTGTAGGAGAAGTGAACAGATATATTCTACCACATCAATGGCAGCGTGAAATGTGGTTGGGTGGAGGTTTGCGGGGGGGATGCTTATCCACATAAAAAGAAGTAAAAAAATATATAATGATCAAATACAATGTGTGTAATTGGTTTTCAAATTCAGTCCAATTACAGTAGCTGGAAGACATCAGTCACAGAAGGGAAATCTGAATATAAACTAAATAGTAGATGATGCCAGGGAAATATTCATTTTATTGAATGAAATATGACTTCATGGCTAAGAAAACTGTCTATAATCTTTGGAGTTATATATTTAGCAAGTACAGATGATACAATGTAAGATCAACAGTTTTCCTTTAGACCAACAACAACAAAACTAAAATAGCAGAAAAATGAGATGGATGGATGAAACTGTGAGCACATCAAAATTTTAAAAATTTCTGAATATGTATGTATGTCTATTGTACTATTCATTCCACTTTTTATGTTTAAATATTTTCATGTAAAACTGTATATAAAATTTGGGGTTATTAAACTTTAGGTTCTATCATCTAAATTCTCAAAAGCCTCTAATGAGTTTGCCTTAGAGGGATGAAAGGGAAATCTAAAATCTTTCCTATGCAAAGGGCACTCAGCTCCTAGTCTTGATTTTCAAACACCAACCTGGCTCTATTTTACACTTGTTTCACTTTAGTGCTTGCTCTTATTTTATTCTGGTCTTTACTTCATTATCACCTTCTCAAAGTGTCCTTTCTCATTTATCTTATCTAAAACAGATTTGTGCCAAGCAATTATTTTCTATTTCCTTAACAGCACTTGTCACAATGTAGCATTATAATGAGCAGCATATTTGTTTGTTTATGTTTTAGTGTCTGTTTGCCTACTAGAAGATACCATCTATAAGAAGATTAATCTGTCTTGTAACCACCTTATCCCCACTGGCTGGAGCTGCATGCATTACAGATGCTGCATACATAATAATTTACTAAATAAGTGTATTTGAAAATGTAATGCCAAATGCTATTATATCATTAAATAAGAAAATTATTGTTTCTTAACAATGACTGACATGAGGTAATAACATTTGAGAAATATATCTGGTTAAGGCCCAGTGTAATATGATAAACAAGTTTTGTTCACCTCAAGATTTAATCTTTGGGGACACAATTCTAATTTTACCTGATAAAGTTACTATTTATTCATTAAAGCCTGATCACAGCAAGATAACATATTTGACACTACGAATTTTGCTGTTATTTTTCACTTCCTTTGATCAGGAGAGAAATTGATTGACATTTAAATCCATTTAAGTTCTATTGGTAGCAGATTTTTTTTCTCCAATAAGACACATAGGATCTAAAATACCTAAATCCACTTTGTTCATTATTACTTTTTTTCTTCTTTTTCTTCTTCATTGTCTCTTACTTCCAAGGAATGATATTCCTAATTCTTTTTAAAGAAACCAAGTCACTAACCAGTGTTTTTAAAAAGCAAAGACATGATTAGAAATGAATAAGGTGATATAATTTTGCCTCTAAAATAAAAACAGTTTTCATTCAAGAAACCATGTTAATGTCCTGCAAAGTAAAATACTCTTGGATTTTTGATATTGTAATGTAAATTTTTGACATACAATTAAACATATATTTTTTAAAAAAATGAGTTGCAATTATTTTGAGCCCTTAAGTTAGTGTGTGTTCCCAAAGGCACTCCATTCAGAGGGCTGCAGCTTTCTATGCCTAGGCCACTGGGAAATTGGACCTACAATATAGTGCTCTCCATGAAATGAAAAGATATTGGAGTTAAAATTGTGTGTGGCATTTAGAAGTTGTATCTTTAGCAACCTAATAACTCTTGAAGTGGTTAGACCGAATGTTCATGTGGCAATGAATGCACAAACATGAGTTCTTAGCTCCAACCACTCGTAAGGTCTGATATTCCATATAGCATTATGATTGCTTTGCATTTCTCATCATTTGCCACACAGCCTATAAATCAATAGAAGAAATTTGCTGTAACAGGGGTTAAGGAACTTGCTGTTACTGATTGAATTACTCTATAAGAATCTACCTCTTTAAGCAATTATAAAATCAAGTTAATAACATTGACTAAATGACAACTGAGTATGAGGCAACTTGGTGATTCATATTATTATAACCCACTTTTCTTTGGGGAAAATATGCTTTTTAAACTCTTATATTGTGTGAGATGATAACACATTTTCTCAAATTAAAATGATGGAAAGATGTAGCTGTGACACTTCTTTCTCATTTAAAAAAATTAAATTGCCATATTGCTGAAGTTCTAATTCCTGTTAATTAAGTAACCATTAAAAGACTTCAAACTGATTGTTCAAAAATTCTAACAGATGTGAAACTAATTCCTTCATCTAGATACCAGAACTAATGGCTAAGTCATTACTGTCATTTGTATTCATTTGCCACTTAAAATTAGAAGAATGTCCACTAAAGTTAAATTCTGAGGAACACACACCTTGTTTTATAGTCTACTATGGATGTGATAGTTGGAATGGCAAAGAAACTGCCAATTTTTCTTTTTCTTTGACAGCACTTAGCATATGGTACCCAGAGACTTTTATGGATTTAGGTTTCAACATCAAAAAGTAATACCAAGGGGCAGGGGCTGGGCTCAGTGGTAGTGCACTTGCCTGGCATGTATGAAGCACTGGGTTTAATTCTCAGCACCATGTATAAATAAAAAAAAAATCTATCAACAACTAAAAAATATATTTAAAAAAGTAACACCAAAACTATAAAAATATTTATTGACACACTAGTTCCTGTCTTTAATGGAGACAGCCAGCTAACCTGCCAAAATAACATAAACTTTGTATATGAGTAATCTGCAGATTAGCATAACCCATGCCTACAGACTTTCAGGACCAACTCATTCTTTGTGAATACATGAAAGTAAATATATAGAGCGGTTCAATGCCCCAGCAAGAATGGGTTCTTACTAGCTATCTATCTGTTATCTACCTATCACCTATCATCTATCTATCCATATACCTTTCTACCTATCCCTACATACTTCCAATAAGTGTAATAGGTGGGGGAAAAGATGAAAAGGCAGTCCCATGCCTTCCCCACTATTATATATTTATTGACTGTCCCAGGAAGAAATCAATTTATTTTCTTTCCTTGGAAATTTCCAAGTTACCATATATTTCCTTTCTTTTTAGGAAGAGGGTAATAAGTCAGTTTTGCTCACCTCCTTTGTTCCTAGTCGTGAGTCTCAGGGACATAGACATTTATCACTTCCAGAAGTAATCTGTTGAGTTTAATGGGAACAATCACAAAGTGAAACAGCCTAGACAGTGAGTGCATGACTTGACCAAATGACTCAACTGACTCCCATGCCCACTTCCGAACTCCAAACAAATTAATTAACTTCTTTCATATATAACCCATTTCTTAGTTTCCTTCACTTTAAAGTTATGAGTAATTTTAATAAAATTCAATTAGATGAATATGGATGAGGCATTTAAAATATTGCCTACACTTAATACTTGCTCAATAAAATTGCTAATGTTATTCTTAAATGATTAAATGCATTTTCAGAATTGATTCTATCTAATTTTATTGAGATAAGAACACTCACCATGAAACCTACCCTGTTAACAAATTTTTAAGTGCACAATAATACATTTTGTGTTGACTATAGACACAATGTTGTACAACAGATCTCTAGAGTTTATTCATCTTACTTGACTGTAAATTTATGACTACTGATTAGCAATTCTCCATTTACCTCTCCACTCTGACCCAAAACCCACAATTCTGCCCTTTGGTTCTATGACTTTGATTATTATAGAAGCCTCATATGTGTGGAATGTTGAAGTCTTTCTCTTTCCAAATTGGGTTTATTTCCTTTAGCCTAATATTCTCAAGGTTCACTCATGTTGACTCAGGCTGTAGAATTTCCCACTTTCTTAAGGCTAAGTATAGTATCCTATTTTATATCTATGCCATGTATTCTTTATCCATTTGTTTGTCCCAGGACATTGAAGTTGTTCTCCTAACTTTTCTAAAGTGAGTAGAGCTGTAGTGAACACAGGAGGGCTAAACCTCTTACAGATTCTGATTTTGATGCTATTGATTAAATATCCAGAAGTGTGACATCTAGGCTATTTCATATGGTAGTTTTAATTTTAATTATTGAAGAACATACATACTGTTTTGAATTTTGCATTCTTGCCACCAACCAATGTCCAAGTGTTCCTGGTTCCCTACATACCCACCAGCACGTGTTGTTTTTAATTTTGTTTTTATCCAGACAGCTGTAAGCTAAGGACTCACTGTCATTTTGATTTGCATTTCTCTGACAATTACTTGCACTGATCATTGCTTTTCATAAACCTGTTGGTGATGTATATGTCTTCTTTGGAGAGATGTCTACTAAGGTCCTCAGTCCTTATTTTATTTAGGTTATTAGTTTCTGTTTATCTTTGAGCTATAGAAGTATCTTATATTTCTTTGAGATGAACCCTTATCAGATAAATGGTTTGTATTACATAGGTTGACTTTCCACTCTGTTGATTGTCTTCTTTGTTGCTGGAGAACCTTTTTTAATTGGATGTGGTCCCTTTGCTTGTTTGGTAGGCTTTCTTTTGGTGTCATATCCATGACATTTTGACAACACCAAAGTCCTAGAGATTTTCCCCATATCTTCACCTAAGAATGTTTCACATTAGGTCTTACATGTAAGTTTCACCCTTGGTGAATTTATTTTAGTGTGCTAGTGTTTTTTAAGGGTAACCCTTTCCCAGTATGTGCAAATAAATCAGGAGAGGGCATTTGACCCATTTATGGCCAATGAAATTTAAAAAGGACATCTTCTGGAATTCCTGTAGGAAAAGTTTATTAGCTTCTAAGATAGAATCACATGAAAAAAATATGCCTTTATTTTTTTTTTCATGTCTATATATTGTATCTAGCTGTTCACTTGCTGTAATCTTATTCTGAAAATACAGGTAATTTTGACAGTGCTGGACAAAGATGAAAACAAACAGGATTTTTAATGACAGAAATAAGGTGATTGTTAAATCTGCTCTGGATCTTACTCTACTAAAGATAATGTGTGCATACAATTTGAAACAAAGTCAGCTAGAATTTCTGCCCTCATTTAAATATCAGCCATTTCATATTTATCACATCCTGTCTTACATTATGTTTTTGAATAATTCTTACCCCTATATCTTCACTATTTCCACTGCTAGATTATAAAATCTTTGAAAGAAAGAACAATGGAATGATAAAGTATGCATAGATTTTGGAGTTAGATAGGTTTGGGTACATATCTTATCTCAAATGCTTATTATAAAATATTTTAAAAAGTTACTTAAATTTTCTGAGCCTCAATTTGGGGAGTTGGGGAAAATAATATACACTCAATAAACTTTTGAGATTTAGATGACTTTGAGAGTTAGATGATGTGAAGGTGAAATGACTACCACTGCTTGGCTTTGAATGGGCACTCAGTAAATACCACTTCTGTTTTCCCTCACCCCTTATAATTTACATCCTTCTCTCCCTCACTTTTAATAAATAATCAACAAATATCTTTTCCAGCTATAATTGTTCTTTCTACTTTTTTGTACCATCAGGACCCAATAAGTATACTGGGAATTTTAGAGCACCTTACAGCATGTGTGAGGTGTGATATCCACTGGATCAGTAAATTCCATACATCTCAGAACACCATGCTCCTTCCTCTCCAAGTCTGTGAATCATCCCAGATACTACAGTGTACTTCCATTTATCACTTCTTGGTGAAATATTTCCTGACTCCTCAATACACAATTCCCTCTCTTAGCTTGAAATTCTGGAGTCTCTACACTCCCAGGTACAACCTAGCACCTGTATGTCAGGTTATTCATCTCTTATCCTGTATACTGTTTATATCACAATTAGAAAAATTAGAGGGCACATTTTACCTTTTCTTTCTAGATCATGATTATACTTAGAAAAAGGGTGGGATTTCAGTCATTTAGGAATAACCATTTTGCATATAGGACTTTCCCATGGTTTGCATATAACTAGAATCTCAGTTGTTTACCTGGGAAGCCAGCCTAGTGAATGATAGTAGCTGTGGCTTCAGACATCCCACATTCCCATGCACTCCTCATTCCAAATCTAAGCAGCATAACACGATTAAAGATAATAAGTATGATGTTGAATTAATCCTAGTTATTGTAAGTAAAAATTAACAAACTTCAGTACTGTATTATTAATAATACTTGTAATTTATCTTACAAGTGGTGGCAATATACTCTGTCTCCCTACACCCGTTTTGAAAACCACTGGTCTGGGGTATTCAGGAAAGGTTTAAATATTTTCATCAGGTAAGTTGAGAGGGGCGCTTAATTTTTGGAATCTGTAAGGCCACACATTGCTTCCCTAACTTGTCCATTCTTAATATTCCTTCTATTTGAGTGATTACCTGAAAGTCAATTATCTAGTAATAGGAATACTCTGCATGTCTATGTTAGATTACAGGGGAATAGAATGTTAATCAAATTTAATCAGTGACTTATTACAAGAACCTAACAGTTTATTAAGAAGCATAAAATTTTCTGTAGCTCAGAAAAGTCTTCCACTTATCTTAATTCTAAGGATGTCAGAGTAATGGAAGACCAGTCTCTACAAAGGTTTCATGATTGCTACAACAGAGAAAGGGGACATATGTACTTTAGTACTTTATGCCTTGGCATATATGTGACATACATGGTCTTTCTTACATTGTATAGGTCAAAGCAATTCATGTGGCCTCAACTAACTTCAAAGGTGCACAGAGATTCAGTCATACATACAGCTGGAGGTAAACTCCAAGATTTGTCAATGCCTGAACAACTATGAGAGATGCATGGCAGGTTTTAATACCATCGCTGTTATAATTTATATGGATGACAAGAAGGCTACCATGAAAGGTTATAAAAATATACAGTGATATTAATAATTATTATCATTAATAATGATACATAAATATTGTTAATATAACATATGTGTGTATATATATAAATATATGTGTGTGTATATTTCTACACACATACACACACACAGTTTTGTTATTGGTCCTTTATAATTTCTACTCTGCCTTTTTCATTTTACATTCCTTCTACTTCACTCAGTATTGGTAACTATACCACATTTCTTTCAGTTCCTTGGTTCATCAAGATCATTCTATCTATAGAGAGATATTGATGATTTTGTGTTTGTGTATGTGTATTTATCTTAGATCCTTCACATATTTTGTTGGCTCACTCAGAATGCTTTTTTTTTTCAAAATTATTTAGCTTTCATTTAATCCCAGCTCTGCCAGGCAAAGTGCCCAATTGCAAAAGAGGGTGAGATGGGAGAAGGTAGCCTGGAACCGCAATGGGGAGCATGAGGCAAAGGCTTTTTGTCAGACAAAACTGTCCTCAGATCTTCTCTGCATTGTCTCCTCTGTGTATGGCAGTGGACGGCCATGTTTGCACCTTGGTGAAGTGAGGCTACTATGGAGCATATGTGGTGGGAGGTTGAAATTAGAAAGTTCAGGGTCCTGAGTACAGGGTCCAGCCCATAGTAAGCCCTGATTGTGGCAGGCTTTGTGTTGCACTGTGAATTCCAGGCTCTGTGATTGCAGTTGACATTGGTTGACTTCAGGAATGAGGACTTTGCCCTAGACCTCCTCCCATCCTTCATTGAAGTGGTCAGAGGCTCTGAATTCACAGCATCTGAGAGCATTCACTCACAGCTCCCCCGAGAAGAGACTGCTACTGGGAGAACGGCTGCTTCTAAAAATTCTGATGTGCTTCCTCTTTCACATCTACCTAGCCAATTTCTGCTTCTTCATCAAGGACAAACTTGGAGTTGTTTTTCATAGATTTCCTTAGCTTCCTGCTATGGCTTAGATATGGTTTGAATGTGTACCCCCAAGGATTCAATTGCTGAAATTCAATATCCATTATGAGGTTGGACCCTAATCTATGGTGCAGGGTCAATGGGATTAGGAATAGATCACATCATCATTAGGGTAGTTCCCGTGATTGAATTCTGGTGGCCCTATGAGAAGAGGGAGAGACAGAGAGATACAAACATGTTCCCTGTCTCTTGACATTTAACATCCTATCTGTCTCTGGACTCTGCCACCAAGAAAGTCATCAGAACTATCAGCTCACTTTAAAATCTAATCCCAGGATTTATATAGTCCCTGACCTCTTCATACACATTTCATTCTGTTGATCTCACATAATCCGGCTTGGGATGGGCTGCTTGGATCCTTGATTTTGCTCTCCAGAGAGTGTCCTTGTTATACTGTAATTCCCAAACCTTAGCACCGGATAGCTTGGAATCTGAGTTTTCTCTAGAATCTGTGCATCTCTAGAACAATGAGCCTGAATAAATTTCTTTTTAAAATATCTTACCTAGTCTGTGGTTTTGTGTTTTTAGCAATACAAAAGGGACTAATAGGATTACAAAATTAGATTATATTTTTCTTTTTAACATTATTATTGGAACCTCTTTTTCATAGCACTTGGCTCAACAGTTATTATGAGAGTATCTGACATTCCATCTCCTTCTGCATGTTTTAGCCTTTACCACAGAATGTCTAGTATGTAGTGTAAAACATGACACAAAATTATGTGGAAAATAATTTGCTAAACTAACAAAGATTTCTTGGCCATCCAGAAATGCTACTTTTTTGAAAGTAAAATCCAATATAGATCTTTGTCCTTCTTTATCTTTTCTTTTGGTTTTTGGTCTTTCTTAAGAAATCATCTATGGAATTAGAACCAGGTCTTTGGAGAAATGGACGGCTAAGCTTCCCCTTGAACCAAGTGACATGAATTTCAGGTGATTAGGGCTTTATATTGTATTTCACCGAATAGCTTTCAAATGATTTATATTCTCATGTTCTCCAGATAGACACAACAGGATTACATTTCTCTGTTCTATTTTCATTCTCCCAATGTTTGGCAAACGATTCAGCATATCACCATAACTACCAACTCCCCTGCCTCTTTTCCGGCTGGGCGCTGAGTTGTGCTCACTTTAAAATCTAATCCCAGGATTTATATAGTCCCTGACCTCTTCATACACATTTCATTCTGCTGATCTCACAAAATCCGGCTTGGGATGGCTGCTTGGATCCTTGATTTTGCTCTCCAGAAAGTGTCCTTGT
This sequence comes from Callospermophilus lateralis, assembly GCF_048772815.1. Classification (NCBI taxonomy): domain Eukaryota; kingdom Metazoa; phylum Chordata; class Mammalia; order Rodentia; family Sciuridae; genus Callospermophilus; species Callospermophilus lateralis. Next base: position 133,577,341 of record NC_135306.1, on the reverse strand, counting down.
TATACTGTAATTCCCAAACCTTAGCACCAGACAGCTTGGAATCCGAGTTTTCTCCTAAGTTTTAAATTTATTGAACAAATTGGTGTGCTAACAAATTCAAATGTAGCAATGTGGTGAGACTTTATTAGATAGCAAAGGATAGTGTTTTTTTCCTACTTCCTCTGAAAAAGACAAAGAACCAAATTTAATATGCGATGTTCCTCACATTGATTTTTCCATCTAGTCTACTTCCCACTTCCTTTTTTTCCCTTGCTATTCTAGTGAATATTACTAAATTAATTTCCTCTGGGTTGAATTTGTTAACCCAATCACAAACAATGGAGAGTAGAAATTTACCTGTACTTACAGATTAGGTCATGAAAACCTCACATTTTTCTCAAAGTCCAAAATCTAAGCTGACATCTCAAACCCCCAATTATGATGGCTGTTTTTTTCTGATCACTTAGAAATTGTACAGTGTGTGTTGTTAATGACCCAATTCTTCTCTAAAGTCTTTCTTTTCTTTGTCAATGGTGTGTTTTTCTCTTCAGTCCTTTGATTGTAGTCATATCTTAAAAGATAAAATATTAAACCTTAATGTTAATTAATTCACTGTGTGTGAGGAAAAGAAATGTATCCTACAGAAAGCATCCATCCATCACTTTGGTAAGATACCTACCAGGCAGTGGGACTCCTCCCTGACCAGGTGATAGAGTTCCTGAAAACCTTCGACTGTGCCTTTTTTACATGAGCTCCATGGCTACTGTATCTCGATGGCTTCAGATTGATTATAGTCAGAATTTACTGTTGCTACACATAAATAATTTGAAGATTAACACGTATACAATGATTCATATTTGTTTTTATAGTTTACTATCTTTGAGCTACATTATTTTTCACTTTTCAAGTTCTTCTCCAGGGCTAGATGGGATTGAAGTGCGTTCAGGGGGTGGGGTAAAACTGTAAAGTTTTGAGTGTTGGGTTTCACTTTTCTCTTTTATTGCTTTCAGAACCTTTATCCACTCATTCCTGCATGATAATAATAGCCTCCTAAACTATAGTAACACCCCTTACTCCAATCTACTCTATACAAATATTGATCATTTACAGAATCACAATCATCCAGTCATTTCCTTGCTCAAATGTCATTACTAGATTAGCTTGGTCTACTGCAGTGCTCTTCAAAGTACTCTTCTCACCCAGCAGCATGAGCATTGCCTGGAAAAGTATTGGAAATGCAATTTCTCAGACCCTATACCTGATTTACCAAGTGAAAAATTAAAGTAGGGCCCAGAAAGCTGTTTCAAAAAGCTTCTCTACATGACATCAACCCACATTCAAGCCTCATTCTGTAAACCAATTTGCACATTTTCTAAACACCAGTAAAACTGCAAAACATGCAACTTTAAAAATACTCATTATACTTTCTCAGGTCATATATTTTGCTGACTCTGCTTTGTCTTTAAGAGATTTCACTATTATACCCATTCTTCCAACACTACAAAGAGTAACGCTGCTGTAATTTTCTTTATTTTTCAAGGCTCTATCTTTTAAAAATTATCTTTTAAAGGCTTTTTAATACCCATTAATCAAACATGATCCTTATTTTTTTAAAAAAATCTTCAAGTTTATTTTATCCATTTATGGCTTGCATCATAATTTTATTTCTAAAACTTTATTTATAAATATTGTAAGTGACAACTGTTTTCACCCAAGAAGTTTGAAAGGCAGGAACTCCAACCCATTCATCTTGATTTAGTAGCAATGTACTGTATATCATAGATATTCAGCATGGCTAGATTAGTTGAACAAAAGAAATATCTTTTTTTCTGAAATAATAGTGCTTTATAAAGTCTCTTCTTGCTATCTTTAGATCTAACACTTCCCTAATTACCTTCTAAATCACCCATGTGAGTAACATGTTATAGAATGTTATATCTAACTATAGTACAATGGAATAAGTTCTGACTTTAAATTGCATCAGATATGTATTCAAGTCTCAGACTCACATGGCCCCTTAGATGATTCCAGGAAACATCCTGACATCTTTATATTTCATATATAAAATGGACCTATGTTGTCCCCCTCATATGATTGTTATGAGAGTTATATTTTAGGTAATAACATGCGGAGAAACAGGTTCACTATAAGAGGTTCACCTTAACCTGTAAGAGCTTAGTGATTATACAAGTTCACAGGGATAATAAGTTATTGAAAAAATGGAAATTAAATATTATTTTGGAACATTATTTATTTCTTATACATAGAAAAGAAGAGATTAAATACATTATAAGCAAGATCTTCAGGTTAAAAACAGGTTACTTACAGGCTGTATGCAATGTGGCTCTTAGGAACATTAGTGAGCATCACTGTCACCTCTCATGGTTATTTTCACAGATGAAACCTCTGACAGAACACTCTTTTATGCCTACAAAACCATCATGAGATACAGAAAATATGAGCCTCCATTCTGATCTAGAGGCCAGCACTTCACTCCTAGGTTCTTACCTTGAAGTGAACATCCTTGTTCAGGGCCACATTTCAGCCTTTCTCTGAGCCCAAGCAAATTTATTTTCCCTCCCACCAAATTGATTTTTGATTTTCAAATATATGTTTTAGGTTTTTTATTAAACACTATTTTGAGTATTGGAACAGATGAAATAGAATTTAGATTAGATTCATAAATAAGCTGCTTTGGTACCTCATCTGACAATAAACATCAACTTTCAGTAACTTGAAAAAACCCACAAGGGGAAACACATCAGTCCTCTTGATGTATATGCCTATGTGTATTTATGTGAAAAGCTTTATCAGAATCTATGTATCACCATCTGTGACAGCTCTAACTTTAATGCCCCATGAGCATCTTACTATAGTATACTATGGCCTCTGCAAGTTGTTGGTTTAAATAAATCAATGAGGATACTTTTCCAGTTACATCATTTTGCTTATATTGTATATGTTATTCCTGATAAAACGAGAAATTTCTGAGATGTTGATTACTTATGTCTTGTAAGCATTTTCTTACAATAATTGTATTAATGAAATTCTGTATTATATATCTAGAAATTACTTAATTTTCTTCTAAAACTTTATTCACAGCTGGTTATGGTTGTGTGCAATAACCACAATTGTATCTATACGATCTAGCAGATCACACAGATTGCAATTCATGACTATGCAAGATACAGAATAGTTAAAATTTATTCTTGAAACTTGGTGATTTTTTTTTTGGTATGGCAACTCTAAGAATAAGAGGATAAAGGCTTAAAAGATTTTAGTATTTATCTTCATTTGTATGTGCATGCATATTTGTGTATGTGTTACAACTGAAGTTATTCTGATTATCTGGCACTGAAAGACATATACAGAAAATGACATCTTATGCTCCATATCACTTAGTGATTATTGCATAATATATCATACTAAAACTTTGTGGCTTTAAACAAGTGTTTATATTTATTACTATGTCTGCAGTTTTAAGCCAATTGGCTAACATAGACTGTATTCAACTGAACAGCTCTGCTTCTAGCCATGGATTTTGCTGAACAGGGCTCTTGGTTGAGGTTTGGGTTGGTCTTCTAGGACTTGGATGAGGAGACTGGATTCTTAAATATTAGCACTTTTTATGGACAGGAAGCTGAAAAATATAAAGTTTCTTAAGCTCTAAGTTCATAGCTGGTATACTATCATTTCTATATACTTTTATTGGTTAACAAATGGTAATTTGGGAAAACCCAAAGTCAAGGGATGGGGAGATATTTTCTGCTCTTTGTGGAGAGAACTACAAAGATGCAAGGCAAAGAACATGCACAAAGAGAGGATTGAAAAATTTAGAACATTAATGCAATCTACCACATGTTCTCAAATAAAAACATAGTAATGTTAAGTAGTTTCCTAAATCTATTATGTTTTGCCTTATTGCTTCAGCTCTGAAAATTGCTCTTGGAAAGTTTTTAGTTAAAATATGCCTACAATCTAATGAAGATCATTCACATGGAGTGCTTATCCACATGCTCTCCTAGAGGTGAGATATCATACCAATGTTTTTTTTCTATAGTTTGTCCCTACTGGTGAAGAATTAAAAAAAAAAAAAACTCATTGAAATGTTCTGTCTCATTTAAATGTAGTGTAACAATTGAGAACTCTGGTTTCAAATATTAGTCCTACCACCTACCAGTTACATTACCTTAATTATTTAAACTCTCTGGTCTCAGAGTCTTCATTTATCACATGCCCATTATGATATCCACTGGCAGGATGCTATAAGGATTGATGAGATAATTTGATAAAGCAGTTGGCACAATAACTGGTACATAGGGTATTCAATAAAGATAGATGTCTAAGACTAAAGAACATCATGAGAAACCGTGAACTATATACTGATACTAATGTAGCAAGTGCAAATTTTAAGGTATTATCTTAAACATATAATTATAAAATTCCTTTCTATTTTAATAATTTTCTGGGTTATGACATTCATTGTAAAAATGTAAATTTTCTTCTACATATCAGGCACTATGTTCCAGGAATTGGAGGTACAACAACAAAAAGAGGCAGAAGAAATTATTGTCCACAAAGCAGAGGAAATAGGTTATAAGTAATAAATAATAAGAAAAACAAATAGTGTATATGAGATTTGTATATTATATTCATGTATAGATCTAATATATGTAAATGTATGTATACATCTAACTACATATCTTACACATACCACAATCCTCTCACTCCCCAAATTAGTCCATGGTTTCCCTATATACCTGCCATATTTTAACCAAATAATCTTTCCAAATATTGGAATAGAATGAAATAGAACTTGAAACATGTTAGCAAATAGACCAATATTCAAATGACAATAAATATTAAGTTTAGTTAATTTAAATAAACCCTCAAATATATACAGAGGCTAAGGAGAAAAAATTACATAGGGCAGGAATATATGAAATCATTGGGGGTGTAATTAGATAAATAAACTAGAAAAAATTCTTGAATTCTTGTCTCTTACCAGTATTTGGTTTGAGAGCTCTAAATGTGAGTTTCATGGACCTATTGCTTTCTACACTAATAGTTTTTAATACCATTGAGAAGCCTCTAATATTAGAAATGCAGAATGTTATATGGTTTTGTCCTAATCTTCTCAGTCCCAGGCCTGGGGAAAGATTATTTCACTTTAATGAGATATTCAAAAGGTTTGTTAATAAGTACTAATTTAGGCAAAAGTCATAGAACAGACACTCTCTGGAATTGATTTGCACATTAATTCTTAGTTTAGTGTGCTATTCTGATCCTATAACAGGCATCTTGACTTGCCCCTCAATCATCCCTCAGTAGGTGGGTTTATGGCAAAAGTCAAGCAGGCATCCAACTCACCTATAATGAGGACTCTCTAGATGCAGGCCTCTCAAGGCACAAGAGACCTTATCTCTGCCCTCAGGGGGAGATTGACACTTAAAAGTAGTAAGAATCCAGTGTTATCTGAGCCAGAGTGAAATAATAAAAATCTTTATAGGCCTTTTGTTTATATTATTTAGTAATGCTGACCCTAATTTTATCACAACTTTTTAAGTATACAATATGTGTATAAGGTAGCCTTTGTACAATAAGACCCAAGTATTGGACCCAAGTGGTAACAACTTACATGTATAATGTACCTCATTGCCTTATTGTTTCTTTATACATATTGCCTTAATTGGATACCAAGCTGTAGTAAAGCTACTCAAAGTCAAACAATCAAGAAAATGGTAAAACCAGCAAAGTTATCATATAATGAATTGTCAAAATAGCAAATTTAAGACAGAAAATATCTCTGAAATGATGCAGTTAATTTTGCTTATTAATGACACTTTAGCTGTATTTCAGTATTTGAATGTCCTATGTATAGTGGCTTTAAATGGTTAAGTCTGATCAGTTCCCCTGTTAGAATGATGTGATCAAAACAGTTTTCATATCCATCTACCAATTTCTCTGGAGTGAAAAGTACTATATTATTATTATTTAGGATAGTTCCCTTTTCATAAGCTCTTGTTCTCAAATGACTGCTATATATCTCCAGGTTATTCTTTTCTTGAAATCTCAGACATCTGAGACACTGACTTCTTTTCTTTGATAATTTTCTGAATATTTTCTTTCATTCAGCTTGGTCTGTTTTATTCCTGTTACAATCATTATGAAGAGAGTCTTTAAGCATATAATAATTTTTCTTTGAATAGCCTCTGTCATCACCAATTCTCTCATCTCATCCTATTTAATTACACTTTGAAAATCTGACAGTCATTCAAATTGTGTTTTTATCAAGATTCAAGGCTTTATCCATCTCAAGATTTCATCAGTTTTGCTAGGATGGAGGGGGGTGAAGCAGGAGAAGCAAGAGATGAGATATCTGTACCTTCCTTAGGAGAGGCCCTACTCTCATTTATTACTCATTTTGAACCCCGCTGAATTAACCAGCTCAGCAACAACATTAAGAGTGAATGTTTGAAATCTCAAGCAAATCACACACATACACAAAAATCAAGGCAAAAAGAATGGAAAGTCTTTGACATGCATTTACCAAATTATTATTTTTTCTCTTTTCACGTACCCCCTCAAGGGCAGCATTTAGTTTTTAGAGAAAACCAGGATGCATTTAAGTCTAATATTGAATTGCAATATTCAGAAGGATGCTTTTATACATGTGTTGATTATTTCAAAAAATAATCTTTTTAATCGAATAATACTATCAGATAATTCTAGAGTAATAAAAATAATACTGGCAATAACAATAACAACAATGATAACAATAACAAGGCATATGCTGAGCATTCAACTAAGCTTATTCTAATAATTATCAACTTAATCTTTGCAAGAATTAAATTAATACTATTAATAAATTCTGAAATTCTAAGCCACTAGAATTTTAAGTTCCTGAAATATGTAAGCAAATTAATCACAGCTGAAGACACCTATACAAAAATTACAAGTATTAGCATATTATATTCCATAAATATTGTCTGTCAGTTTATTTACTTCACTGTGAAATGTCTGATATCCATGTTTCATATTTTTACTCTTCCTCCATTCTTAATTTAAAATTCCTAGCTAGTTTTGGTGGCACATGCCAGTAACCCCAATGACTTGAGATGCTGAAGCAGGATAATCTCAAGTTCAAGACCAGTCTCAGCAACTTAGTGGGAGCTTCTCTCAAAGTAAAATAAACAAACAAATAAAAAAGGCTGTGAATATAGTTCAGTGGTAAAGTGCCCCTGGGTTTTATTCCCAGTATCAAAATTTTAAAAATAACAAAAATTATATATAATGAACAAAACTCAGGTTACCTATATAAAGCTTATTAACATAACCAACCCAGAGACAATGGGAGAATAGGAAATTTACAAATTTACCTCTTATTTTATATGCATTTTAAATTTTTATTATATATCTGGATTGTTAGTATAAGTTTATGTATATACTTATTTAGTTATTTGAAGGAAAAATCCTGTAATCAATAAAACCTAAGATATGACCCAGGATATGAAGAATCAGGATCAGGCAGTGGTTGCAAGAATGAGCCATTCTGCCTAATTGAATTCTCACCTAGTCGAGAGACTTTGGATAGTTGCTTTGCTTTTCTATGTTGGAATATTTCTTCTAGTGAAACTACCAATATTGGATCATTATGATGCATAGATGAGATAAATTAAGCATGCACAGTATGTGCATTATATAACCAACTGTCATTATAAGCTATAGATAATTATTGTGGTGTGAATAATGTTAGAAATCCCCATCCTAATTCTCGCCTCTTTTCCATCTACTTCAAAGTAGTATCTTTGCAATACTGTCAAAATATCTCAGATGTCTATCATTAAAGCTGCATTATATCCATATAAAATTCTGACTGTTTAAGAGGATCAGGTTTATAGTGAAAGTATTGCTAAGGAGATAATATTTTAAATCACTAATGACTTCATACAATGAAATCTACCCAGACTTATGAACAGAAGTTACAGACTTTGGTCCCAAAGCTGCCTTTGTTCAGCTATGAAGTGGAAAGCAAGTCACTTTATCTTAAGACTCCTCAGGGTCCTTTTCATACAGGAAAATAATTCATTTGCCACAAGGTTATATGGATATTTTTACAGATATTCACAAAGTAAAACCTTAAATACTGGGATAGGAAAATTGTCTTTAAATATATATAGAAAACACACATAAAAAAAGATTGATACATTTGACCATTTGAAAATAAAATATTCCTTTTGATGAATGACACACTAGAAGTGAAAGAGCTAGGTTATACAATGTGATGCTTTGGCAAATGTGTAAAATGTGGCATGCTTAATTCAAGTCAATTAGTACTTTACACCCCATAAACATATAAAATTATGATATCAATCGAAGGAATTTTTAAATGCTAAATTCTTTTTCTCTATTTCATTGTTCAATGCTGAATGGTTCTAGGACTTAATCTTGGACCTTGGTTTTTCCTTATTACTTTTATTAGGTGATTTAAATATGCTAATTTGCAAATTGTATATATAGCCCTGATCTTTGTAGACCCAATCATATCTGTATCAGTCAAATTTACACATCTTTCATTTTGTATTTGCAATATCTCTTTTTCTGTCTGATTGCTCCCAGTCTCAGTACACTGTAACCCCTCGGGAGCCAACTTTAGTACTTCTATACCCTGGATTCCGCATATACCCTACGTACACACAGCCATGTTCTTTTGGCTTACTTCCCATTCAGGCTATGTCAAAACCACATACTTCCTATCTCCACAGACACTACACTGGTCCAGGCATCAACTGATTCATCTGAATTACCACAATGTCTTCCTTTCATTTGACATCTGTCTTTCCTCTGATTTTACCCTGATCAACTCTTCACACAAGAGCAAGAGTGAGTATTTAAGTCAGAAAATCCAATGTTTTTATACTCTATTTATTGGAATCAGAAGAACATTTATGATTCTCTCTGCTATCTGATTTCATATGATGCTATTCTTCTTTAGTTTTCATTAATGATGTTTTTGGTACAAGTACACCAATCTTATGTTCAGGTACATGTCATTGTGACTTTCACTATAAATGTTCCATTTGTCTGAGGTATTCTTTTCTGTCTCCTTAAGTGGTTGGCTTCTCATGCTTTTGGTTTTAGATTGAACATCACTGAGTGCCTCCATCTCAATTACTGCTATACCTTTTGACTTCTGAGAAATACTCCCCACCTTTTTCTGGATGATCAGTTTTGCATATCAATGAGTTTGAGGAGGAGTAAAACATCAAATTATAAAATACAGAGTACTATCTTTACTAAATACAACTCAACTTATACTTTCATAATTAAAGAAAATCCTCTTTTTTGAACTTTCTCTGAAAAAGAAATAGTCATCCTTGTTTACTTATTGGTGTTTCTCAAAGGGAATCTTTAGTATTTTGGGGTAGGACAATCTTTCCTTGGATGTAGCTCTTGCAAATGTGACAGTGCTTCTATTCTACTGTTGCTAATGCCAATGCCATCTAGTTATTTTGATAAGGTAACCAGACTCATACACATTTTCAGTTGTCAACTGCAAAGATGGTATTGGACCCTGGTTGAAGACTAAAGAAACAGCTAGAAAATTCTGTTAAAATACCAATATTTTTTTTTCCTCTATGCAAACACTGTGTTATTGTTGATAACAATTCTTGCATGTTAAGAAAACAGGAATCTCAGAAAAAAATGCAATAATTTGCCCAGTAAGTGAATGGTGAAGAAAATAGCAAGACTTCATATTCTACCTATATTATATTACCTGTGCACAAAAGCCTATAATATGGAGGCAAATAATATTAAGAACCAAAACATGACTATAATGAAAGGGCCATGGATTTTAAAATGAGTATAACATAAGAGTTTAGTCTATGGTTCAGGTAGGACTTCCTAGAAAAGGGAAAGTTAAACTGACTCATAAAATAAAAATGGCAAAGCACTTAAAAGACACAATGGTGAGATTCAGGCAAAGAGATTACCATGAGCAAAAATGAAATATGGAAACAGTAAATAATCATATTTGACTATTGAGGGCAGGAGTATACTGAAAGCTTTTTGGAAACACAGGATATGACCATATTGTGGAAAACTTTGAAGAATTTGTATTCCATTTGGGAGACATTAGAGAACCTTTGGATATTTTCAATAGTATCAATAGGGTAAGTAATTGGAAGAGAAAAGTGAGAAGAGGAAATAATTAGGCAGCTCCAGAAACACTAATCAACTTGAATCCCTTAGGGATAGATATCTTACAGTTTAATCTGGTTTTCTTCACTGAAGTGAGGAGGCAGAAAGCAGGTCTTGGATTTAGGCAGTATTTGAATTAATGCCTACCCAATTACTTGCTATACAATTTTGACCATATATAACCTTCATGTGTAAAATCTATTTAATGGTAATTATGTAGCAATTTATATATGATGGACATAAAGAAATCACTCAATAAACTATAGCTATTACTCTAAATATTATTATTAGGTTATTTGCTTCCTAGAGAACATGTTGCCTAAATGGCAGAATTCATTAACATTTTTAGATCTGGGGAGCATGTGAGAATTCTAAGCTTTGTGCATGAATTCTATTATGGCATGCCTAGAAAGAATGAAATGCCACCAATAAATGAGTCTTAACTTCATGTATACATGTTCTGGAGTGACAGCTATCAACCCACTACACTACACATTAGCTTTTTGATGTCCTTCAATGATGTCTGAATTAAAATTTGAAAACATTGTTTTAACCATGAAACAACCCAAATAAAGCATTCTCTACTGACTTTCCCTGAAACCTCTTGACAATCACTGGGAAAGCCAGAAAAATAGGATTAGCTGTTTGGATTTTCTCCATTGCTTTGGTTATTAAGCCAGAACTTTAAGCTAAGCCATTTTGAGGCAGAAGAAGGGAAACAGAAGGCTAATCAATTATGTAGTAAACTCAGGCTAAATATTTGTGCAAGCTTCCTTCGCCAATCAACTTTAAGAAGCAAATTCTCTTGCATATACTCATTATCCAAATTCTAGTTTATTTTTTCCAACTAAAGTTGTGCTAGGTTCTCCCTGGAATATAAAATAAAAGGAGGATAATTAATAATTACTAAACCTCAGTAATATATTATGCTTTTTGCTTACATATCTTTATGTTCCTATTTAATGTTCAAATACTCCACAGAAACCCAGGAAAGTAATCAACGTAAAATAGTAAACAATGATGATTTCATTTTTTCTTAGCTCTGTGCTAAGTGCTGTAGGAAGTTGTGTGGCTCTTGAGCTCTGGAGCAATATTTTAAACAAAGATCTGATTAACTGCACCATACTATACTCATTCTCTATTCTTCCTCAAATGAGATTGTACTTATTATTTCTTTTAAAATCCACATAATATCATTTCCTTCTCAGGAATGTTTAAAGAATATCTAAGAAAATATATGTAAATAAAGCAACTGTGAAGTCTGACATATATTAGAAATTCAAAAATTGAATATTTTGTTATTTATTTGCAAAATACAAATGCAAATAAGGACACTGAAGATTGCTACTGAATTTCAAAAACTATCAGTAGCTATTAACAACTGGGAACTTGCTGCTATATAGTTATTTAGTATTTAATGTTTACCATATACCAGGTGTTTAGCTCTCATTCTTGAAAATCTGTAAGATGGATGTTATTGTCTTTGTTCAGATGAAGAAAACAATTCTCAGGAAAGAAAATCTCATGTCTTCTACAAAATAGCTGGCAGTTGTAGTACCCAAGCCTGTCTATTTGCAAAACCAGATCCTTTTTAGAACAGTTTTTGTTTGCCCATGTTTGAGTTCAGTCTTTTCACATCCAGGGTCTAACCTATCAAGCTTATTCCAAGAACCTTAGAACTACATAAGGTATGGCTGTTGCAGTTTGTATGTTATACTTTTTGAATTATTTTTTGAATGTTTAAATTTTATTTGTTGTTTACTTTAAGAAAGTGTCTTTCTAAGTTGTTAAACCTGACCTTGAACTTGTGATCCTCCTGCCTCACTTGAATTACAGGCCTGTGCCACCATGCCCAGTGGTCTAGTTTTTTAAAAACTACTTTCCTTCCTTCCACTCAACATCATTGAGTTTTCAATGAGAACCTGATGAGATCTCCATAATGGGACAGAAAATATTTCCCCCTTATTACATCAAAGAACTATATATGTGAAAGAGGAATCTGGTGCAGGGAAAGATTCTTAAAAAAACAGGGTAATTGCTTCAAGGTTTCTGATACTCAGCTGTTGAATAGAAATTATTAATTATCAAATATAAGAGAAAGGAAGAATGGTTTTCAAAATATTTCTCTTAATAATAATGCACTGCCCCATACACTGTCTCTACCCCTTTCCAATGTTGTTTATCCTTACATCTGAATGTTCCATTGAATATTTGTATTACTGTTCTCTCCTACATGCATCCATGGTACTTTAAGACATCAGCTTCTCTGCTTTTCTGAATCCATCTGCATAATTTAAACTCCTGAAAAGCATTGTCTAGGGCCATTCTATTCAAGTCACATTCTTGGGAATTCATGGTTTTCGACTCTTCTAGTTTTGAAATAAAAATAATAGTCTCACAGATTTCTGAAAACAACAAATGGTGTTGGCATAATGGTGTTTCCAGAATCAAACCTACTAAATCTAAATCACTAATGTTTCTGTTTCTCACATACTGAGCTACTACCATCTGACAAATTATAGCTAGAGCCAGGGGAAATATCAAGAATAATATTTTATATACTAATAGTCATCTATAGCTAGTTGTATTCTAGAGTTTCTGAATTTAAACTAAGAAAATCCAATTTTCTTATTTTCTCTCCTGAAGTCGTTATTAATTATTGTACAAAATTTGGGAATAAAAGATGAAAAATATTCCATTCTTTCCACAATTTCCCTTGGGTGTTTTGTGACATGATTATTCCCCTCTCCTGATAGAATTTCTCTTTACTTTTAAAACTTATGTACATTCCATCTTTTAAGACTATAAATTATGTTGCCTTAATTCTGGTCCTTTCAGAGTTTGATTAGATTTTCTGACCAGAAAGTTGGGATACTGTATTCCAATAGATAGAGCTACTGATGCAAGAATCTGACAATGCCTAGGGGGTTCCAGAAGTCATCAATGGTGTAGAGTTTGCAGAAGGAAACAAAACAATAGAATCAAGAAAATAGATGAGTGTGGAGGGACACACATATAGTTCCAGACAGTTGGGAAGCAGAGACAAGAGGATCACTTGTGCCCAGGTGTTTAGGGCCAGAAATGGGTAACATAATAAAACTGGTCTCTTAAAGAAAGAGAAAAAAGGAAAGACAACAAAACGGAATAAAGAAAAGAAATAAAGAAGTCAGAAGAAATGGAAAGAGAACTGATTACTTTCTTAAGCCTGTAGAACAATCATATCTGGATCCATTATCCAGTTTTGTCAACCAATTATGGGAACACCCATTCTTTTCCTGCCAAATTAGTTTAATTGGATTTCTATCACTTAAAAGTAAAATATATAAGCAAAATACTTTACCTCTCTATTCCTTTTACATATCTCCATTCAAATATTTTCCAACTATTTAACTTTGGGCGTGTCATCCATGAAATTAGTTAAATAAGGAATTATGTAAAATATGTATATACATATATGAATATGTATCATAAATATATATATATACATATATACATATATATGTATATATATATATATATATATATATATATATATATATATATATATATTTGTTTTTTACATGATTCACACTTTTCAGAACTGGGGATTGAACCCATGGATGCTCTACCACTATACTTTTAATTTTGGGCTATACTTTTAATTTTGTACTTTGAGACAGGGTCTCACTAAGATTCCCAGGCTGGTCTCTTACAATCCTCCTGCTTCAGCCTCCCAAGTAGCTAGGATTACAGGCATGCACTGCTGCACCCAACAAAGTTAAATATTTTTATTGAGCTTCTCATAGTTGTTGAGACCAAGGATAAAATGATCATAAAGAATTACTTATAACCTCAAAAAGCTTCCAAACTAAAGGAGAAAGCCAGACTTACATGGGTAACTTAACCATAAAAGCACATAAAAAAATAAAGGGAAAGAATTTTACTATAAATCATGGGTAATAAAGAATATCTACTAATAAGAGTCACATCTCTCTTACAATGTTCAGGAAAAGTGATGAGCTCTCTGTCTTTCCAAATACTCCTAATGAATCCTTATGACCTAAATATATTCTGTAAGAAATTAACCAGTTTTTATCAATACAAATTTAAAATTACTCAGAATGAAAAAATCATTTGGTTTTAGAGCTTATTTTTTATTTTAATGGAATATTAGGAAATAAGTTTTCCTGAAAAACTTTGATCTAATGATATGTTTTGCCTAAAATATTCAGTTGATAAGGACCTCTAGGACATGGCCAGCCGGGGTAATAAACACCATCAGGATTGATGGTAATGTCTGGGAGTGGGTAATGATGGTTAGGTTTCTATTCGTTAGCCTTACTTTTGTGTGAATGAATTTGTCAACTCCTTTTCAGAGAGAAAGTTTTGATTAATGAAGTAAAGAAACTAAGAAACTTATCTGAACAAAGAAGCCTAAATATAGGAAAGAGACAATGGAGAAAAGTCTTTTTTTTTTCTCACTCTACAGCAGTTAATTTTATTTGTTCAAGAGCTCTTACTACAAGCATTAAATTGAGCCTGGACTTTGATTCTGTAGCCCATATCACATATTAAAGAAGAAGCAAACTGACCCATGTACATGGATGCAGACTAAAGGCTCAGGGTTAATCACATTGTAATTTTCCAATTCCAATATCCTACAGCTCAGTAGTCACAGGTCTTTTAGGTTCTGGATGAACCACAGGGTATCTGCACTTTTCTTGAGCTGAGCACCTCATCATCCTTCAACTTCTGGTTGATAGCATTGGTTAATCCCCTAGCATTGAGGACACATGGAAGGCTCAGGAAGACTTAATTCTCAATGCCATACATCCCCTTCACCATGGTTGACATTGGGTAAATCCTAGATAGATTTTTAAACATGGATTCAATGAAGTCAGCCACACTTAGCCCAATAACCCAGTTGGTGTATCCTTTTAGCTTGATGACTTCATACACACTTTCAACCACCATCTTAAACACTTCCTTCCAGTTTTCACTATCATTATCTGTTCCCATTTCTGGATTTAGTTCCTGGAGAGAAACACCAGCTACGTTCACTCCACTACACACAGTCACACTTGAGTCACTATAATCTCCCAGAATCCATCCATGGCAGCTGCTGGAATGAGTGCCTAGTTTCTCAATCATAAGATAGTGAAATCAAGCAGAATCCAGATTAAACCCACTTCAAATCAGTCAGTGCTTGGGGAATCCACTTAGTTTCCAGGTAACATATGTAAGAATGTCCACTGGGTTGAAAACCACAATTATGATGCAATTGGGACTGTACTTGACAATCTGAGGAATAAAAAATTTGAAGACATTGAATTTGTCTGCACCAGATTGAGACAACTTTCCCCCTCCTGCTGACAGACTTCTGCAGTCACTACCACAATCTTAGAATTAGCAGTACAGAGAAATCTTTATCTGACATGATTTTATGTGTTTGAAGAAATAAACTTCCATTCATCATTTCTCCTTTGAGCTTATCTTCCAAAACATTCACCAGAGCAATTTCACCAGCCAGAGCATTTCCCCGAATTCTGATGTACATGCCATACCATCTTGACCCACACCCAAACAGTGATCTTATTCTTTGGGAGTGCTGCCTGTTCTTCTGCAACTGGTGCAATGAGTTTTTCCTTGAAGGTTGCCATTTCAAACAGTCGATAGAAGACTCTCGAGACTGCTGGAAGAGACTTGCAAAGACAATGTCAGCTATGTGCGTCTCCTAGGGCTCTGAAACTTGAGAAAAGTTAATGTATATAAATAAAGAACAACTTTCATAATTTTCCTCAGGCAAAATATTTGTACTCATTCCCCAATTCAGAAATGGGAAGATGACATTTAGAAAGAAAAAAAATATGTAAGTAACAAGCGAAGGATTCATATAACCAGATGTAAGAGAACACAGTTTTAAGTTATGTGAGACTATGATTCCCTCTCTTTTTGCATCTCTCCCATTCTAGTGTTCTGGAAGGTTTATACATTCCTCTTCTCTATCAATTTCTTGTGAGTCTTCTGAAGAAAAACTGAGTACAGACTGTTCCTAATTGTAAGACAAATAAAAGGAGACAGAGACAACATGCAGAGGCAGGAAAAGAAGTGGCTGCCCCTCTGAGCAGCCACACTTATTATATCAAAAATTACAGTAGTTCATCAGTACCATGACTACATTATTACTTAGTATTCCTTTAATCCCAGTTGCTAGATAATTGAGATCAAAGTCCAGAATGATTAAAACACAGAGTCCTTTTCTCTAAGGACATTAGCATAGTAACTAGATACCTTACCTGTATAGTTATCTTACTAACTTCAAGGAGAAACTGCTGGGCATTCCAAGGGCAGAAGACAGTACCTGTTACTCCCCAGAAGTTTGCTCTCCAGAGGAATGTTTCCCTGTACATTTCCACAGTCAGAATACCTACAAGACCCTATATTCTCAGGAGCTGTGTGCCTAAGATGAAGGTCGAAACTGATAAGACTCCAACATGAATGTCCTCTAGAAGGACATTGCTATAGCAGCCAAGCATCCTGTGTCTTTGCTCAGGGGTTTCCCAGCAGCCAGGCATTCCATGTCTTTGCACATAAACTTCCTAGTCACCAAGCATGCCACAATCACGAAGTTTATCAGAGATCCCAATCCTAAATACAGAACCCCTACACCTAGACAGAACAATAATTCTCTAGTTAAGCTAGTTTTGAAAGGAGAAAACCAGAAATTAGCAAACTTTAGACTGTGGGTAAAAGATAAAACAATATACACAAGAACACATTTTTAAATATAGTTATTTTGTTATAATGCTGCATACTATTTCTTTGCCAAAAATTCCAATTCACATAATACCAGTCATGTTGGTAACATTTTTCAAGCAAAATCCTTAGTGATAGAGCAATAAAATCCTATCTGATAGAGCAATAAAAATGATAAAAAGAAAACATCTGCTGAATTAATTAGAAAGAAATTTCTAATTGATTTTGTAAAGGTAAAATTATTACCATCAATCAACTCTTCAAGTCAACAATTAACCATCTCATACTTGTCTAGAAAGGAAGTGGGGTAAAATTTATTGTAAAAAATATTATTTACCTATAAAATAACTATGAGAATACCGTTCTTATAACAACAACAACAAAGAAAAACCTTCTTTACATTCTTCCCCCAACTATCTCTAGGAAATAGTTGTAATAAAAAAATAAGGTCTTATGGATTTTTGTAAGGTTATCTTCTATAATACCTTGCCAAAAATCACTGTGTGCCTGAGATGAAGGCCGAAACTTCTATAATACCTTGCCAAAAATCAGCTGTTACAAGTTACAAGAAACTGTGAATTATCTTTGTCATACATGTACCTTCTTAAACAAGGCCACAAAATGTATTCAATGAAATCGTTCTTCTCCAGCTCATCCTGGTTAAAGATATAAAGAACTGTTTATCAACAGATGACTAAGTAAAGATGATGTGATATACATATGGAATGAAGTTTTACTCAGCCATAAGGAAGAATAAAATTATGTCCTGTCTGGGTAAATGGATGAAATTGAAGAACTTGTGTGATGTGAATTAAGCCAGACTCAGAAAGTCAAAATCAAAAGTTGAAAGTCATATTTCACATGTCAAAGAAGGGAGAAAGAGAAAGCAAAGAAGAAGAAGAAAGTGGTATAGTGGGCAGAAATCTCATGAAAATTAGAAGGAAGAAAAAATAGAGTAAATGAAAGGAATCCAGAAGGAGGGAGAAGAGGATTGAACATGGGGAAATAAAATTTACCAAATCATGCTATGTCGATGTACAAATGTAACACAATGAATTTTGCACTTAGATAATTATAATAACATTATAATTATTATTATAATAATGAAAAGGAGATCAGTGAAGTAGAACAATTGGATCTGTGGAAGAAGAAAAGGGAAGGTAAAGGGATATGAAATCAATCAAATTATGTTATGGATATGTATGAATATGGCAAAGTGAATCCCACTATTATTTGTAATTTTAATGTGCAAATAAAAAATCTAAATTTTTTGAAAACTAAAGGAAATATTAAAAAAAATAGAAGTAATTCCATTTAAATAGATCAAGAAACATATTTAGTTACAGATTAAATTATTTTATGTGTTTATAATGAAAACCAACAGATAAAGACTTTTTTTTCAGAAAAACACTTCATTGCTTATTTAGCTTATTGTGCTTCTCTTTAGGTCCTATTGTTTACTGTATTACATATAGTACCTATTTGATTTTCTGTGCAAACATTACTGATGAAATCAATTTTGATTTTCTGAATAAAATAACAACATTAGTTTTCAACAGAAAAACAACTAATAAATACAGAAAAATGTTTGCTACTTGGCAACTATAGATCTTTTATTTGCTACTCTGAAAAGTTACCACAAATTTGATGGTTTAATACTATGTGATTTGTTTTTCATTTTATATCCCTGTATATAACTAGCCAGGATATCACTACACCAAATGCAATGTGCCAAGAAGTTTGGGTTTCTTTCAGGGGCTCTGGAGGAGAATCCTTATGTATTAGTCTTACAATATTACTACAAGTCAAAAATTATGCTAACACACACACACATACACCCACATAATATATAATATATTATACATGTCTATATATATTAAATTGGAATATATTTATAGTCCACAGTTAATGGCATTTGCCAATAGAGTAGACATATAAATGAAGAAACAAAGGAATCAGGGTCCTTAATTTTCTGTGACCAATAGCCTGTTTTCTGAGATGAAATGATTCAGGTGATGCATGTTTGGAAAGAAAAATAAATAAATGTGAGAATATTCAGCCTGAAGGTGGTATTTGAAGATAATACTAAGTGACACCATCTAAAGAGAGTTTTAGAGGCAATTAAGCAGTAGAGGAGTATAAAGTCCTTGGTAATGACAGCACTGAAAAAGTTAGAAACAGGAGGAAGAATGATTCCTACCTAGAGTGGTGAATGGGGAGAGGGAGGGAGGGAGGGAGAGAGAGAGAGAGAGAGAGAGAGAGAGAGAGAGAGAGAGAGAGAGAGAAAGGTGAAGACAAATCTTGTAAATCAAGAGAATACATTTTTCCCCAAATGAAGTTCCAGTCCACATTATCAAATGTTGACTAAGAAGTGAGTAAAGCAAAGACTGAGATTAACCATTGGATACGTCAACATTGCATTCCTTGGTGACCCTGACAAATGAGGTTTCAGGAGAGTAGTGGGGTTGAAAGATTAATTAATATGGGTCTAGGAGAAAGAGTGTGGAAATTTAAAAAGTAGAAAACAAATGAAAATATTTAAAGGAGATTTATTATGGAGTAGTATATAGAAATAAAAGTGTATTTACATTCTGCTCCAGCTGCCAAAACAGAATACTACAGAGCTGGTGGCTAATGCAAGAGGATTTATTTTCTCACAGTTCTGGAAGCTGCACACAACTGCAAATTCAAAGTTCTGTCAGGGATGAGTTCTGGTGGGGCTCTCCTCCTGACTTGTATTCAGCTACCTTTTCACTGTCTTCTCACATGACTTCTTCTTTGTAGTCATGAATAGAGAGATACCTAGTATCTCCTCCACTTCTTATGAGGACACCAGTTTTATCATAAAAGGGTCCCACCAGATAACTTCAAATAATTCCCATTCACACTGGGAATTAAGGCTGCAGCATATGAATTTTAGGGGAACACAATTCAATTCATAATAGAGAGGAATACACAGTTAAGGGAATGTTGTGTCCTAAACAGTGCATTTTCATTATGGAATATTTCTTGCCTTCTAACAACAGATCATGAAGGGTGTCCCTACCATCAGCCTATTTGTCTTACTATATGACAGAGATCCCTCCCCCAAATTTAATTTGTGGGAATAGCTTATAAATGTGTCCTGGGAGCAATTTTGATTAAATCCAAATAAATGATAAATAGCATGCTTAAGTCCATTTATATTTATTTCTCCTTTGTTAACTGTGTTGGCAACACCTCAAAATTTAGTGCTATCTGCAAATTTCATTAGCAAGCAATTTATTCCCCCCTGGAGATGATTAATAAAGAGGGAAAATAAAACCTGACCTCATGCCAAAGCTCCGGCAGCCCCCCTACCAGCCACTTCCTCACAACTGGACGAGCTCCCATTTATCACCACCTTCGTTTGTACTAGCTCAGCCAATGTGCCAAATGATGTGATAGTGTTCATGTCCAAGCCAACTTGAAACAGGTCAGAATACTAACTTTTCTGAGACACTGCACTACATGCTTCAACTATAACCCCAATAAAACTCAGATTGCATTTCACAAAGCTACTAGCTTTGTCTTTCTGCAAACAGTTACAATGTTTGGCATCAGGTATTTTTTATTAGCCCTTATAGCCATATTACTTAGTCTATTGTTCTCTGGGTGTTTATAGATTCCCTTTCAATATGTAGAACTGAAAGCCAAAAAAAAAAAAAAAATACTGAGATCACACATATCACATAACTTTGACTACTCCCTTCTGTTTGAAGGTTTGAGTCCTGGCTGCTTTTCTTCAATGCTTGGCATTATTCCAGTTCTTAATGATATTTCAAATATTCTTCTAAGTAGTTTAACAAATGTCAGCCCACTTTTCCTTCCCCTAAGTGATAGACTATTCTGATATTAATATTCTTTGAGTTTGAGTTTAAATGTAGCCATGGGATTAAGTGGATTTGGGTTGCTTTCTCTTTGTTTCCCTC
The DNA here is from genome assembly GCF_048772815.1 of Callospermophilus lateralis. Taxonomy (NCBI): domain Eukaryota; kingdom Metazoa; phylum Chordata; class Mammalia; order Rodentia; family Sciuridae; genus Callospermophilus; species Callospermophilus lateralis. Next base: position 133,556,474 of record NC_135306.1, on the reverse strand, counting down.
TTCAGATCTTTTGTTGAAGAATTTTTGCATAATTGATAGAATCAGTTGTGCAATTAATCTGATTTGGCTATTAAGGCTTAGTACATTATATTAATCTTTTTAAAGTTTTTTTTTCTTTGATTGAATAGCTGGTTCTTTATTTTAAAAAAGTCAAAAGTAGGTTTGAACTTTTGCCCTGCAAACCTGATTCAAAAATCAGTTCACCATAAAAAAGGAGTTAAACCCCAACAGCTGGAGTTTGGGTTGATTTTTTACATTTTTTTCTTTGTTTTGCTTATTTCAACCTAAGAGTAAAATTTTAGTATTATATATGTTAGGAAAAATATGTCTGTGATCCAAGCTAATCTGGCTTAAAAAATACCTGGAACCCTTATTAATTTTATGTAACCACTGAAAGGAATACTTTTATTCTTTCATGGTCATTTAAAAAATATCTAATATATCTGTGTTACAAAAATAAAACAACACTGGCAGATAATTTTCACAGTATCATCAGTAACATGTATTTTACAATTTTGGTTAAAAATGAAAGAGTTTAAATATTGTATCAACTCAGAAAAATACATCATTTAAAATAAATTTATCATTTAAAGAATATCAGAGAGAATACTTCATGTTTCCCAGCAGCACTGGAAAAGCACCTTGTTATCCTATTAATATACATACTTGACATTCAGCTCTTTATTGGAATATAGCTAGGTTTTTCCAGGTACTTGAGAATTTCAGAAAATCTTTCATGGGAATTAACAGACGAATAGCCAGATTTGTCAGTATGTCTCATTCAGTTTTGTAGATAAGTGTTTTAATATTTCCACTTAAGTCTGGGGCTATAGCTCAGTGGAAGATTGTTTGCCTAGTATGTGTGAGGCACTGGGTTTGATTCCTAAAGAAACATAAAAAATAATATAAAATAAAGCCATGCTGTCTACTTACAATTACAAAGAAAATCATATGTATATTCATTTCCACTTAATTTTTTTCATTGATACTATATATTCAATGTATTTAGCAGCCTGCTGGTAGGATTAGGGTATCAGTTATCTGATTTTTTTTGTCATCACAGTCCCAACATTTGTAAGATTGCAAGGGAAAACCAAAGTCATTGTAACATTAAAAAAAAATGTACTAAGTAACTGATACTTATTCAATTAGTTTCTAATAAATATGACTTTATACTTAAAAGAACACTGAACTGAGACACTAAGTTTTATTAGTTTTTTAAAGGTAATGGTTTCTCAGCTAGGCATCAAAAAAGTATAAGTAATATTTCATAGGTCATGGTGAGTTTAAGGACACAATGAGAGATGAAAATGAGCAAAGCAAAAGGTAAAAAACAGGAAATATTTAGGGAAGATAAGTCAGAGGCTATTGTAGGTGAGTGATGGTGACTTGGAATCCAATGTGTGTGTAGGGTAGCTTGCCAAGAAGTCAACCTTTCTACCTTTCTAAGAGAAGAATTGTGAAGCTATTAAGAAATTTAAGAAAAATTATGTAACCATAATCGAGCTACATACCAATCTACATGGAGTCTCCATGGGAAATAAACAGATTGGAATCAGGGAAACTAGTTAAATGGATATTGAAAAAAAAGTCAGGACAAAAACTAATAAATATACATATTAAATGAAATTTTACTGAGATTTTAGTATCTGCGTAATACTTTTCAAGGTGATCAGAATACAAAGTGATCTAAAAAGAGCAAAATCTCCAACTATATAGAGAAATATGAAACAGTATAAACATAACAATAAAACATAACCTATAACACCATACCTTACATATTTTTAGGAGATGTTAAGTGAAAGAATCAAGAACATGGGGTGGGGAATGAGGAGAGTTAGAATTTTCAATAAAGCTGTCAAGGTAAGCCTTGTTGTAAAAGTAACATTTGAGGAAATTTTGAGGGAGTGGGTGACAAGGGTATCTGGAAGAACCATGTTTTCTACAGAGGAAAAAACGAGGGGGAAACTTTAGAGGAAGTATGTCCATCAGGTTCAAGACAAGATTATAAATCCATGCAGCTGGAGCAATATGAATGAAGTGAGATAGGACCTGGGAATTGGGAGATGCATTAGGGGTTTAATGGACTCTTTAATTTTTGTTTTAAATGGGAGCTTGTTCAGGGCTTGGGTAGAGGTTTGACATGTTGAAATTCATCTTTAAAGAAATAACTAAGTTTTTAAGAAAAATTGACTTCTATATTGAAAATAGACTCTCAGACAGGGGCAGGACCAGGTAGAAATTTAGATGCCTAAATGCAGTAATAAAAAATTATAACATCCAAGTGACAAGAGTGTTAGTAGTGAAGGGTATGAGAGTAGTGAGCAGAACCTGGATTATGATGGCACTAATAGAAATGGAAACTTGTGAACTAAGTGGAGATTTATAGGTTTTGTGAACTGCAAATACAGGATGGGAACAAGAGACTTCAATCACTATTCCCAAGTTTTTATTCAGACTGATAGCATGGAAACAGGTGATTAAGGAAGATGAGCTAGCTTGAAGGAAGAAGAGTTAGCTTTAGTGAAAAGTTAATGATTTTTATCAGGTCAAAGAACTCAGCAAAAAAAAAAAAAGAAAGAAAAGAAAAAGAAAAAAAATGCATTAAATGTATTTACACACACATATCCATGCATAAATTTATGGGTGGGTGGGTATGTTCATAAAATTATAGACAGATCTGAGATTTGTGGAACATTATCTCATCAATTTAGAGGGTCTCCTTCAAGAAAAATAAAGTAAAATTACAAATAAAAAATTGAGCAATCCTAGATATGGTCCACAAAAGTGACAGGTTAAAACTTAAACTTCACAATAAATTTCTTTCTGGTTATACCACATAACAATGAAATCTCCAAAGAAATTAAGGCAGGGTATCACTTTAGGAGAAAATAGGTTCAGGCACTAATACAAGGTGGAGGTCCAGCAGAAGAACCAAGGAGAAGCAGCTCATCTGAAGTTATGGTTTTCAGCATGAAGTGACTGGGGTGGTCAAACATTTGTAACTGGCTATAGGAAAGGTTACGGACTATATGCAAAGATCTTATAACCATGGTATATTGTGATTTGATTCTTATTTTAGTGGATCTTTCAGATTACAAATGGTAACAAGTGATACAAAAGCCATAAAGATAGACTTATTGGAGAAATAAGTCTACATGATTACTCCATTGTCTTGTTTTTCATTACTATGAAACTATTACTAAACTAATCGCTGTTTTAGTACTATGTATGAAAATATACTGATTCTAAAATACATTAAATACCTTATCCATGAGAAGGAAGGTAGCATATCTGAGACCAAGGACTCCCTAATATCCCCAGAGACTCTTATGCTTAACGGATCTATATGTCTTTGAATAATTCATTTGAATTTACTTTACAGTTAGCCTCTGCTTTTTAGGGTAGCTTGTCTTTCTAAGAGCTCAAGAAAGTTAACAACAACAAAGATCATCCATTGTGATTTACACAATTATAAAATTTTCATCAAAAGTAGCTCTCACCAATTCTCTAAATTATTTAATTTTCTGAAGTATTTGGCATAGGAAAAATAAAATATCTTAAAACTCCTATTTCCATGCTTTTTTGTAGTTAAATGATTTAATAACATTATAGATAATTTTGTCTGTTTATGCTATAACAGGGCAATTTAATAGTTACTTTTCTATTTATAAATCAATAAAAAGTATTACTAGGTAACAATGACTATAATATAGCCAAAGGAGTGATCTGTTAAATAATTTACCACAGTTATTAGTTACAAAACTTTAAAATAAATTCAGATATATTGTTCTAAAAGTACGATATTTAAGTGAAAGCTTTCCAATTGCATATTTTAATGATTTTCTCTTTCTCCCAGTGTTCACCCTTTCTCTCTCTTGAGGGTCCTTCTGTATATAACATGCTTAATTAAACCTCTTAAGTTTGGCAAAAAAAATGATCTTTTGACCTTATGTCTCTTCTTACCACTATTTTATGTCCTCTCTTACTTTCACAGTCCATTTTATTGAAATAATTTTTATCCTCACAGATTTTACTTCCTTGTCTACAATTCATGCGTAAACTTACTGAAAGTCTGGCTTTTCACTCGCATATCTCAAAAGAAACAACATTTTATTAGCAAATTCAATGATCTATTGTTGATTTTTATTTTTATGCACAAAACAACAACAAAAATTCATATCTCATTAAATTATATGATTAAAATGCATCTATTATTTAATAAATGAGAATAAATATAATCAATTTCTGTTGGGCATAAACATGAACATCAATATGCTATGAATACAAGTCAGTATATTTACCAAGTTGGTCCAAGACTGATAACAAGATGACTCAGTTTACATAGCCTACATGGAGATGTCCTATTGTTTCTCAGCTTTTTAGAAGTCTACCCCTGAGCTACTTGACTCAATTGTCTAGGCACAAGCACCTCACAGAGGTCCATTACAGGCTAAAGTTTTGTGGGTGAGAGAAAAAGCTGAGTGTTCTCCACAAGAAAGAAACAATAGATTAGGCTCAAAAAAATGAGCCAAGAAAAGTTTTAAAAGGTGCAGTGTGTGACATATTGTCTGTATCTTCCTACTTAGTGATCACAAGGGACTTCTTATGAGGATGTCAACATTTTCCAAGACATTAACAGGGGTACTGGGCTGCTTTTGTTAACATTTTATAGCATTATGCTTTGTAGTGTTTTTCAGGATATATGTAATTATCAGCTAAATTTTACTTCATTGATAATAAACTGATTCAAGCATGCTTTTTTTATTTATTTTTTTGGTCCACATTCAGAACATTGTAAATACTATTTCCATTGGGTGGACCATTCTCCTCCCTTACTACCCTTAACCTCCCTTACCTGGAATGGTTAATTCCTATTTTTTCTTCATGCCTTAACTTGATCTTTAAAAGCCCTCCCTGCTGTCTAGTGTACAACTAATTTCTCAGCAGTTAGTAAGCATGACCTTTTAGAAAGGCTGCCCAAATGAGTTATCCAATCTAGCCCTCAAGGAAAATTTCTGCTGTGAAAAGTGAAAGAGGTATCTATGATAATACTCCTGAAGAGAAAACTGGCAGACTTCAAGGTACAGGTGACCCATGGTACTAATTAATTCTCAAGCTCTTAGCATAAGAGAGTAAAAATGGGTCCTCAAAATCAAATTATATTTTGCTAAACATTCTTCTTTGTAGTAAATGGGTTATGTAATTTTAGGTAACATGGGCACTCACACACATAGGTTTTATTTGTCAATGCTTTTGCTTTACTTGATATTTCCCTGTCTGCAATGTTCCCATGAAAACTGTTCATGCTACAACTATGATGTGCATTTGCATGGTGGCCAATTTTTTTACACTTGAAAAACTAATTAAATATTCTGCTTCTCTGAATTCTGAGTAATTAATGAAGTGTGTAGGAATTAGCAGCTGGAGGTAGCACACTGTGATCTTTTCCTCTATCATTGTCCACAGTAAGTACTTAGAATAAGCAAGAGACATTCATTATTTGCTTTACTTCAGAGGCTTTAATTAAAAAAAAAAAAAAAAACACAAGGAAAAGAAAAAATAAAGTGGCTCAGTTGTGAGTTTATTTTTTGTTTTTCTTCTGCTTTGTTTTTATTTCTTCAATTCTGAGTTAAGGAATTCCATGTGGTTAGATATCTGAATAGCTGCCATTACTTGAATGTGCTGAGCTGACACAATATGTACTAAGGAAAGTGAAAGAAGATTTTCTATCTTTTGCCATGAAATTATTGAAAGTTTTTGTATCCAAATTGTCAATTTTCAAAATTCTTTGTATATACTGGCTGAACTAAAAGCAATGTAATGTCAGAAAGTTAAAGCACTATCTTAAACAGATGTTTATTGACGTTTTGATTCTACAGAAATCCTGAACTCCCAGTACACCCAACACAATTTAGGTATGATTGCTGTTATAAAGCAGCATATGTCCACCTTCCACATTAGTGCCTCCAAAATTCCTATGATCTAGGTTCTACCTTTTGTCAAGACCCCTGATCCAGTATCCTGACTCAATGTCTTAAGTGAATTACTTCCTCCAATTCTCTTCTAGAGACTCTATCCATGAGATAATACTTTTTTGAGGCAGTCTTTTAAAAAGCAGTTTAAATTTTGTTTTCTGTGTTGGATTATCTATTGATCTCTATTCAGAGATGTTTCTCATGCTTAACTTCATTTAAAAATTTCATAACAGTGCACAATTCTAAGGAAAACCATGAACAAAGCAATTGTCTGTCTTTCGTAAATCAGTCTGGGCCTGAATGTGTTATATCATACAGTGCCAAAGTCTTGTGAATTTTAAGTGTTCCCGGGTATTTCCACAGCAGTACAAAGAAATCTGAACTCTCTCTCTTTTTGAAATGATGGCTGCCAACTTTCCTTTCTTAGATAATAAGTGAAACAATATAGCAAACAAATAAAGAGCTGAAGTGGAGAGCACTGTTAAGGAAAAGACACCAGCAGCCCAACAAACCTGGGAAAATGTTCTAATTGACACAAGGTACCAAAGCATTTATGTTAATATTAACCTTGTAAAATAAAACCTCAACTCTCCAAATGTCACTGCTTTCTAAGGTTCAAGGAAGTTCAACACAAAAAGTGGATTCTCTTTAGAAATAAAAGGAATTATAAATTAACACTGATTGAAGAACCTTTTTCTCTGCCTTGAAAATTGTTGAAGCTCCTCCCTTTAAGGATCTAGAGTCGGCTTCCTTCCTTCACTTGCTGTGATGTTAATTACATACCTGTCAGCCTACCTACTCTATTTAGAAGGAGAGTTGCACATTTTTCCAACAACCCACCACTTAGTTCTCTTCCAATTTTTAAATAGTGCTGACTGGTACTTTTTAATTAAGATTTGACAGTTGAAATTTGCATTCCAAAAGCTCACTGAATTCCATGGCGTTAGACTGCTTATTTTGTCCCCCCACACACTCCACAGTCATTCTAAGGCCACTTTGTTGAATATATGATTTCCTGTGCCTGGGTTTCAATAGCATGAATTCTATAGATTATAGGCAATTTGGCCTTTAAACTATTGTAAATGATCATTTGAGATTTGATGTTCTGTTAATGTAATATAATTTGGCATGGTGGAATTTGTGTAACTGTTAAGATACTTATCTTTGTCCTATTCATTTTTAATTTATATTCCCTACAAGCAAAGGAATTTCTTGCAGTTTAGTAAACTTTCATCTTATAACTCTGTGGCTAATGCTGGGATTTTGAAATGTATTAAGTGTAGAGGCTATATAAATTGAGAGCTAAATTTTTGTTCACAAAAGAAAAAGCTAGACTTTTGAAAAATAATGTTAATGACAAGATAATGCTATTTGTGATAAACATATTTTAAACAACATGTGACCCAAACAAAAGCTTATCTGTGAACATATGTGGAGTTATTTTTTAAACAGTGTGCAGGCACAACAAAATAGACCTCAACTGTCTGGTTATCAACTATGCCAATAGCAGAAACAACTTTTTCAAGGCCTATACAAATTTAGAGTATTTTAAATTATATATTAAATAATATCCTGTTACACATTATAACTACTGAAGTATCAAATAAAATTAAAAAAAAAACATATTAAGGGGAAACACACCTGTTTACCTAAAAATGGTATTATTTCTAAATGGTACGCAATTGTTATTTTTAGTCATGACTTAGGTAAAGTTTATAAAAAGCACTAATTAGTCAAAGTAACTATTTTCAAATCAAATCACAGAAACTGCTATAATCCCAATCTATCAGATATCAGTAATATCAACAAGGGTGTGTTTGTATAGAAGAGGAGCACTTGTTTCCTCAAAGATCCATCAATTCCATTTAATCCCATCAGTAAAATTTTACAATGTGGGTCAAAATACTATTTCTAAAATTCAGTATTAATAGCAAGACAGTGTCTTCGGTGTCACACTTCAAAACATCTATCAAAACTGAACACATTTTACATTTAAATACTAGATTAGTTGTTGAATGATGAAATTCTCCACAGCATTTTTACAGGATTTCAAATCTATAGAATAATAGATGTTATGGTTTAAATATGAGTTTTCCCCAAAACCCATGTGTGTAACAATGGAAGAAAGTTTAGAGATGAAACAATTAAGCTATGATAGCCTTAACCTCATCAGTGTGTTAATAGCCTGATAAGGATTAACTGGCTATAGACTGTAGGCAGGTATTGTGTGGCTGGAGGAGGTAGGTCATTAGAGGAAGGCATTTGGGATATATATTATGTGAATGGAGCTTAATCTCTCTATCTATCTCTCTATCTCTATCTCTGTCTCTATCTTTATCTCTATCTCTGTGTCTGCTTTCTGGAAGGATGTCCTAAGCTGCTTTCCTTCTGCCATGCCCCTCTTTCATGATGTTCTTCTTCATCTTAACCAGAGCAATAGAGCAAGCTGTCTATGAACTGAGACCTCTGAAACATGAGCCCAAGTAAACTTTTCCTTCTCTAAAGTTGTTATTGTCAGGTCTTTTGGTAACAGCAGTAAATAAAAACTAAAATAATATAGTATTCAAAATGCCCAGAATACATTACAAAAAAAAAAAATTGAAGTACAAGAACCAGAAACTTTTGACCACATTTCAAGACAAAAGACAATCAAGATGTTAACCCTAAAACAAAGCAAATGATGAATTATCAGTATCTTAGGCTGTTAGGGCTGTTAAGTCACAGACTAGGTGCCTTAAATCACCAAATCTATTATCTCACAGATCTGGTATTCAATCCAAAGTATTGTGCTTAGTGACTGCTGTGGTTTTTCTTCTTGGCTTAAAGATTGCTCCTTTATCATTATATGCTCACATTGCCTTTCTTCTGTGCACGATTTCTAGTGTCTCTTCCTTTTCTTGTGATGTGTGTTAGTTAGCCTTCCATTGCTATTGCAAAATACCTGAGAAAATCAACTTTTAAAAAAGGGAAGATTTTTTGGAACATAGTTTCAGAAGTCAGAAGTTTTAGTCCATTGTCACGTTCACCCTACTGCTTCAGACTTAAGGTGAAAGTAATTATCAAGTTGAAGAGTATATAGTGAAAAAAAAAAAAAGTTTCTCCTAACCTCATTGTGGCCAGGAAGCAGAGTGAGAGAAAAAGTGGTCAAGGACAAAATATGAAGTTCATGAACATGTTTTCAAGATACTACTTCCTCCAACTGGACCTTCCTGAGATTTCAGTAACCTATTAGATTATGAATTCATTCATAGATGAACCCATTGATGAGGTTAGGGACCTTTTGATTCAATCACCTCCCATTTATGAATTCTACCATATTGAAAACCAAAGTATAAGCTTTTGATAGAAATTTTAGATCCAAGCTATAAAAGGAAGACATAAAGTTAGTATAAATTTGTCAAAATGGATTAAAATAAAATCTATCCATAGCTCTGTGTTTAAAAATAGGTAAATTAAAAAAATAAATTAATATATCATGAAATTTTTACAATTATAATATAATGTATTTATCTTCATTAATTACCTCCCTAAAAGTCTCCATATACAGTTACATTGGATGGTAGAGCTTCAGTGTACAAATTTTAGAAAAAAAAATCTAGTTCATAGCAGTCAGACAAAAGCTTTATACTATCTATGAAGATTTTTTTTTTTTAAAAAAGACAAACACTTAGAATAATTTGAAAAAAAAAAACAGTATTGAAATGTACAATTCCTGACATGAAAAGCAGTCACAGGCATGGTTTAAATAGTGGAATAGAAGTAATAGAATGAATTGTGAATGAAACTGAAGATGTGAAAATAAAAATTATTCCTTCCATGAGAAACAAAATATGAAAGTCTGAAAAATAAATAAATAAAAGCTAAGGATCATATACCAGCATGAAAGTAGAAACTGATGTAAAAGTGTTGAAGAAATAATACTTGAAACTTTTAAAACTTAGTGAAAGATCTGAATTTAGAAACTCAAGGTCAACATATACAAAGCAAGAAAAAATCAAAGTAAACTGCTCAGTAGCTTCAAATTCAAAATGCTACAAAAATGAAACAAAGGAAAAAATCTTAAAGTCTTGAAATATAATAAATAACATTATCAAGAAAAAAAGAAGAGATATAGGATAGTTAAATATGAAGAACAAGAGAAAGAGAAATGTAAAATATATGAAAATATATAAGTGTGTTTTTCTTCTCTTATGCTCCTTTAAGCATGTGTAAATTTTGGATGTATAAATTGTAATACTTTCTGGCACCATTTCAAGTTATGTAAATACAATATGTGTGATTAAAAAATAGCATAAGGGAACAGGGGAAGTGAAAAGAAGCCTCCAAGATTGTAAAGTTGTTAGTATAAATTTTAAAATGTGATCTATAAATAAATTATAGAAGCCTAAATGCCCATATTATAATTTTCACCAATGGCAGAGACATACAAAGAAATAAAGCCAAAATTTAATAGATAGTTTTAAATAAAGCATTAAAAACATCCAAATACTCAAAAAGAAACCAGGATAAAGATATAGAACAACTAAAATCAGAAGGGATAAATACAAAGGCAAATTTTAAACCATATCAACAATAAAATTAAAGTTTTAACATAATAATAAAAATAGATTGTCAAATTGGATTAAAATAAAATCTATCCATAGCTCTGAGTTAAAACAATAGATAAATTAAAATAATTAAATTAATATATCATGAAAACAATAATTCAAAATAAGTCCTTTTGTCAAAGTAATAACAAAAAATAGACTTCAGCGGAAGAGATATTCACAGGAGTGAAGAGATGCATTACACAATAATAACAGGTTTAGTTTTACAAGAAAACATGACAATCCTAAATGTGAATGTACCTAGAAACAAGCACCAGAACTCAAAATACAGTCTACAGCCTTTTCTGTGGGTTCCACATTCATGGATTCAATCAATTGCAAATAAAAAATGTTTTTAGGCCTATGATGGTTGTGTCTGTACTGGACATGTACAAGCTTTTCTTCTTCTCAGTATTCTCTAAACAGTAACTGTTTATATTGCTTTCACATCATTTACATATCATACATAAGTAGACATGACTTAAAGTATGAAAGTAGATGTGTGTAGGTTGTGTGCAAAGTCTATGCCATTCTGTACAAGGGATTTGAGCATCTAAAGAAGATGTCTCTTAGAAAAAACTTTCTTTGCATTCTGATAGATGACTATACATGAAGCAAAAGCTAACAGAACTCCAAAGAGTAATAAATGAATTCACAAATGGAGTTAAAGATTTCAACACTCTTTACTCAATCATGATCAAGTAGACAGAACATCACAAAAGATAAAATACATGAAGAATGTGGCAAAAACCTTGATTTAATTAACATGTATACAACAATCCATGCATGGAAAATTCTCTATTTTCACAGATATTCTGGAACACTTACCATGATGTACAACATTCTGGTTCATAATACAAACATTAACAGAGTTAAATAAATAGAAATTATGCAAAGTACATTCTCTGACCACTTCAAAATTTAATTAGAAATAAATAAAAGAGGGGCTGTGGATGTGGCTCAAGCGGTAGTGCACTTGCCTGGCATGCGTGAGGCCTAGGTTCGATCCTCAGCACCACATACAAACAAAGATGTTATGTCCGCCGAAAAGTAAAAAATAAAAAATATTTTAAAAAATTCTCTCTCTCTCTCTCTCTCTCTCTTCTCTCTCTAAATTTTTTTTTTAAAAAAGAAAGAAAAGAAAAAATTCTGAAGATTTCTCAAATGTCTGCGAATTAAAACACATGCTCATAAAAAACTCATGTTTCCAAGAGGACATCTCAAAGGAAATTGAAAACTATTTCACACTGAACAAAAATGCATGTCCACATTTGTGGGGTCAAGCTAAAGCTGTATGTAAAGGAATATTTATAGCATTAGTGTTTATATTTGAGAAGAAGAATGTTCTAAAGTCAATAATTTAAATCAAAGAAGATTTACTAAAATACAAAGAAAGCAGAAGGGAAAATAATATAAATGAGAAACCAATGAAATTAAGAACTGAAAAAAAAACCAGAAAACCAATGAAATGAAACCATTTTTCAAAAGATTAAGCTTTTAGCTAGACTGACAAAGAAGAAGAAAACATTGAGAAAGAGAGAGGGAGGTTGGGAGGGGGGAGATGCCAATTACTAGTTTTAGAAATGAAAGAGCAAATGACAGTACAATCTAGGAGACATGCTGAGAAAAATACTAAGAACAATATTATGCACATATATTTAACATAGGTAACACTGGCTAATTTCTTGCAGAACAAAATCCATAAAACCTAACTCAAAAGAAGATCAGTAATCTGGATAGTTGTGTTATTAAATGAATGGGATTCATACTTAACATTCTAACAAAGATATCTTAACATTCTTAACATTCTAACATTCTTAACATTCTAACAAAGATATCTTAACATTATAACAAAGCAGCACATAAGAGGTTAATTTTATGACTAAATGGGGATTTCCTAGTTAAACAAAGCTGTTCCAAAAGACAGAAAGAAGTTAATGTAGTTCATTATATGAACAAATTAAATATATGCATGATCATCCCAGCTTGCATAAATGTCATTTCATAAGTTCCTTCTTGCTTTGGTGAGATAATTTCTTTGTATTAATCAGGAATTGGACAATCCACTGGGGCCCTTACAGTATGGAAAACAATATAGTCCACTGATAAAAATGGTAATCTCATCCAAAAACAAGCTCACAGAATAATATTTGACCAAACATTTGAGTATAATGACCCACTGAGTTGTCATACAATTAACCAATATATCTCCTAAATTACTATACAAATTCAATACAATTTTAATCATTATCCCACTGTTCTGTGTCCCCACCACCACCACCACCACTTTTGAAGAAAATCACAAGATAAATTACAAAATTTATGCAGAAAGAAAAGGATGTAGATTACTCAAAATAGTTTCAAAATAAAACAATTATTTTAGAATCCCTTATTTAAAGATTTAATACAAATCTACATAATATTTGAAATATTTATTTTTTAGTTTTAAGTGGACACAATATCTTTATTTTACATTTTTGTGGTGTTGAGAATAGAATCCAGTGCCTCATGCATGCTAGGTGAGCACTCTACCACACCCCAGAACTCAAAGACAACCTTTTTAAGAAGGAAAAAAAAAGAAAAGAAAACAATTTTAACAAAGACCAAGCTACACTCATCTTACACAAAAATTTATTGAAAATTGATTGTAAATCTGTGTAAATCCTAAATGTCTCAAGGGTCTAAAATAAAATAAAAGGCAAAGTATCTCTGGTTTTATATTAGGCAAATATTTCTTAAATATAATTTCTAAAAACCCATTGATAAAGTATATTAATTTGATATTATACAAATTATAAACTAATCTGTAAAACATGTAAGACAATGAAAAGGGTAGGCTATAAAATTTGAGAATGTATTTGCAAAACACATCTGACAATGGACTTGTTATCAAAATATACAAAAATCAATTAAAATTCAATAATCAGAAATTTAAAAAAAAATAAAAATAGAAAAAATATATGACCACATATATCATCAGAAAATGTGGATCTATGGGTGGCAAAAACATACAAAAGGATGCTCAATATCAATAAAATATGTGAAAGGCACATAAACACATTAAAAGCAAATTACATCTCCAAATATACATGACTTCAAGAAAAAAGAAGTTGACAGTGAAGTGACACACCCTTTCTCTACAGAAAAGCCCTCTTCACCATGGCTGATTTTAGGACTGTCAGCAAAAGAGTCTCTGCAAAAGAGTTCAATGTAGATAAACTTCCTATTTTCCTGTCACCATGTTTACTTGGCCACAGGCCAAGAAGATACCAGCACTCCAGGTGCTGGACACCCCCTTACTAGTTTTTCACAAACATATGTAGTATAGTACTTTGAAGAAATGTGCAAAGAAATCCTCTGGCCTTGAGCTGGGCTTCACAGAGATGTCTACATTTTTAAGATAAGAGAAGTTATCAACTGGGCTCCATGGTAACAGCTGGCAGGGGGAGAATAGAAAGGGGAGAAGAAGCTCTCCTCTTCTCAGGTGTTGTCCTTGAAGAGTTAACTTGCCCAGAACAGTGAAAGAAAAAGCTGCTTTTATGTGAACTTTAGCTAACTGTAAACTTCTGAGCCCCTCCCCTTAAATGCTGGGTATAAAACTCTGAAACTACCTGAACTCGGGGTTCAGGGGATTGATTAATTACAGCAAAGCTGTGCCCTCTGAACCTGGCTGCAGCCAAATAAAACTGTTTCCTGCTATCTTCAGTGCCTTTCCTCCTTTGTCCCTACAACAACAGTACAAAATGCTGGGGAAGAACCTCCACTATTGATTCAATTGAGAATGCTGCAGACATTTTGGAAAAGTTTGACTTTGTCTTATAATGCTAAACCTTTACTTACATGATCCCATAAACTTGTCCTAGGTCTTTACCTAAGAGAAATGGCCTGTTCATGATTTTTTTTTATGGTTTTACTCATAATTACCCAAAACAAGCAACAGCCCAAGTGTACTTCAATTATGAATGGATAAACCTATGTGGTACAGTCATGCATATTCAGCAACAAAAAGGAAATTGTGATATGTGAAAAAACATGTATGCATTGTTGTAAGTAAAAAATCAATCAGCCAGACTAAAAAGACCACATACTACATAATTCCATTTGTTGTGCTCTGTAAAAAAGAAAGATTAATGTGACAGAAAATATATCTGTAATTGCCAAATGATGAGATTTGGAGAAGAGGTTATCTCAAAGGAGATATCACAGAAATTTTTGTTACATAGACTGGATAAATCTGTCAAAATCTTGGAACTGTACATCAAAAGTGTATATTTCACTTCTTTAAACCAATTAATTAAATATATTACAATAAAATGGATCATCATATTACAATTTAACTGGTCTAATTGTGGTGCCCCAACATTGGTGTTTGCTTTGCTGTTCTAACTCTGTTCTCTTGATTTTCACAAGAATTCACAATGGGAAAATTTATTATTATTTAATTGTCCTTCATGGAGTCTGAATTAGAATCACAAACTAATGCTCAGAAGTCAAGAGAATAAATACCATAGGTTTAGGAAGGCAATTACCTTGGGCACTGAGAGTCAGACTGTGTTTATCATTTTGGCTCTGTCATCTAAGTGCTGTTTGTTCTTGGGCTAACAACATGGGAGCTGGTTGTGTACTTTCTCTGTTTGAAACATGGGGGGTTTAGCCTAATGGGCTCTTATACTTTGGTCTATATCTTACATGCTGAGATACAGAAGGATCTAAAGATACTATCCCTGAATTCATCTTTCATTTACCTTTAAAATCGTCAGTATTTTTTTTTTTTTACTTTCAAAACAATCATTAAGTTTTCTGAGTCTTTATTTCTTAATCTGTGAAACCAGAAAGGGGCAATGTGATATTTTTCAAAAAATCAGAGGTCAGGGAAAGCCACATCCTCCCTTTCTCTGTGATCTTGCCAGCTCCACTTTTCATTGACTTTTTCCCCCTGGCATGAGACTGACAGCCATCCACATTTCTATTGAGGGGACCAAAAAATGCTAAAGGTCACTCATAAAGTATTACATTCTCTGGAGGGCTCTCACCTCTCATCTACACATGCCTCAGATCACAACCTTCTTCTTAGCAGGCTTCTGACCCAACTCTCCTCCCAGGCTGTCAAATTCTAGACTGGGGATGGGATTTGGGGGGAATCTAGAAGAACACTTTGGTCACAAACAATAATGAGATAGTAAATGTTTACCCTTCTGGAGGTAAGAGGTTGGGGGACTTTGAACTCTAACTTTTAAAATTTTTCACAGGTTTGTTAGTTCCACAACAGACTATTTTAAGCTGCCAGAGGGATATAACACTACATGCAGAACTGGGAAGAGATGTGCATTATTGGCTTCAACTCTGGAAAACCAGTACCTGTGGCTCCAGAACACTATTAGCACAGACAGACAGAGGTCATATTAGTCCAATCAAAGTTTTTAAGCAATAAGTACAATACTCAGAAACAACTTATTATTTTTATCACTGTTTATTACCAGATTCTCAAATATGCAAAGGCTTGATATTATAATCTATTGGTGAGGTTGAACTCAAAATTGTTGCTGGAAGGTCAATAATGCTTTAACCCACATCAGAAACACTGTGATACCATCCATGAACCAGGCATGCACATTTTTATATTTGAGTAATCCAACTTCTTACCACTCAATAGATACTAAAATATTGGTTGAATTTTGGTCAGCAAATAAAAATTGGCAGATCTCAAAGCATCATAGTTACTTTCTCAAATATAAATAGAAAAAATTACATTTAAAATGGGAACATACATAGTAAATCCCATCTAAATTAGAAAATGAAATTTATATTGTCAATTATGTAGAAAGTGAAATAATTCTCTTTCTGACCTGAAGAACTGAGGATATATGAATGGCAAAAACATACAAAAATACTTTCTTGCTAAACAGACATGAGACTATTGAATGGTTCCTGATGGTGTTTGAAATTTAAAGAAACCATTAGGATCACTTAATTTAGACATCTGTACAATATTTTAAATTGGCTTTGTGGGTACATTATTGGACAGTAGTTATGTGGAAACATATTCTTCTTATTATTAGATACACAGAGAAATATTTAGGGGTAAGGTGTCATTACATCTGCAACATTTTCTTAATCAGTAAATAGATAGTATGAAGTTCTTAGAATGAGAGTAATATATACAATATATTTGTTATAGTGTTGATACAACAAAATGTTGCAAATCCTTGCATGTTATGAATATGAATAAATAAATGGTGACATCTATACAATGGACAGAGCAATTAAAGTGAAGATACAGGCTCTTTATTTACTATAATGGCCTTCACGTATTGAGAGAGTTTAACTAACGTGATTCTTTTTTCTTCTATCTTGTCACTATTTTTTTTTTACTTAAGTGTTGGTTTTTTGCAAATTTAAAAATTTGAATATATAAAAAACAACAAAAGCTTACATAATATTTCTAAGCACAAAAAGTGTCTTAACTAATATTTAATGGATATAAGAAAATGTACATTCCAAGATCCCAAATCCAAAAAAGAAATTTCCTGTTATTTCTGGAATGTAATTGCTTCTTTGTGTGTATCTTTCTATAGGTCTGTGTCTTTGAGAAATGTTCT
Source organism: Callospermophilus lateralis (assembly GCF_048772815.1). Taxonomy (NCBI): domain Eukaryota; kingdom Metazoa; phylum Chordata; class Mammalia; order Rodentia; family Sciuridae; genus Callospermophilus; species Callospermophilus lateralis. The sequence goes on along the minus strand of NC_135306.1, from coordinate 133,539,311 downwards.
TTTTCATAGCCACAATATTTACCTTTTTGATATGTAAGGGGTTTCTTGATTTTTATTACCTGCTTTGCAGTTATTATAGGCACTTATAGCCATGTTTTTACAATTGTGTTCTGGAATCATGGTAGTATTTTACTGAAAGAAACAGGATTTAAATATTTTTAAATTAAAATTATTTTTAATAACTGGGTAAATAAAATGATAAAATATCAGAATATTACTTGTTTTTCTTTTTTCTTCTAGTTACAGATTACATTTACTTTCTAATCATAATTTTGTACATTGATTCCCAGTACTACCAAGAGTGATATATAAAAAACAACCAGTGCCACAATGAGAGAAATTATGTTTATGAATGTTAACTGCATGAAAATTACTTTGACTTCCTTCGGTAGTGATTCCATCCAATGCATTACATAGAAACTTTGTCAATGTTTGCTTCCACAATATGAAGTCTATAACTTTTTTTTTTGCTTTAAAATACCATAAATTTGTTTTATTGCAACTTATTTTACATTAAATATTAAACTATCACTCAATGCACTATAGAGGATCATGTTTCTTTTAAAAAGTTTTCCCTTATACTTGCTTTTTTTCTTCTAATATAATGATTCTATGACACCAGGCACTTCAAAACCCCAGTCATAAACCATCTTTGGTTGATCCAGGTTTGTACTTTAGGGATGAGAATATGCCCTGACCTCTTCCTGTCTCTTGTGATAAATTGAGGACTTTGTGTACCATATTGTTATCTGGAGCACAACTCTGTTTTCAGACTTTCTAAATCCCTGGATTATTTTTAAAGCATCAGGAAAGTTGAAACTCAAAACCTTTGAAATGGTCCTTTGAGGGATAAGTCCTATATACCTTTAGTGCCCCGAACAATAATCTCCCTTATGCTCTCTGGGCTCACTAGAAATAGAATCATCATCATAATAAAGCCTCTGAGATCAGGAGGCACAGTATGGAAGTAAAGCCATGAATGCAAAGCTCATGGAGCTGTCACTGATGGCTCCTATAACTGTTTCACTGCCCCGAACTGCAGGCCTTGAAACAGCTGTTTTGCTTCCTCTTCTGGAAGCACAGAACTTCAGCCCAATTCCCCATGGCATCTTTTTAGAGTTCAGTGTGCATGTCTGCGCTCCATGGTCTGAGCAGCAGGATCATTAAAACCCATTAGAAGCAAATGACAGGGTTCCCAGCAGACCAGAGCTCCTCTTTTACATATAGAGGATGAAACTTCAGAAAAAGCACTTGCAAAAACATGGCCAATCTAAAACCTACAATTCAAGGTACTGTTCATGCTCAAATCATCCAGGAGGCATCAGGACAGGGCAAAGAACTTTGGGTTTCGATTCCAAACAGAAAAGATCAAAGTGACTCATACCCAAGTGATTCTAGAAAATACTTTGCATGTTGTAAAGATGGGCCAATTATCATTTTTATTAATGTGGTTGTTGTTAAAATTTTAAAAGATAAAAAGAGGTTGAAATAATTTTTAATGTCTGTTTATATATTGTAAAGAAAAGAAAATATTTATATCCTATAAATATTTAACTCTATGTTTTACATCAGAGAAGAGTTAGGGACAGGACCACCTGCTGGCTATTGGACAGGACAGACTGCAAAACAGTCTTTCCAGTCCTCACTGTCACCAAGAAGGTTTTTAACAGAAGTAAGTGAGTGGAAGAGGAGTGTGAAATAAGAATGAAAATTCTTAAAATGGTTTCCATTCATTAGTGCTTAATGTCTGCCTGGCCCTACAGTATATATTTAAAAGTATATTTTCTCATCTTCATGATAACCTGACAGGATAGGTATTGTCAAGCACCTTTTAAGGAAGGAGAGATAAGTGTCTGGGGAAAATAACTCTGAAGTTCTTCCCTATTAAGTGGCAGAGCCGAAGCAAGTCTCTGACTCCACTTTCCTTGCTCTGCTGTCTGTAAGTGAAGGGTCTGATGACAGAGAGAATGAAAGTTCTTTGAACAGTTCTGAAGTCAACAGTTGGGTGATTCATGAAATCACTCTCAAGGCAAGGGATAGATGAAAAAATAAAAAAAATTAAAAAAAAAAAAACAGTGGAAGAATTGGTATTAACCAAACTGTAGATTTTGATAATAGTCATAGCTAAAATTATGAATGCTTATTCTGCTAGATGCTATACTAAGTACTTGACATACATTTTCTCCTTTAATTCTCACCATCTACATTTTTTTGTGTGTGTGTGTGTGTGTGTGGATGAAGTTAAGGGAAGGGATACATAGATGAGCCACCTAAGGTTCTCTTCAAGCAAATCTCATTCCAATTGTAGAGTGTGAGATCAAAGATAGTCTTTAGGGGCTGGGGTTGTGGCTCAGAAGTAGAGCGCTCACCTAGCATGTGCGAGGCCCTGGGTTCAATACTCAGCACCACATAAAAATAAAATAAATAAAATAAAGGTATTGTGTCAACTACAACTAAAAAATACTTAAAAAAAAAAAAAGATAGTCTTTAGCTGACAGCTCTTTTGGGGTGACACCTGATGAAGACAGCTACCTAGCCCCAAATCCCACACATTCAAGGCACCTTCAGTGACTTGTATAAGTATACTTATACTTCCAGCCTTATATGCACTCTAGTGGACAGTTATCACTCTGGGAGCCCCACTTGTTTGACCAAGAGTTCATGAGGCCTGAATGTCAAACTTTCTTTCTCTGCCCAGTCCTGCTCCATCTCCTTCTTTTCAGTATTAAACAATTTATATTCCAAACGTTGATATAGAATCTTTTTCCAGATAACCCAACAATGCTCAAAACACATAAGAAATTGCTTTAATAAGCCTCAGAATAAAGTATCAGAGATGATGCTGGACACCAAGAGTGCTAAGGGAAATCAAGCCTGCCATTGGGGATATGCAAGAAAACAAAAAGTGAAAAGTGAGATAGTAAGTATGTGAAAAATGTAATGAGATAATTTCACAGGAGGGATTGCAAGGGAATCTCCATGCCCCATCCAGATGTGAGTTTTAAAAGGGACTAAGAGTGAAATGCATAATACAAACTTCAAAGATTTTAACTTAGACTCTGAATTCAATTATAAATTTGAATTTTAAAAATGTTCCATACAATGACAGCAACATTAGCATATGTGCATTATCTTTTAAAGTGATGATTTTTAGAAAAAATTTTTTTACATATACACATTTATATATGCAATATATAAAATATATAAAATATATAAAATTTAGGCTCTCTCTCTCTCTCTCTCTCTCTCTCTATATATATATATATATATATATATATATATATATATATATTCTCAGCCCAACCATTAAAATTTTATTCTATTATAAAAAAGTTTATCCTCTACTTTGTTATTTCTCATACTCTCATATTCAAGATATGAATTTATTATCCTACATTCCAGTAGTCTTCCTAGCTAAATCATAAAGTTATTTGGGGTCATATTTTGTCCATGAATATACATGCAATTCAGATAACTATATTAAGAGAAACAACCTGGGCTGACCCTTAGGTAGCTATCATCATATTCTCCTTTGCTAATTGGGGGTTGGGAAATGACATCAGGATCCATTCTACCCATTAGTTAAAGTTCCATTTTAGAAGTAAGTTATTCAGATTCTGTGAACAATGCCACCCTTTAGCCTCTCATCATTTCCCCATACAATTTTTCTATGAATTTTTTTCTTCCTCTCCTTCCCACTCCCTCAATAAATGTCTTTCCTAGCAAAAGAAGTCTGCTTTTACAATTACATTTTTTTCCAAGTCTGTGAGGAATAGATTGAAATCTCAACTTTGACTTCCCATGTCTTCCTCTCCGGGCCCCCTCTTCTCAAACTTATAATTGCATCCTCTGTTCTTGGAAGACTGTACTGACAGTAGTTTTATGACCCAGGATTTTTCAATTTCTTATCCAAAGCCAACCTCATCTCAAGTTCCTAAATTTATGGGCATAGGAGATGACATATGGGATTAAACTCTTGATAGATTTCCAACAGTGACCTGCCTTTGCCAGTAGCCAAGGCTTTCTGTCGAGAGGAAATGTGGGGAAAACATGCCGAAGTTGTGCAGTTGGGTATCTTTTTTCCTTTTCAGGCATATCTCCTTGACCCTTTCTACCCATCATCCCTCAGCACCCTCCTCTCAGAGGTCGATTTACCTTTTTCAATAATCTTAAGTGTTAGGAATTAGGAAACCATAAAATTCTCATAAAAAATAAACAGTGGCTAATATAAATTAAAGCTCAACACTTTGGACTGCCTAACTTGACTGAATGGCCATCTGTTTTCCTTACTATTTTCTGGGTTGTATTGTTGTACTACATATTTTATTGTTTGAAGAATTATCTTTCTCCACCTGTGCACTCTTCTAGCTTCCTCCCTATCCTTGCCTACCAGCAGAGACTAATTGCAATGATTCTCTTCTATTTCCTTCCTTTGCTTCGCCCTCTCCCCTTGGAGATTCCAGTAACCTCTTTCTTTTCCATAGAAAATAATCCTTATTTGGTTCATTTCTCATCATCTGTGAAGCATAGCTTCTCCAAATACATTCACCATTGTCTCCTGAACTTCATCCAGTTTTCCTCATTGACTTCAGGAGAACTTTCAAAAGTGCTGGGAATGAAAATCAGAGTAACAAACAGTAGAATACACAAATGCACTATCTAACATTTAGGAACATATTTTATAACACTTTCTTAAACAAAATATAATATTTTAAACATGTATACATTCTATTTTGGGCTAGATATTCAAATACACCAAGCTTCTAAATCTTCATGCTCACTCAGGAATACAATGGCCAATTTACTATTATGGGTCTCAGGGGCACCAAAAATATTTGCACAATTATTTCAAAGACATTTTCCTCTTACAGTGGGATATGGGATATTTTAGATATAGATACATTTATTTCCTCTGTTCGGTATATAAGTTCAATATTAATTTATAGTAATGATTTTAGGAATTTACTTTTAAACTAGCAATTATTTTCTCTGCTACTGGATCACTACACTTAACACAAATTTATGCATTTCATTATTGTCAACCTGGGATGACTAAAACACCATAACTAAGTTTGCATTAAAATTTAAATGCACATATATTTTTATATAGCATCTGAACATCAGTTCAAATATAAGTTTAGGTCATATATTTTATTCTCAAAATATTACCCTCTGTAATTTTATACTCAAGAAATGTAGTCTTACCCCATTATAGGTAAAAAGGCTTTAGAATTGCTTTTGTAAAATTATTACTTAATTCCTATTTAGTTTTGGCCAAATGCTTGCAGGATTCTTTTTTTTTTTAATTTTTACTCTTCAAATTCAACAATTATATCTTTCCATAACTAACTACTTATTGCTTAATGAAAGTCACACAAACCTCCCTAAGATTCAGATTCAGTTTATTCTTCAGTTTTACATTTCTTTTCTATTTCTGTATTATTGTTCCATTTACTTCTCTGTCGCATGCTGAATATCCAATATCTAGGTGAATTTTCCCTAATCACTTTTACAAATCTTTTCTTTGTTCTCTGAATTCTGGGAGAATTTTTAAATGATGGTTTGCATTCCAAGAGATATTTTTATTATTGATATGGATTTGTTGTATTTGTAGTATAGATTTTACCAAAATAGAAATTTGCATTCGATTGTGGCACCATTTTTAAGTTCTTTTTAAAATTTTTGATAGTTACTTCATATAATATGCTATCATATTGTCCTCACATCTTCACTAATTTTGTAAAATTTGTTTTAATTGTAAAACAAAACAAAATAGAGCTTTTCCTACTTAGCCATTTATAAGTATACAATTCAATAATGTAAGTATATTCACATTGTTAGGAAGCCAACACCCAAAAATCTTTTACTAATATTATACCCAATGGTGTTAATCAAATTTTCATCACTGTGATTAAAATAACTAATATAAACAAATAAATAAGAAAAGACTAATTTTGTCTCATCGTTTCAGAGATTTCAGTGCATGGTCACTTGGCCATAGTACTCTGGGCTTGTGGAAATATAGTACATTATGGCAAAAGAAAGTGTGGAGAAGGCTATTGAACTCATGGTGGCCAGGCAGCAAAAAAGAGAGACAAAGGGGCCATGATGCCATTGCATACTTCATGGACACACACTCAATGAATTAGATTCCTCTACAAGTTCCCTCCTCCTAAACCTCCCACTACCTCCCAATAGTGCCACAAGCTAGAGACCAATCCTTCAACATGTGGCTTTTGAGAGACATTAGAATCAAAACCACCATAACAAAAATAAGCAATTATTCCCCATTTTTTCCTCCTCCCAGGCTTTAGCAACCAGCACATTTCCCTTTGTTTTTGTAAATTCAACTACTCTGGATACCTCAAATGTTGGAATTATGCAGCATATGGCTTTTTGGTGACTGGCTTATTTCACTTATCATAATGCTTTCCAAGTTCATCCATGAGGTAGTGTGTGATAGCATTTGCTTCCTTCTTAAAGCTGTGTATTAATCTGTTTTATGTGGCCAATAACCAAAAATAACAGAGTAGGGGAAATAATAAAGAGAAGTGTTTATTTTGGTTCACAGTCTGGTCCAAGTTTGAGGGGCTCCATTTTGTGACAGCTTTCTTTCCATAGAATCCTGAAGAGTTACTGGGCCTACATGGCAAGAGACAGGGAACTTGTGCATACACATTTATTCTTTGGTCACCAGGATTCAGTCACAAAAGCTGTGCCATAATAATATTATCTAGTCTTAATCACCTTCCAAAACTTTCTCCTCTAACACCAAAATCTGACTAAGGTTCCACTTTACAAGGGTGATTAAATTTCAACACATGAAACCTTGAGTGACACATTCAAACCATACTCAAACCATAGCAGTCTGAAAAATATTGCATTGTATATGTACACCATGGTTTGTTTACCAATTCAGCCATGGTGGCTATTTGGGCTGTTTGATCTCTTAACTCTTATGAATAATGCCTATAAGAACACAGATTTTTCTATTCTTGTTCATTTTTTGAAAGTAGAAATTGCTCTCCCAATCATTAATGTTTAGTGAAATGACAAAAATAATTGTTCTAACATGTGTATATTTTTAAATATGGTACCATTGCACATTGCTTTTTCCTCTTTATATATCTTTGAGTGAAAGCAGGTCGACCTAATAAGCCATGCAACTGGATACTCACCAGTTTCCATTCCTATGAATGAACAGCATTTGATACCCTCTTATAAAGTTTTATGTGAAGTGCAGCTGATGCAGTTTTGTAATTCCCTGTCAGTTACTCAGTACTCTAAGGTTGTTGGTAAGAAGGAAAAAAACTTTGTCTCAGTGAATTTTTTTCCCTTTGTTTATTGAAATGGCTGAAGGAGGAATCTGTTTTTAATATCCTTTTTCAACTTTGTCTCCCTTGGCCATATGACATAGTTATTTCTAGTATTTTTTTAGAATTTCTTTGCCCACATTCATAGGATTGGCCCAAACCTATTTGTACAGATAGTCTCCAATTTTAGAAAAACTCCTTGCATGGAGGTTAAATAAAAATCACATTTTATTCATATTTCATTCATATACTGGCCCACTTGAATAGCACAGTTTAGATGAGACTGAATTACATAAATTTAGAAACTAGTTTTAACTGATAAGGGTGATAATGAAATTCCTTTGCAAGAGGTAATTTTATGATTTGTAAGTAGAATCTTCAAGCAATTATGACTTAGTCCTAAATAGCTGAAAGTTCTTAGAAATAGATAAGAACCTTCCTTATAGCTTTATGTTCAGATACTTTATAATTAACTATTTTTCAGCAAATTAAAATGGTCTAGAGAATCCACTTATCAAATTGAGACAGGTTCTCTATCCACATGGTGTCACTATTGAATGCTGGTCCTCCAACATCTGACCTGCTGGTTGATACAAGCTGCAGCTGGGTCTTCCTGGCCTGGTTCCCAGGACACATTCGCATTGTCCTTTACAGAAGGCTATTCTGTGGAAACTCTTGGTGCCTAAGTGTTTGCTCATGCAGCTGTCCCTGTTGCTGTCCCCAGGACCTAACCTTCAGCACCAACCCCTACTTAAACACACAGTTATTCTCCTCACAGGCACTGGTCAGATCAGTGTGAGTATCTTGCCTTTAAATACTTAATGAGTCTGCATCTTTCCTGGCTCTGGGAATTCAACCAGGATACAGCTGACTGCTTTCCATAACAGTCCTGGAAAATTAAGAGGAATGATTTCATGTACACCCAAGCAATAGATTGCAGAACATCTTCTGACAAGGGAGTCTTAGAAAGTTTTTCTAGTTAATCAATCTCTTCACTGGAACCCTTAGAAACAAAAGTTTGATATGGCCCTTTCCTGAAGGGAGCTTCACTGCTTCTACCAAGAGTCATTCTCTGGAAAATAAGACACCTCTGTTATTTTTTTTTCTTTGTGTGTGTGTGTGTGTGTGTGTGTGTGTGTGTGTGTGTGTGTAAAAGATTGAAGGAAGGGCTGGGGTTTGGGCTCAGCGGTAAAGCAATCACCTAGCAAGTGCAAGGCCCTGAGTTCGATCCTCAGCACCACATAAAAAATAAAATAAAATAAAGATATTTAAAAAAAAAGATTGAAGGAATAGTTTCCATGCCTTGACAGTGTTTTTGGCCAAAGTGACTCCTTGTCACTTTTCCACATATAGCAGAGGGAAAATATACTGCTTTAAAAAATAGGCTGAAGCATATATACTTGATTTTCTAAAATCATCACTTTCAAATAGAAAAGAAGTGCCTACACTTGTCCTTTGAGGGGTGTGGATAAATTACCCTAAGCATATCTCAGTGATTGACTTTCTACTGAATATAATTTATTCTTTTAACATTGTTTAAATAATAGTACCTTTTTAAAGATATCTCTTTAGAATGTATGTGCCCTTATATTAGAACAAAAGTTCAATATTTTTCCTTAGTAGACAGTAGAGTTTCATTGTTTCCAATGGGATCATATCTAAAATCAATTTAATACATTAAACGGTAATTTTCTGGTTTCAACAGTGAACTATCTTATACAATGGGGCCTGCATGTATTAATTTGATCAAGTGACTAATGCGTGCATTTTGTAGATTTAGAAAGTTTTCATGTCTAGTCTCATTTAAACACCTCAAAAGTCTTATGGGGAAGAAAAATACTATACTGATCACAAGTTGGGAAACCAAGTCTCTAACTTTCCATGGTGCATATGACTTGAATTTGCAGAAAGTGTTCAAATTCCGCTGAGTCTTTACACAATCATGTCCTTCATTTCATGCTAGGTTCATGTTATGAATATAAGAGATATTTATTCTAATAGCAATAAATGAAAATGATTATTTTCTTGTAGTTTAAAAACTGTTTTCATAAAAATCATTAAAATATCACAAGAATTGTGTGGGATATTTAGAACTATTATTGTCCTCTTTTCATGAATAGGGGGGAGCGGAAAGTTCTGATACAACTTGGGGGCAAGATTCCCTTAGTTGGAAATACATAAGAATAAAGTGCTTCCAAAGCTTCTGCATGTGTGCCCCTGTTTAGACCTATGTACAAGTAGGGCTTCTCAAAAGAGCAGGGATGGTACAGGAGCATTGGGTGCCTCCGGCTAGGGCAGTAGAGGATGTGAAATGTTAATCTTTTGAAAGTAGATGTCCAGAAATCAGCTAAAATTTAAAAGTAGACATGACATGAATAGAGCACCAATGAAGGTAAGAGAAACATTTGGCAACATGAAGCAACCATAATAATTCTGCCAAATAGGAAAGGATGAGGAGAAAACTGCCTCTTCAGACTTAAAAAACCATGAATGAACTATGACTGTAAAATATATGTCCTAAAATTTTCACATCTTTACTTACAATTCTGTGTGAATACTTTTGTATGAACTATATTTTAATGTTATTATAGTGCTATTTCTGATTTGGTTTTTTACCCTACAGAATTCATTTTTCTGTTTTCATTTTGTTTACCTGAAGATTTTTGTGCCTTCAAAACAGTGACAGTAGTGACAATCCAGTCAACTATAAGTGCTCAGGAGCCTATTCCTACTTTAGAAGACTGGGCAGTAGGTAGTTTTTCTCAAACTCATATTATGTGCTTCATTAACTTGGAGGACAGTAGTCACTACAATACCATTCATTCTCCTGAAACAATAAAAGGAGGAAATGTGGCATATTCTTTTCTCCACAGTTGGAAAGTAGATGGACAAATGGAGCATCATAAACATCAGACCCCCCAAGATACAGTTAACTTTCTACTGGGATTTAACAGACATTTCACATGCCATGCCCCCTTTCCAGCTCCAACAAAACACTCTACAGAATACACAAGAAGAAAATATTTTTTTCTGTTTTAATAAACACACATGAATCCAAATGATAAGGAAAAAAATAAAATGGGGAAGTCCTTGATCCTATAAAGCCCGTTGTTCCTGTCATTGGATCTATTCTGCAACATTTATGAAGGGATGATTTCCTTTCTGATTTACACTCTTGCTCATTGGAAGAGTCAAGATGAAATTTCTATGGCCTTGATGTAGCAATATCCAGATACTCGTGGCTTCCTTCTCTACTACCCTCCAATCAGCTCCCCCATGATGCAGGCTCCTGAGTTCCTTGTTGAAGAGTTCAATTAAACTTCCTGATCCTATCTGGTATCCATAGCAATGCATGGCAACTTAGTTTTCCTCCATTCCTTTTCCTGGTTAATTTCTAACTGTCTTTGCTAGTTCTATTCAACACAAGAAAATAAATATTAGAATTGCTCAGGGTGTGTTGATGGACTCAAATTCCCATTTACCATCCTAAATATTTTCTGACTATTTATTTATTTACTTATTATATAATTGCAAAGTAAGACTTCAACCCAGGGGTATGATACCAATGAGTTATAGCCCCAGCCTTTTTAAATTTTTATTTTGAAACAAGTTCCTGCAAAGTTCCTGAGGCTGGTCTCTAACTCATGATCTTCCAGCCTCAGTCTCTGAATTTACTGGAATTACATATGTGCATCACTATGTACAGTTTTTATTATACTTTTAAATCCATCTTTTGTATGATTTATAGCTCCCTCAAACCAAATTTTGGTCTCTCAATAGGCCTCCTTCTACTATTTTCCTCCTCCCATTTTTTCATCTTTTATGGATATCTGGGTGAGAGATGTCCCCCAAAAGCTGACATGTGAGACAATGGAAGAAAGTTTAGAAGATAAATGATTAGGTTCTGAGAGCCTTAATCCAATCAGTGAATTAATCCTTTGATGGGAATTAACTGAGTGATAACTGAAGGAGGATAGGGTATGGCTGAAGGAGGCAGATCACTGGGGGCTTGCATTTGGGGTAAGTATTTTGTATAAGGTGAGTGCAATTTCTTTCTGTGCCCTGGTCATTCATGTGAGCTGCTTCCCTCTGCCATATTCTTCCACCATATTGTTTCTCACCTGGAATCCTGAGGAATATAATTGTCTTTGGAAAGAGATCTCTGAAACCATGAGCCCTCAAATAAATTTTCCATTTCTAATTGTTCTTGTCAGGTATTTTAGTCAGGGCAGCAAAAAAAGCTGATTAAAACAGAAATTTGTATCAAAAGTGGGGTCAGTGCTGTGACTAACCTGACCATGTGGTTCAGAATCTTTTGGACCTTTTTTGGAATTGGTGGGAAGAATTTTGAGATGTATAGCAGTGCAAATGGGAAATGCTTTAGATTGTTGTAAGCAGAGCTTAATGGCTGATTCTGGTGGGAACTCAGAAGACCAGAATGCCAATGGGACTATGCAAAGTAAAGACTGGGCTCAAGAGGTTTTAGAGGAAAAGGAGGACACTGGTAATTTGACTAGAAGCCATTAATGTTATGTTCTGACTGAGAAGGTGTCTGAATTTTGCACCTGTCCTGAGACTTTTCTTAGGCTTATTTTAAAAGTGATAGACTTCTTCATCTTGTCTAAGAAATTTCTAGAAAGCATAGCATTCAGAAAAAGGCATGGGTATTGCTGGTGGCTTTTAGCCAAGTTTATTATGATATTTAGGAGTAAAAAGCAGAGCAGAAATATTTGAAAATCTTGGACTTGAAAGACAGGAGTAAAATTGGGGCTAAAAAGTTGCAGTTGTTAAAGACATTATCACCATGGGCTAGGGATACAGCTCAGTTGGTAGAGTGCTTGCCTTGCATGCACAAGGCCTTGGGTTCAATCCCCAGCACCAAAAAAAGACATTACTGCCACTAAAGAAATGTTCAGTTCTTTGCCAAGAGACTGTAAGAAAGATGGCGTGAGAGCATCTCAGGAATTGAAAGATCATATCCATTTCAGACTCAAGGAAGTAAAAGTTAAAATTCTCTAGAGAAGAGGCCAGTGGAGTACCCTTCAAGGGGACCTAGCAAGTTTTTCAACATGTTCAAGTACCAGTGACTCAGAGGATGCTGCAACAGGTATCCCTGGAATCTTGGTTACTGCTCAAAATGGCAGCAATCTTTGGCATCAACCCTGTAGTGCTTGTTTTGCAAGAATGCAGTAGGCTGGAGTTAAGGATCATGGAGGTTTCCACTGAGATTCCATTGGAAGGCCTGGAAGGGCCAGCAAATTGCAGCAGGGTCAGAGTCCCTGCAGATATTCCTTGAGAGGGTGTTGCATGGAAAGGTGAGGAGGAAGCCAAAATAGCAGTAGAAACCCCCAAGATTAAGAAATGCCAGAAAGGTGTGACATGGTTCTAGGAAAGCTGCAGTAATTGAACAGAGAAAAGCCAACAGAAAGGCCACTTGGCCTTCAACCAACAAAGCCACAGGGGCAGAGATACACAAGCCCTTTGGACGGAACCTCACCATGCCATGGGCTCCAGATCCCAGATGTGGAGCTATAGGACTTGCTTGCCTAGCTGGATTTCAGTCTTGCTTTGATCCCATTTTTGTGAATGAAAATGGTTACTCTGTATTGGATACTTGTAAATTACCTCACAGGAGCTCATGATGCAAGCTTGCTTTAAGTGTCAGAGGAAATTTGGACTTGAACTGTCAGTCAATCTTGGAACTATTGAGATTATAGGGACTACTGAAAATGAACAGGGTTCTGGAGCAGTATCATATTGTTTTTGCCTTCCTGGAAGAAGAAACAAAATCTCAAAGTATCACATAACAGAAAATCTCAATGACTCAGCTTCATGAATGCATCACATTAGGTATATGTCGTTTTGCTCTAATTTTTATGCACTTAGCTCTAATATTCCTTGGAATTACAGAACTATTTAAGATTCTCTATCCATTTTAATTTCTCTTACATTAACAGTCTCACTTTGCTAGTGATTATAATCCTTAAATTGATATTTGAATCAACAAACCCTTGCATATCAGATCCATAAATAAGCTTCTTAAAATAATAACTGCATTATGAAGAAGTCTGAAAATTTCAATATTTAATCAGAAAATGACTTTGTGGCCTTTCTTGACTATATACAGCAAGAGTATAGGAAGTCTAAAAAGAAGGAAAGCTGATAAGATTGTTGTTTTTGTTTATTCATGGAATTGTTTTATGGATTCCAGTTAGGTAACTCATTTTATATAGGATAGGCCCTGACTTAGGAATAATTGGGCTCATTTTTTTTTTTTTTTTGTGGTCTGCCTTTTACTAGCAAAACCTAATAACTAGATATATCACAGCTAAAATTTAAAGAAAGAGCAGAAAGCTGTGATTGATTACCTATTATAGAAACAGATTAAGAAACTGAAGAACTTTCTCAGTCACTTTGAATAAACTTAAATGTGTATTGGTGATAGACAAGAGTGATCATAAAGGCCAACTGAAAGTATCAGAGTTTAGTCACATTTATAGGAAAGCCATTTAAATAGTCTTTATTTCTAACATATAATTTTAGAAAATTTAAGAATTTTCCTAAATCCATTTGACTATCTAATTTTATTAAAATATGCAAAGATTTTTAATCTTTGCCTCCAGATTCCAAAATGGCATTCTGACCTACAAAGAAATTTTTTTTCTTTAATTTAGATTTCTGCTACTAAAATAATTACTTTAAATCAATTATTATAAAAGTATTTTCTGAATAACTGAGGTAAAAAAAATTCCCTAATATCTCAAGTCCTTCACAAAGAACCAGATTTTAAAATATTTGGAAAAACACATTTCACCTTTTCATAGACTTCTCAATCTTAAAGATTTCTCACTTAGGTGTGGGAACTTTTTAAAGTTTATTTTATCTTCTAGGCATATTCTATTCTACTGTCATAAACGCATTTTGGCATAAATTTTATCATATCTCATTTGAAGTGTATTGACATGATATTGGGGCATTTTGACTATTGCACTAAATAGTAAGCAAACTGCTGTAATTCTGCAAACGCATATATACAAGTTCAACAGAACTCATATTTTTAACCTAGACCTCTGACCATATCCTTATTACCTTCTCTTAAATGATTCTGGATAGCATGAACCTCTCATATCTCTATCACCTCCATTTGACTAGAACTCTCTGATTTTCCTCATACTCCCCTGTGTGCTCCTGTAGCCTACTTTGATTCTCCTTTTTAGATTCCATCAGGCCTCTTTAAATTAGTATTTGGAAATGGGAAAGGAAAGAGCCATATTTGTCAACCACTTGAGGGAAATAGGTCATCAAGAAAAAACGACTTCATTCTCTCACAAGACTAGGGAGAGTGGGATAAAAAAACAAAACAAAAAAAAAAAAACCTTTTTTTCATGGGCTCTGGTTGTGGCTCAGCTGCAGAGCACTTGCATTGCCTGTGAGAGGCCCTGGGTTTGATCCTCAGTACCAAATAAAAATAAATAAATAAAATAAAGCTATTTTGTCCAACTACAGCTAAAAAAATAAATATTTAAAAAAAAAAAAACTTCTTCAGAACATCTCTTTTTCCTGCCATCCTTCCATTGCCTCTCTGTTCAGACCTCCTAAAATTCAAATTACTAAGGAGACTTGACTTCATCCTGGTGATTTTCTGTTAATTTGAAGTCCAGCACTCAAGTAGAAAAATGAATGATTAATGAATTCAGCCACCTGACAGGTTAAGATTAATTGCACAAAATGCAAATCTGTTTGTTACTGGGCAAATAGAGTCTCTCAGGCAACAATTTATTTTATATCAGGCTGGAAAAAAAAAACCCTGTAGTTTCAGACTTAAAATAAATTGGACAAGGTGTGAATAACTATACTACATTAAGGAGAAAGGTTCCTGAGCATACTATTCTAATACCCTGTTTTCTATAAAATCATCATTCCCTGATGTATTGCTATTTTTAAATTTTATGGCTATTATTTTTTGTATAACAGGCAATCACTTCCCATCTCAATGGTTATGTGATTATAGTGCCTTGTTGAAACCTCTCTATACTTTATCATTATTGCTGTTTTTAAAACTGCAATCTTTTTAAAAGGATAATAGTTTGGATAACTTCATCATTTGCACAGGAGTAATAAACCTAACAAGATGGGTCATTTTTTGAGCTTGTAAACATTGTTATTTTCATATTCATTTTCAAAATTCTTTTCAAATAAAATTTTCTTTGATTAGATTATTATATTTCAATTTTAGGAGAACATTGTCCATTTTTATTCAGATAAGTATTAAGTTGTTGAATTCAAGTACAAAAATAACTCAGAAATGATCATCCATCAGTATGAATATTCTGCAGAATATGTCATAGTAAATACTAGAAAGAACATCAGTTTTCTAATATTCTCCCAGTTGTGCTGCACTCTGGGAGAATGGCCTACAGACACAGATAACCTGTGGACTTGTAATATTAGCTATTTGCTATAGGAGCTCTCCAAAGACATGCAAGTTATTTATTTGACCAGTTTGAGAATATGAGGTTCTATCATTTTATTTTGTCACATGCAAAAGAAAACAAATAAATCTTTGTCAAAATAACTGAGCAGCGCTCTTCAAATATGTTAAGATCATGAAACATATGGAAAGACAGAGAAACTGTTACAGATTGGAGCAGATAAAACCCAGGATGGGATCCAGGAACAAAATGAGAATAGTTTAATTTAAAAGAGTGCAATTAAAGGTATTTATGACATTAATAGCATTATACAGATCATAATATCTTAGTCTTCCTAATTGTATGATATCTATAGAAGATCTTAATGTCAGGGGAACCTGGAGAAGTGAACACAGAGTTATGTATAATTTTGCCACTTTTGTTTAAGTCTAAAATTCATTGACAATAAAAGGTTAATTTTTAATCAAAATCAAATGCCTTTTCCTGGAATGGGCTTTTCTAAATATCATAATGACATACAATTTTTAAAAAATTAGTTTGTATTATCTTAAATTCCAAAAAGACAACATAAATTTTATTTTATTCTATATACAGATGGTTTATTTATAAGCAGATAGAGGAGGACTATATTCAGCAATGCAGCATAAACAGATAAGAGATTCTTTTCAAACAATATTAATAATCCTGTTTCTTATAGATATATTGATAAATGTGGTATTGTCCATTTAAATACCTTTAAATACCTTTAAATGGACAATACCACATGGGTAAATATTCTAGACACTGAGAAAAGAACAATAACAATCACTCTCAGGGCTCTACTTCCTCAAGCTCCTCTCAGTAGGTTAGAGGAGACTGGGTAGTAATTGGGCAGCTGGCTAACTAGTGATTTCTCAAGGAGAAGGCTGCAGGGCATTTCCTCAGGGTGGCAACTCTCACCTGGGAAGGGCAGCCAAGGATTTGTACTTCTCAATCTGTATCAGTAAGGAAATGACTAATTAATCCCCCAGACTCCAGAATCAGCAGTCTGCAGGCCTAAAATTGAGAAGCACTATGACTTTTCAGGTGTAATATCCTCTATTCAGAGGCTGACAACTTTTTTCTGTAAACAGGCAGACGGTAAATATTTTAGGTTTACAAGATAAGGGATCTCTTCATAAGAACTCATCTGGGCCATTGTAGATGGAAAACAGCCATGGACAAGAAAATAATGGTTATAGTTGTATTCCAGTAGATTTACATAGAAAATATTACTATGGGCTGAATTTGCTATAAAACAAAAGATTTCTTAGAGATTTTTAGGCATTGCCATAGGTATGAAAATTTTCTACAGAATCCTCTGAGAAATAATTAGACCAAAATTTATGGAAACAGTATTTGAGCACTTCTCCATACATCCTCATGATATCATAAGTAAGATCAAAGAAAAGTTTTTCCTAAGAAAAATAGCAGAGGCTTTTGAAACAGGTCAACTTGCACTGCAGTTATGCCTATCACTTATTAGTTGGGCAAGTTCTTAAAATCTTTGACCTTTAGGTCCCTCATCTCGAAAACATAAGTAACATATTTCTTAAATGGCACGAATGATAGCAATGTTTAACAAACCTTTATATGAGCTAAGGTCATGCCTTTTCCTGGAAAGCAACATGAGATAACTTTTAAGGAAGATTATTCCAGCGTTTTAAAGATCATAAAACAATTGCAATATCTATTTGAATCTCTCAGAGAAAATTTAAGGCAATCCAGTTCCTGATATTCAGTAGCTTTTCATGACAGCTCCTTTTGTCTCCTCCACAAATTGCTCACATGTCACAATGCCCAAGAGCTTCCCTCATAACACATCTCTAAAACTCTCACTGTCTCTTTTGTGCTTCTCCTCTTCCTCAGATATTGACTTACCCTTCCTGGCTTTTATTTTCCTTCTGACATACACATTTTTTGCACCACATTATGCACTTTCTTTAGTTTCTATTTTAATTGATTAATATTAACTTTCTCTCATTGAATAAAAATTCCCTGAGGACACTTGATGTATCTCACATTTTTTTCAGAATTATGCTTAGCTCAGAATAGCCACTTAATAAATATTTGCTGATTACATAAATTTGTTTGACTTTTATATGCTACAGACCCTATATGAACCAATCTAGCAATAACTAAATTCTCCTTGTGTAGGAAGGGGAATTGGAAAGAAAAAGAAGTTATAATGAAATATTTAAATTTGTGAGTGCAACAGGCACTGAGATAACTTACATGTTATGTGATGACCTCAATATTAACATCATTGGCATGAAAAAGCCTCACAAGAAGTAGATTTTTCCTACATGAGCTACATTTTATTATATAATTGCATGTAATTTTTAGTCTTTTCATGAAAATTCTACTTATTTATCATGTAACTATTGAACACCTACATAAAATTTCAGTCTGGTTTTTGCTTCAGGCCAAGATTGAAATAAAAATATCTGATTCATTCTTCTACTAGAAACAAACTAAAAACAAGACTAAATGCATGGAACAATGCATTTTAATTCATTAGGCATAAGAAAATAAGAGGTACCAACCCCTGAGAGGTACAAGACAGAAAAGGTCAACCTTAAGACTGCCCTAACTTACCATACAGATAAAGTTTTCAATGAACCAGAGAAGGAGAACCCAATTGCAGCCCAAAAGTCAGCTTCCCTGAGTTGAAATTGAGCTAGTAGTAGTGTAGAGAGACCAAGCAGACCAGGAGAGTAACAGAGAAGCTCTATGGAAAGTGAGCACTGGAGATCTGCAGAAGATCTCCTTTGAGTCTCCAGCTGAGTACTTGTCAATGCATTCATATGAGGAAGCTACCCAGGAAATAACCTCTTGGAAGGAGTAAATAATACAGTTTCAAAGGCCTGCACTTGAGAAACAATGCCCGCTCAAAACAGACATACTATCAAAATCCCAAAATTCGAAAAGTTTTGCCTCAGTACTGCTAGAATAAAATGTTCCTTCAATTCTCAATATAAAACTAAAAGACAATACCAGAAAAGATCTGTTTCCAAGTAACTGAACTGTATCCCTGATTAAAAAATGCAGGAGTATTTATAGAAATACAAAAAGGACTAGCTATCAACAATTTAAAAGTTATAATATTTCACATAAATTAAAAATTGCCAGATATGCAAAGAAGCATGAAAATAGGGCATATAGTTAGGAGGAAAATCAATCAATTGCAACCTTCCCACATATGACACAGATGAAAGGATTGGTAGAAAAGGATGTTAAAATAGTTACTATAAGTGTATTACATTTGTTCAAGAATCCAAATGACAGAGTGGGTATATTAACATAAGGCATGAAAGATATTTTTTAAAATCCAAACCACATCTCAGGAAATGGAATTTAATTTCTGAGATAAAAAATTCATTGGATGAGATTAATGGCAGGATACACATTACAAAAGAAAACTGCAGTAAAGAAAAGGTCTAGCAAAAAATTATTTTCTAAAAGAAATCACAAAGATGAAGCAAAGAAGAAAGAAAAACAGTCAGCTATTTGTGGGGCAGTTAAAGTGGGACAAATTACATGATCCTAATACACATATACATGTATACACACATTGAGAACATATATATATATAATATTGAAACAAAGGATCAAAGGATAGAAAGGGGCAAAAACATGTAAATGAATAATAGTTACTGGATAATGAAATTAATAATATGTGCATATTCAGATATGGTATAATGGATTTCACTATTATGTATCATAATGACAAATTAAAAATTTTACAAATCTATTGTAAATCATAAACTGAAAGTTTCAAGAAACCCAACCAACAAAAAGCACAAGGAATATGAAGAATACTCCACAAAAGCATATTACAGACATATTATTTAAAATCAGAGATGATCTTAAAAGAAGCCTTTAAACTTTTTCATAAATACAGAACAAGCTCATCACCAGCAGACCTGTGCTACAATACATGTTGAAGGGAAGCTGGGAGGACATGGGAGCTATACAAAATAATGAAGAGTGGTGACTCATTGGTAAATCCAAAAGTCTTTTTTTCTTATAATTAAAGTCTCTTCATAAGGAATTTCATGAGTGCTTTATTTATCTGGATTCTTCTTTATAACATATTTGTGTATCCTTTCCTACCCTTGGCTACAATTCTGAGTCACTTAGAAATGAACTCAATAGTGAGACTGTGCCAAACAAGTAAGCAGAAAATGTCTATAAAAGTCCTTAGTGAATGCTATTTGAATGGGATTTGTTAGCTTGACATAAAAATGGGGACTCGCTTCACATCCTTTAGATCACCCGGGCTGTTACCCAGCCTGGCTGTCTTCCTTACAATAAATAGAATTAGCCCACGTTCATCTTATTAGATTGCTTTAGGTTCACGAATTTCTTCAGAGAGCAGCTTTGTCTCTACTTTTATTACCACTGGTGCTGATTATACACGCTAAATTAGAGAAACTGTGAAACTAATTAATATTCTACTCTCCTTCCTCATCCTGATGATAATGGAGTGGTCATACTGAACCAGACAACAACACTGGAATCTGAAGATCTTCCTCTGTGGCATCCCTACACCCAGGCTTTCCATTTTTCATTATTTTGCTTTTTACATCCTAAAGACACTTCTGTATCTTTCTGACAAGTTCCATAGAAAGTCAATTTGCATTTTACTATTAGCATTGTATTTTGATAAATCAGGGGGAAGGAACACTATGTATAACTAAGACAACGAAAGTATAGATGAGAGCTCATCCTTAATGAGACAACAAGTATTAGGGTCATGGAAATATTTAGACTTTCAGGCTCTGAATGACATATAGTATCTTTTTCAAATTGCCTAAGGCATTTAAACTCCAGGGACTGTACAATGTGGAGTGTTCAGCAAAAACCATTGAACACAGCATTAGCCAAGACCCATAAAAAAATTCTTTGAGAGGTACTTTTATACAAAATACTTCTGCATTATTTGCAATTTGTCTCTCCTTTAACAAAGCATTTGTGCACCAACTATGTGTTAGTCTTTTTGCTAAGCACTGCAGATTCAAGCACAGATGAGATATAAATTTTGCCCTAGAGAAACCCACAGACTTTTTAGGAAAATATATCAGTAGGACAATTAAAGAAAATTTGGTAAGTGCTGTAAATCATTCATGCACTGATTGATTTGACAAATATCTACTATTCTGTTGTGAACTAAGTTGTGTCCCACCAAATTTCATTTATTGAATTTTTAATCCCTACTACTTCAGTATGTGATATATTTTGGAAATAGAATCTTTACATGGATAATTAATGTGTGCTCATTAAGGTTGACCTAATCTAAGATTGCTGATATTCTTATAGAAAAAGAAAATTTGGATGCAGAATTATTTCTGTACAGAGCAAAGACAATGTAAAAATTCAGTATGGGAAGTAGGCAAGAATGAAGATGACAACATAGAAGCCAAGAAAAAGATCTGGAACAGATTCTTCCCTCATTGTTCTCAGAAGGAGCCACACCTGCCAAGAGCTTGATCTAGAACTTCTGGCTTCCACATATATAAGACAATATATTTCCGTGGTTCAGCCACCACATCTCTCTAGTAAATTAACACATGTAGGTCAGGGCTATGCAGTGAAAGCACATGGATTACAATGGAGGAGAAGACAATTTTGGAGCTTTAGATATAATGCTTCAAACAGTTTAGTAAGATACTGTGCTGGTGGCCCATGTCATCCCAGCAGCTTGGAAGGCTGAGACAGGAGGATTGTGATTTCAAAGTCAGCCTCAGCAAAAGCTAAGCACTAAGCAACTCAGTGAGACCCTGTCTCTAAATAAAATACAAAATAGGGCTGGGGAGGTAGCTCAATTTTCAATTGCCTATGAGTTCAATCCCCAGTACCCCTTCAAAAAAAGAAAAAAATTATGACTCAGGAAAATGCATGTTATAATAAATATGAGCAGAAAGTGCTATTAGAGCCCAGGATAAAAAAATTATGATAATCTTATAATGAAATATCAAGAATCAATTGGAGTCAAATAGAAAAAGAAGAATGGCATAAAGAAAGGATACTGAATGTTCAAAGGTGCAGATTAACCAAAGATCAGGGCACATCTTCACATTTATTAAAAAGGTATACATGCTCATTGTGTAGTTGGTTCTGTGTATACTACCTCCCTTGCTGTTACTTTTTCCTCTGAATATATACAAATATATATATACACACACTAATAAAAGCCATCCCCAAATTTGTGGCAAATGAGTTGTATGTTCACTTGTGTGCACATCAAGCTATCAGATCTTTTTACAGGTCAACATAATGATATACCATTTCTTTTGTTTTAATTGATTCTTTTATAAAAACTTTTTAATTTTTTCAAATTAGTTATACATGACAGCAGAATGCATTTTGACGTATTGTACACAAATGGAGCAAAACTTCTCATTCCTCTGGCTGTACATGGTATAGAGTCATATATTTTGCACAATTATACATGTAAATAGGATAATGTCCATCTCATTTCACCATCTCCCCCCACCACACACACCCTCAGCCCAATTCAAAGTTTCTTCATTCTTCCTACACTCCCCCATTATGGATCAGCATCTGCTTATCAGAGAATACATTTGGCATTTGGTGTTTTGGGTTTGGCTTATTTTGCTTAGCATGATATTCTCCAGTTTAATCCATTTACCTGCAAATGCCATAATTTACTTCATCTTAAAGACTGAGTAATATTCTATTATGTTTATACACCACATTTTCTTTGCACATTCATCTGTTGAAGGGCATCTAGGTTGGCTTCATAGTTTAACTATTGTAAATTGAGCTGCTATAAACGTTGATGTGGCTGCATCACTGTAGTATGCTGATTTTAAGTCCTTTGGATATAGATAAAGGAGTAGGATAGCTGGGTCAAATGGAGGGTTCATTCCAAGTTGTCTCAGGAATCTTTATACTGCTTTCCTGAGTAGTCACCCCAATTTGTCATCCCACCAGCATCCTTACCAATGCTAATTGTTGTTTGTATTCTTAATAGCGGCATTGTGACTGGAGTGAGATGAAATCTTAGAGTAGTTTTGATTTGCATTTCTGTAATTGCTAGAAATGGTGAACATGTTCCATATATTTGTTGAGTGAGTGTATTTCTTCTTCTGTTTAGTGCCTGTTCAGTTCCTTAGCCCATTTATTGACTAGGTTATTTGTGGGTTTGGTGTTAAATTTTTTGAGTTCTTTATGTATCCTGGAGATTAGTGCTCTGAGTTACATGTGGTAAAGTATTTCTCTCATTATGTAGACTCTTCATGTTCTTCATTGTTTCTTTTGCTGGGGAAAAAAAAGCTTTTTAGTTAGAATCCATCTCATTTATTGTTTCTTAATTTTACTTCTTGCACTTTAGGGGTCTTGTTAAGAAAGCCTATTTTTTCTTCCATTAAACACAGTTTTGGTGTCTAAGGCTTTGTTTATTTTGAATTAAATTTTATGCATGGTGAGAGATAGGGGTTTAATTTCATTTTGCTACCTATGGATTTCCATATTTCCCAGCGCCTGTTTTTTTCTCCAAGGTATGTTTTTGGCCACTTTGTCTAGTATGAGATACCCATATTTATGTGGGGTTTATCTCTGTGTCCTCTATTCTGTACCATTGGTCTACATGTTTCTACATGTCTATTTGGTGCCCATACCATGTTGTTGTTACTACTGCTCTATAGTATTGTTTAATTTCTAGTATTGTGCTGTCTCCTGCTTCATTTTTCTTGCTAAGGATTGCTTTGGCTAGGGTCTCTTATTTTTCCAAATGAATTTCATGATTTCTTTTTTCTATTTCCATAAATAATGTCATTGGGATTAATAGGAATTGCATTAAATTTGTATAACACTTCTGGTAGTATAGCCATTTTGACAATGTTAATTCTGCCTATCCAAGAACATGGGAGATCTTTCCATTTCTAAGGTCTTCTTCAATTTCTTTCTTTAATTTTCTGTGGTTTTCATCATAGAGGTCTTTCATCTCTTTTGTTAGATTGACCCCCCAAGTATTTTATTTTTTTGAGGCTATTGTGAATGTGGAAATTAAAGGGATATAAAGAGGAAAGAAGAACTCAAACTATCACTATTTGCTGATGATATGATTCTATATTTAGAAGATCCAAAAAATTCCACCATAAAACTTCTAGAATAAATGAATTCAGCAAAGTAGCAGAATATTAAATAAATACCCATAAATCAAATGCATTTCTATACTTCACTGATGAATCCACTGCAAGAGAAATTAGGAAACTACCTCATTCAAAATAGCCTCAAAAATTTAAATTGGTTCTTTTTAGTTAAGCATAACATTGGGATTTCTTTTGACATAATTATAAAAGCTGGAATATAATTTCCTCTAAATGCCAAGTACTTCTCCATTCCATTCCCTCCTCCCTTTCATTCCTTTCCCAGTACTCTACTGATTTTTCTGCTATTACCTTAATGCTATATGATTTCTACTCATAACCAAGGTGCAACCAATTATATTGCACACTCTCTCAGTACTTCATTTCTCTCAAACTACTCTGTGTTTTCACTCATTAGATCATTTCTGGTCTACTTCCATGCTATTCTAATTGAATTAAACACTTGAAGTTTAATTTTATTTATAATTTTCTCCAACAATAAGTGTTTACTTCAGTTGTTCCCTGAAGATCATAAAATAATATAGAACTTTTCAATGAGCCAAATACAATTCACTTGCCATTTATCATTTACCTCACATATAGAGCCATGGGAGGGGGAAATGACATATAGATATAGGTACAAAGTTTTTGTCTTTATAATAAAAACATATGTGTGTGTGTGTGTGTGTGTGTGTGTGTATGTATGTATAGAGAAAGGGAGAGATGAAAAGAGTTTTACTTCTAGTCCACTTATTCTTTATACTAGAAGAAAATACTGGAAATAATATAAAACTATTTGCTGATGATCTTCCAGCCCATTTCCCCTTATTCTTTAACTCACAGAAGAGTTTTGATCACTCATTAAAAATTTGGATCATGTTTAGACCAAGTGGTTCTTTACAGAGAATAATAATGTGCCATATCAGAAGCAAAATGCAAGAAAATAACATTTAATAGAATTATTTATGTGTCATTTCTATAGGGACTATGGTAACTGGGAAATGTATCTTTCGTATTTTTGAGAGTACAATCTTCTCAGAAAGGACTTCATGGTATTTTGTTTGTGAGATGCAACAATTTGTATAACATATTTCACATAAGTATACATAAAATAACCCTAATATTGGTGGGTCAGTCTCCAAAATCTTTATATGAATACAGATACTTCTTATGAAAATATTTTTAATTATTTTATTGTTTATTATAAATAAATGTCATAAGTATGTGAAAAAACAAAAATAATAAATGTAATCTGAATGAGCTCTTTGGTGAATGTTGTGTTGGGTGCATATAATTGGGGAAGAATAAAAATCAGACTGTTTAATAAGGATATTGGAACAATTTGTTAATCAAATTGCAATTAAAAACACTGAAAATAATTAAATAAATAATATTTCAATTTAGGCTTTATTTTATACATATTATGATACTAACTTTCTACATTTACTCTGTTATTTCAATTTGATGGATCACATAGAAGTTACATACTTTTCTTACATACTTTTTTTTTTAATTTGAGGCAAACAAGAAGAATCATGGAATAAATAAATGTATTGATCTCTGCAAGTCTAAACAAATTAGTTAGTCATAGCACTAAGTTTTGCTTATGGTAGACCCCCGTATCATTGTCTCTCTACATGAAATAGTTTTGCCTGCTTATTTTGGGAAGCTGCTTTTGAAGGTTTAAGTCTAAAATGGCTCCTTTCTCATAAGGTTCTGCCTCCATCTATGATCATTTTAAACAAGTGCAAGGAAAGTTTTACTAACTGTGAAAAACAGAGATGCGCCTTTCTTAGACGGTGATAACCAACCAAATATCTACGTGACATCCAGAAGTCTCAGATGACTCAACATCCCTTTACTGAACTGTTATATGAGCCACTGTGCTGTTTGCTTAAGATACACATTCCTGGATATCAGAGTTCCTCATCTTGTAAGAAAACAAACAAGCTAATATAAAACCATATTAATCACATTGAAGCCATTAGTGTCCCACGTCATGTGTTTTCCAGCTGCTGCTGGTATTAATGAATGTGAGAATGGCTACATCTAAGTTGAGTTTCAGTGAAGCAGGAAAAATGTTAAGGAAGAAATTGAGCAGTATATTTAAAGAGATTTGATTATTTAGTTATCCAACATATTTTCCACAGAGTTCTGTTTATTTAGAGCAATGAGAATGAAAATTATTTTCTAGGAGGCTGAATATTACCTTCCAATATCTTTCTTACTCTTGATGCACTCATTTTCAATCATGATTAACTCTACAACTTTAATTCCTTTCAAAGAATTCATTTTAGTCCCTCTATAATTTTATAAAATAAAATTAAAATTGATCATAAACTTATTGTCACCTAAGTCATGAACAAAATTTTTTATTTAAATTTTGGAAAGTCATCAAATTTTCTCTCTTTGGTGAATTCACTGTTGATTCTCATGGGAGTGATCAAAGTGCCCACTACTCTTTTAATTCCTCATGTTAATGGGAGGTAATGAAACTTCCTGCAAACAAACTAATATAAAGAGAGTTTGCATTTGCACAAAAGTCTGCTAGATTTCAAATCTGTATTCTAATCAATTTGTTATATCAACTTCTAGTGGGTTATAGTCTCTATGCACAATCATATCTGAAAAAAAAAACTATGAAAATTCAAGTTTCTATCTCTATATACAAAGTCTATGGTATATACTGTGCCTATTATTATCATGTGACTTAACTTTCATGATGGTAGTCAGTAAGAGTTTTCTTCAATTTTATTTATACTTGATTTGTGCATAGTTTTCACTTTTGTCATTCTGAAGGCAATATAATATTTCCTCAAATTCACATACAATTTTCTACCTAACAATTTTCTCAGAATTGGTGATTTGAACATTTTTTTTGGTGTAAGTTACAATATATAATGCAGCAATAAGCATTTTTGCACAAGCTTGCCTGTCGTCTTTCATTATTGCCATGAGATAGGCTCTTTAAAAATAGTATTACCAGGTCAAAGAAGATCATGATTTTTATTACTTGTGTCATGAGTTGTCAACCTGCTTCTTCCAAGAACTGCACCAATTTACAATGCCACCATTAGTGTAGAAATTTACTTGCTTCCAACACGCCTGTCCATGTTGTTTCTATTAATTAAAAATAGTTTTCTTATATAAAAGGAGTAATATAATATTTCCTATTTATACTCATTAGTGTTTTGCTAATCTATTAGTGTGTTACACATTTGAAAATATCTTTTAATATTGAAATTCTTTATACTAATCATCTTTTTTTGAATGATTGAATAAATGGATGATTGATTTTTTTTCATCATTTATAGATTGGAGATTTTTACACCTTTGATCCAAATCTAACCCTCATATATTTTAGAACCCACACATATGCTTGTTACATTTATGAAATGAGTATATATCATTATCTTATTTTTTATGAATTATTTTATATAAATAAATTAATTTGTACATGTAATCAGAGATATATAAATTTCATTGTGTCATCGTTCAATGATTTGTTCATCTTCAGTCTTAAAATTATAAAAACACATCTTCTTACCCTAATTGGGATAAATATAAAATTCTATTAATTCAACCATCTTATTATTTTAAAAAATTTAAATATATCATATATTTAGAAAGTATTATAAAGTATATCATCAGATTTTAATTGGATATGTTTTTGCATAATGATGACCATGTTATTTAATATTAATTAATAATATTCCAATATATTTACTATGTATTTATTTTAAAGTACTTGTCAAAGAACAAAATTACATAATGATTAAAAGTTCAGTACTTGTGTGATGGCAAACTATTCATTTTAATTAAAAATGCACATTGAAACAATCTAATTTTTAATGCATTGATTTAATGTCAAGTGTAAAACCTGATGTTTTGATGCACATTTGTGTAGTGAAAAGATTACTGCAAGTTAGCAGTTTAACATATCCATCACCTTCCATATTCAATCTTGTGTGTATGTGTGTGTGTGTATATATATATTAAGATCACCCAAAAGCTATGCTGATCAACTTTGCAATATAAAATTTAATACTAAAATCTCTAATCTTCTCTCTGTACTTTTTATCTTAATATTTATTTGTCCTATAGAACTACAGTTTTGACCTACATCTAACCATTTCCTTCCTTTTCCCCACCACTGGTGATTATTATATTCTGTTTCTATGTGTTTGATTTTTTTTAATTGACATATAAAAGAGATGTTTCAATATTGTTCTTTCTGGAAATATTAAGAATCCATGTTTCACTCCATATTAAATGTGTAACCTTGAATAAGTCAATTAAGATTTTTAAGTCTCATCCACAACCTGGAGATAATAATAGTACCTGCTTATTAGGATTCGTATGAGAATTAGATAGATGGTGCACTCAAGGTGCTCAGTCCAGTGAGCTCAGGCTGTCAGAGCACAGTGATATTGGTGCTGCCTGCCTCAGTCACAGAGAAACAACCACAACCAACAGCCTTGGTGTATTTTTCAATCCTATTTATATAGTCTATATTTCAACATAATGTGGGCTATTAAGTATGAATAATTTTTAAGTTTACTTTTCAACTTTAGTCTATTTCAGAGTCTTTGCAACATTATTTGAAAATATTTTATACCTATGTAATGACAATTAGTCAGGATGCACACAATTAATTCTGTAAGCTTTACTCTATGATTGATCATTTTAGTTGTCCAATTGTTCACTATTTTGGATAAATTTTCAATGATACTCTTTGCTATCTATGCCAGTTAATAATATAGAATGGCATCACAGTGATGTTATAATATGAATCTGACTCCTAGTGAGCATCAGTGTTCTTCCATGATCATTAGCCACTTTAATTTATTCTTTTGTCAGATGTTCTTACAAGCAACTAGTAGAGATTTGTTTTCCTTACATTTTATAATAATTATTTAAATATTAAAAATTCTGGGATGTTCCTTCAATTTATTTTATGTTGTTTCTTATGGGAGCTTTCGTTTCTAATGAGCCCAAATCTACCAACATTTTCTTGGAATTTTTATAAAATTTGTATATGATTTCATTGTCTCCTTACCTCTAAAGTTCTTTCACTTGTGCCTTTAACTGATTGCTTCATTTATTTTTCTACATTTAAATTCATATTGAGAGAGCAATTTATTTTCATGTACTATCTAATATGAAAATCTAATTTAGTTTTCTCATTAGCCAACTAATTGTTTCACTCATTGACTAAATTTCTTTGACTCTTTTATTCGTGATGATATTTTCAAAATATAGAAGTGCAGTTTAGAATTACTTCTTCTTAATAAAAATGTTATATACATGCCATCATCTGAATGTACCTTCCATAATTTATGCATTAGAACTAATGGCCAATTTGATAACATTCAGCAGCATGGCCTTTAGAAGATGACTGTATCATGAAGGCAGAGACCTCATGGATGGGATTGGGACTCTTGCAAAAGGGCTTGTGGCAATAGGTTTATCCCTTCACTCTTTTACAATATGAGACACAATATTCATACTTTTTTGGCCCTTGCACCCTCAGCCATGAAAACACATGGCACTGGCCCCTTCTGCTATGTGAGGACACAGGAAGAAGGCTCACTTCCTGCACCTAGACTTTGAACTTGCCTGTAAAACTGTGAGGAATCAATTTCTGTCCCTTACAAGTTATGTGGTATATGGTATTTGTTATAGCAGCACAGATGAAAACAATGTTAATCATAAAAATATTTGCAAGTATAGTTAAGAACAAAAAACAAAATGAAATCACCCTTAAACTTATAAAACCCAGAAGTAGTCTCTCAAAATGCTGCCCCCCCATTTTTTTTCACAAAAAAGAATAGTATGCATTTTTAACTATTTTCCTCTTCATTGAACAAACATTCATTTTTTGTTTCATTGTAGTTAAGACATTGTGCTGAGCACTTTAAGCACAATAGTGAAGTTGGCAGAAACTGCTCTTGTGATTTTTTTTCAATGAAAGTTAATAATGACAAACACCTCATGAAATTAACACCAATAGTGCATTATTGCATTTCTGGTCATATGTGCCATGGAGAAAATAACAATGAGTCAATAGAATATAAGAAAAGGCCTTAGATATTTATGAGTTTTCAAGGAAAGTGTCCTTGACTTTAAGGTCCTTAAGGATGGGCAATGTTAATTTTAATATTTTAATTTGTGGTGGTTTTTTCTAGAAAAAAAAATCTCACTGAGCTTTTGTCACATCTCTGGCAGGGAGTATAGATTCATTGATTGTGATTCCAGGTGCCAATTATAGTTATTAGGCTTACTTGTGGATATGCCCTAAAGCCCCAATATCTAGACTACTGCACTTAATAAACCAGGTGAGGTACATTTGATAAACCATGTGTGTTTAATTTAAAATGCAAAATCTGAGTATTTGCTTTTCAAAAGATACACACACACACACACACACACACACACACACACATACCTATTATCGATCGACACAATGCCCTTATTTTATTTATGTATTTTTATGTAGTGCTGAGGATCAAACCAAGTACCTCATATGTGCTAGGCAAGCAATCTACCAGTGAGCTACAAACCCAGCCTGGATTTTACTATTTTTAAAAATATGTTATCATAATTTCTAGGAGCATTTAAATATTTTGTTTAGAAAATTTGATTTGATTTCCAAAAACAATAAATAAACAAACAAAACTAATTTGCAGTTCCTTGAAACCACAGACAGGGAGTTGTAAAGGTATTTGTAAGAGATATTTTTATAAGTGAACTCATTCTTGCTTTACTTTGTAAAAGTCAGTGTCAAACATTTGTAAAAGCATCATTTCTGTTGCTTTTATCTCATTCCACTGTGTTTGGCATTCTAAATTGTGCTACTGTATTAACAAACACCAATACCAGCAAAAGAACCTGTACAGCCTAAATATTTATATGTCAATAATAAAAAAAGAAATGTCTTTTAGGAATATGTGGCCAGAATTTATGTGGTATTGGAAGGTGCAAAAATAAGTGATTCAGCTTTAATTCCCAACACCTTGACACTTTTTGGCTGAGTTACTTCAGGAAACAGTTTTTGTAGACAAATGTCTTCTGTAAATTAAGGTACTGGCTTAATTCACAGAAGTCTTATGAACTTTATAGAAGACTGGTAAAAGCATTTTGAAAAATAGTCATCTATTTGTACTTTTACCCTCTTTATGATTTATAGATAAGTATACTTGTCACCTAAAATATACCAAAATTAAGTGTTCACCAATTATTTGGAAACTGGAAATATTATTTTCAATGAGTTGAATAACTACAAGCCCCAATTCAAGGCTTAGTTTTATATAATACAAATGAAATGCAAGTTGTCTTTTGGTAAAGTTCACCTTGTTATTGAGAAGCATATATGGTACCTTGGCTTTGCTTCATTACAATGGGGACAATGATGAAGGCCCTTGAACACAATAGGTACCCCACTCCCACAGTTCACAATTGTGGAAACACCTGGCCAAAAAAGAACTTTCTGTTGATTTACTATGGTAATTCATGAGACTCAAGGGCCCTCCATGTATTTCAACCTTGCCAGAATATTCTTCAAGTGACTACAAAGTGAAACAAGAATGAGCTCACTGAAAAAACACCTCTTAGAGTGATTGTTTTGAAAGAAATACTGCTTATAGTGAACACCTGTGCCACTTGACTTTAAAGCAATTTTATGTGTCCTATTAAAACATTTTCTTTAGGAGTTACCAGGTACAGCTATGAGGAAGCAAGGAAATTAAAAACAGCCTCTGTTAGAGTGATATTTTTAATTTCTATTTATCTAGAAAATTATTTTCTCTATAAAAGTAAATATTGTTTCCTCATCAACTATCTCAGGAAAAAATGCCTGCTCAAATATGTACAGTGTTGTTATTTAAAATAAGTCATCTACAGAAGTAGATAGTTTCACATGTTTATTAAAGTTTCAAATACATTAACCCACATGAATAATTTATCATAAGTGTTTGATTATGCATATTAGTTTTCCAGAATATGAGAATTCTAATCTTTACCCAGTACCTTACAGGATTTATAACTTTGAAGACCTAGAAAAAGTCAATATTACAAAAAAAAGGTCAATATTATTATTTGCTTCTCTATTAGACATTCCATAGATAGAAGATAAAGAAGCAAACTCTCAACAACACATGTTGGTCGAATATTTCTCTAATTCTGTTTAAAGATCTTGAATCAGAGACATTCTTTTGAGTTATTAGTATATGTCACACACTGTTCTGAGTTATTTCAATTATTTATTGCAATCCTGTCAACCAAGTACAATTAGGCTCTCCATTTTACAGATGAATGATTTGGTTTTAAAAGTTGTTTATTCCTCCAGTGGTAAAACTAGGATTTGCATGCAAATTTGACTCAAAGCCTAAGCTATTTCTTCTATGTAGCCTGAGGATGGAAATAAGAAGTAAGTAGATATATGATCTGCTAAAGATGGAGAAGATAATCTTCAACTGTGGCTAGGAATAGTCATATTTCAGAATAGCTATCTTGTTAATAAGTAACAGGAGTATCTTTAAAAGAATAGCTCTGTTGCACGCTATTGTACTAAAAACACTGTACAGTAGCCATACTTGTATATAAGAAATTAAATCATTCTGATAGTTCCAGCCAAATTAAATCACTAATAGAAAACGTTTTTCTTGATTAAATTCTGTAAGATACTTTATCCCAAAGTATATTGTGAGGATTTTGTGTTACTAATTAACATGTCACATGAAAGTTGTTGGAAGGCCCCATATAGCTTTGCCATTAGTTTTTAGTTTTCCAGGAGTCACTTAATTGAGTTTTGGGTTTGCCCCATGTGGGGAGCAGTGGGAAACAAAATCATGGCAAAAGTACAAAGACCCAGCTTCTTGTTGCAGATCTGAAGGTTGTCGAAGGATGCCAGGAACATAGAAAGGGGCCACATCATTCTGCCTCTATCTCATGTGGGTCAGCACTTGTACACACAGTCGCTCCAGATCCTGTCAGATCCTCTCCTTGAACTTGAGTCCTGAGTCAAATTCATGGGCAGCCTCTTGACAAAGTTTGTCAGCTTTTCACTTCAGCTGACTTGCTGCTTTGAGATTGGAGACCGTGAGAGACAGGCACAGGATACAGTTTGTCTTTGTCCTTGCCCTGGGATGTTTTGATTCAAAAACCACAAGTTGACTGATCTCCGGTGACTCAGACTTACTACTAGATATAAGGGCAGCAGCCTGAAAAACTAGGTCACCCCCACCCTAGCTTGCATATTCACATAAACCCTAATCATCAGCTTCTTAGTCTAGACCACTCAGCAGTTCTGCTTCTCTGATTGGACTCTAACAGATACATAAATTGACACGCTGTTGTGTAATCATACAATAGGATATTTATTCATAAATTTGAAAAGATACTTTAAACAAATAGTAACAGAAAAGCAAAAGGAAATTATTCTGTAAGGAGAGGTTGAGTAAATCAAAATATATTCTAAGTATATTTCATTATTCCAGAAATTCCTAAATGAAAGCTATGCAAAGCAAGGGCATGTGTGATTCTATTAAGGTATTTCCACACAGTGTCTGGCAGTGAGGGCTCTAGAGTCATGGTCCTTGGAGCTGAAATTTGACTGTGCCTCTTAACCGGCTATGTGGGTTTTTCTAGAAGCTTCTCAGTACTAGGGAGACCTCAATCCTCTGTTTTATATTTTGCTTTGTTTTTGTTTGTTTATGATCCTGGGATTCAAACCCAGAACTTGACACATCCTACGAAAGCACTGGACCACTGAGATGCACTCCCCAGCCCTCCTACTTACTATAAAAAGTTAATATGACAAAATGCTTATAATAAATATTTCTGAACACTTAAAATATTTGGAACACTCTAAGTGTTCAGAAATATTACTGAATCTCTGTTGTCTTTTTTTAAAATTTTGAACCTAATCAATGCAAGGTCTTTCTCAGAGTTTATTAAGGTGACCACATTTAATGAAAAAAATATTGTTTTTCAACAACAGTAAGGAAGGATAACTTGTGCGTCCTCTTTCTTTCTGTATACTTCAACAGAAATACCAAAAAATAGAAAGTGTGAAACACAGTGCAAAATTTAAATGCTTTACTCTGAAAAACTCAGGTACTTCCAACTTAAATTAATATTGTTTTTAAGCATCATTTGAGTGGCTTAAAATGCAAACATATTAAAAATAAATAAAATTTAAAATGTGAAAAATGTAAGGATTTTTACGTGCTTCAGGTGTGCAACAAATGTGGCTCTGAATTTACTAGGAGATTTTGTTGAAGAGGCAAAAAATCCAAGGTGCACAGTATTCATAAGATAAAAACAAACCATTTGTTTACAGATTTCACAATCAATCCTATTACTAAGCTTGAGGAGAAAATTCTCCTCCCTGTCTACATAAAGAAGCTGGATCAAATAATGAACAATACTCCAATGTTTTACAGTAAACATAAACATGGTGACATGTTCTATAATGCTATTTCTTATCATCTCTTTCAAACAGGCAAATGTCAATGTTCTTAAATATAATTCCTTGGGGCCAATCTCAAGAAGACAATTACCATGCAATGCAGATCTGTGGTTCTCTAATTGTATAATACAACTTAGGATAGATCAGTTGAAAATCTTAACAAATAGATGGAATTTTTAAAATGTGACCTTACTTAGAAATGGGATCACGCAGTTAAATTTAAGATAAGACCATACAGGAGTAATGCAGGCCCCTAATCCAAAAGGACTGTACAGAAAGGGAAACTTGAATACAGGATACATACAGGGAGAATGAAAGTTGAATATCAAGATGGCCATCTACAAGCCAAGGAGAAACCTGTAACAGATCCTTGTCCCAAAGCCTTTAGACATTAATTCTGATAACACTTGGGTTTCAAACTTTCCTGCTCCAGAACAACAGGACAAAAAATTCCTATTGTTAGAGCCACCAGTTTGGTATTTTATTATGATAGTCCTAACAAACTAATAGTCTTCCTTAAATTTCAGAGTATTCATTTTTATATTTAAAGCAGGTCATTTTTAACCCATCTTCTCAATATTTTTATTTTTGTTTTTATTTATTTATTATTTATATATTTTTTTATGTATAATTGTTAATATAGTTTGATTATATCTGACCTATTTTTTCTTCTGTTTTAGTTTCTCTGTTCCCACATTGCTATCTTCTTGTACTACTTTATTTAAATATTTCTTTTGGCTTTTGAGTTATATGTTTTAATGTTATTTAATTAATGGTTGCTTTATGAATTTTAATACACATCTGAATTACCCACAGATTATATTGAGTTAATATTGCACTCTTTTGCAAACATATGTGTCCTTTTACAACTCCCACTGGTCTTTATGTCACAGCTGTCATATGTCTCATTTCTATGTTTATGAACAAGCACATCAAAAAAATATTATCACTTTTACTTAGTCCAGTCTCTTTGGAATATAAGAAAGAAATAGTCTTTTGTATTAACCTAGCCCATTACCATTTCTTTTGTTCTTCCTTAACTGGAGAAGATCCAGGTTTCCTCTGTCCTGAACACATTCCTTCAGCATTTCTTTCAGAACAGAAGTGGTACCAAAAAATTATTTGATTTTCCTTTAACCAAAAAATGCCCTGATTTTGACTCAATGTCTGAAGAATATCTCCTCTTGTTTAGAATTTCAGACTGACAGAAATTTTTTCTCAGCATTTTAAAGACATGTTCCACTGACCTCTGGCATTTAGAATCTGTATGAAAGTTGTTTTGCTTTAGGAGTTTTCCATTTTTCTTCTTTATCCTTGATTTTCAGTAGTTTTATGATAATTTATCTGGGAATTGTTTTCTTTACATTTATTGTATTTGAGAGATTCTTGGTTTCCACCAAATTTGGCGATTTCTTCAGGCCATTATTAAAATATTTTTTATGGCCCCTCATCTTTCTCATTTTCTCATTATTCATTTGTTTTAAAACAGGAATATTATTGCACAGGTCTCTGAGAATCTTCGTTTCAATATTTTAATGTTAATATAGGGGAGGAGGCATAATGGGGGCTTCTCTGGTGTAGAAAACATACTATATCTTCATCTACAAGCACATTCTGCAGATCTGTACATATCAAAACAAAGCCACTTTCTTGGGATGTAACTGACATATAATAAATGTGCATAAGTAAATTGTTCAACTTAATTCATTTTGACATACATATAAAAAATGAAAATAGTACTACAGTTAAGTTGGTGAACATATTTCTCTTTCCTACCCTTCCCCTCCATTTTCCACATAAGCATCTACTGATCAACTCTGTCACTATAGAAATGAAATTGAATTTCTAAATACAATCATTCACTATATACACATTTTTTTGTCAGATTCTTAACTATGATTGTTTTAAGACACATTCATACTTTTGCAAGTACAATAATTTATTGTTTTTATCACAAAATGGTATGTTGCATCCTAGAACATTATATACTAGTATATTTTATATTCATACTATGTTCATATGATAGTATATAAAGATGCAGTACAATCAGTTATACTTCTATGTGCTGAGATATCATTGAATAATTTCCAGTTTGGGGATTACAAAAACATAAGGTGGTATGAATCTTTTTCTCATGTCTTTGTATGGATGTATATTTCCTTTTGATGATTCACATTGTGAAAATAGAAATTGTAATGTAATTTATATTTATGGTATCCTATGTTTGTAATATTTTAGTTAAAGTACTTCTTAAAAATAATATGTCATGAGAAAGAAATATGAAAAGTTAGTACAGAAGCAGTATTAAAAACATACTTTAAAGAAATTCCATAACTAGAAAATTAAAAACAAAAACATCTGAGTATAAATATGGAAGTTATTGTTTCAATGAAGTATTCTGTAAACATATAAATAAAACACTTTCTTGTATTGTTAAAAATTGTAACAAAATGCTTAAATTTCTCTGATAAGAATATTATATAATTCTATAATTCCAAAACAAACAAAAGTTAACTATACTGGAGGACAGGATGAGGTACACTGTTATGTAACCCTATTGATTCTAGCATTCCAATCACATCCACTAAGATGTTTCATATGTGCATCAAGCTATCTTGATCCTCCAAAAGATACTAGTAGTGGCAGAATAACCCTGAGTTGTCTCTGTAATGTCACATGTAATGAAATTGTCTCTGCATAGATTCCAGCCCATATTCACAACCCACAGCATCCTGAAAGAGAATAAAATCGTTATGGCATTACAATACTCAGTTTTGGAGTAACTTGTTGCAGAATACAGCTGGAACAAAAGACTTGAACAGGATTTGAAGGAGGGCATTAAGTATAGCAAAAGATAGGAGTAGAGCTCTGGATTTCAACCTTAGCAGAACACTGGAATCACTTGAGGAGTTTTCGTTCTGTTTTAATGTGCATGCCTGGGTTCTACCTTCAAGTCTCTGATTCAATTGATAAGCAATGTAGCTGGGCATTGGAATTTTTCAAGCCTTTTCAAGAGATCCTGTTATCAAGCTTCTTTACAACCACTGATAAGAGTATTTTAATTCCTTACTTTTGAAGAGAAATGAACGGTACATTTTTGTTTTTGATGATAGAATGTATAAATTCAGTAATACTTTGGAAAAACTTAGAAATAACTGTTGACATATTTAGAAATCAATAGAAAAATCAAAGCATGTTCATTGTAGAAAGTTATTGAAAAAAGTAAAAACCATAAATTTATAACTCATCTAAAATTAAATATTTCACTAAAAACAAAGTATTCACTATAATGCTATGATAAAGATTCTCATAATAAATGAAAAAAAGAATAGTACCTCAAGATAAAACCCAGGACATATATTTCTTAGGCAAAGAGTGGTAAGAAAAAAAAAATCAACCCTGCTTTTTAACAGTCAAAAAAATTTACTGAAAAACAAATCCATATTATTTATAATAAAATAACAAATTAAAAGACAATGAAATACTGCTCCCCAAACAATAACAACAAAAGAAACAAAGCCTTATGTACATCTTTTTGACTTTATCCTAAGAATAGACAAAAACCAAATACTAAGGAATTTGAATATCTAATCTAAAAAGTCTAAATTAATAAATAATTCATCAATCTACTTTAATGAACTTTACTTGCCTTATAAATTTCAAACTAGTTACATTGAGCCATATTTTAAACCTTATTTCACATACTACAAAACACAAAATGTAAACTATTCTGAACCCAACATTTCTCAGAAGTACCAGCTTCTTCTCACTCCACTGCTTTGAGTTACTACATGCCCACACCACATTATCTATGTGTCTTATCGTTGCTCATTTGTTTGCCCCTCATTTGTTTGCCCCTTTGCCAAATTCTTCACACTGAAGTCAAAGTGATGTTTTACAAAAACATGTCCCATGTTATCATTTCACTGCCATTTTTTTTTTGTGATGTAGTAAAACAAATATGTTTACATGTTACTTTTTTATCTATGTTTTTCTTCAAGTGGAAAGAAAGTCTAGCTGGATTTTCAAAACAAAAGTTTGATGTGTTGACTTAAAAAAATAGTTCAATAATATATACAAAAGTCACTATTAGAAAAGTCCTGAGGGTGTCTTAAAGAAATAAGCAATCATTCTCCATGGCAATTTGGAACAATGTTTTACAATTGGGCAGATGCTGCACCTTGGCTTGTGGACACACAATATTAGGATCTGAAGTCATATATTTATGATAATACTCAGCAGCAGTAAGTTCTATAAGTACAACTTTAATATATGAAAAAAAAATATGTTGGCTGCCTATCATATCAGGTACTTGGGAGGATGGGCGACTCAGTGAGACTGTCTTAAAAAGTAAAATTGAGTTAGGGATGTTGCTCAGTGGTAGAGCAACAAAGGTTTCACAAGGATTTCAAAGAATCTGAAAATATATTCCTCTCTAAAAGTGTAAATAAAAGCTGACCCCAGAGTTTTAGTATTTATTCAAATCACACACACACACACACACACACACACACACACAGAGTACGTCAAATATTCCAGAAACTATGCTGTGGTGAGCAATCCATATTTATTCTTGCCCTCAGACAATGTGCAATCTATGATGAAAGGTTAAAAATAATTAATTATTTTTATCACTTATTAAATGACAACTTCTAGGAAGGCATCTTCTTTTTTTTTTTTTAAATCCAGATTCTGCTCTGTACACTCTACTAATAACATTGCTGCATAAGAAATCTTAAGTGATTGTTAGTACTTCTTGGTGATGCTTAGATGAGGGCAAATGATTCTGGGATTTCACAGAAAGAAAATATAATTATCCATTTTTCAGCTCTATTATAATACTTTTATCTCTACATTTGATCCTGTAGTGATATAATCCCATGGTACCATCACAACAAAGGATGCTAGGGGTTGCATAATGAATACAGCAATATTTGTTGCAATACTGTCCAGAGGAAATTACACCAGAGCTTAGAACTGGAAAGGACACACACAAATTCACTTTTTTCTCCTCTTTTATGAAGAAAGTGAGGCCCAAATAAGTGGGAAAGTTTGCATATATTCATTCAACTATTCTGTCCCTTGATTCCATTAAATCAAATTTAAAATCTGATAACATTACATTTGGAGGAAAAAGAGTATGACAATTAGGTAGCTACTTCTAAGAACCTTTAAATTATTCTTACGTCTTCAGTCCATTCATTCAATCAAGAAATATTTACTAAGTACTAACATGCAAGTTTCTAATGGTAGAAGTTGAATGAGATCTGCTATATGACTTTAAGGTACTTACAATGTAGGTGAAATGACAAAACAAGTAAGCAACCATTTTAATAAATTGGAAATTGAATAATAATCTCAGAACTTGTCACCACCGAAAACTTGTGCTCTTTTTTATTCAGTATAGGTATAAGTTAAATGGGATAAAATAAATAAAAGTGCCTGATATAGGAGGATAGGTAATTATAAAATTTTTTTATGTCATTTAAAGACAAATAACAAGAACAACAGAGTCTTAGTAAAAGATAATACGTCAAAGAAGTAGGTATCCCAGCATTTTAAGTAAAATGCAGAGTGGAGCTTATTCTCCAGGTAATTAAGCAGGGTGATATGCGTATAAATCTAAGTGTTCTGGCCCATTTCCCTGCCTTCAAGGCAGCAGTTTTTCTTCAGACTAAAGTCTGAACGTCCCAAGCTTTTTCATGTACTGATTCCATGGATGGACAGGGCCTGAGCTCCAGCAGTAATGCACTGATTGCTATTTGCTTCTAGAAATAAATGTGGCTTAACTAGGCTTTATTTATTGATTAGTTGGAATAGTCCCAGACTGCCAATGAGGTCTGCAGAGGGAAACCAAGTATGTCAGCTTGCAGAAAAGAAAATTTTTTAAATCCCCTTTTAGATGTGTTGGTACTGAAATGAATCTTCCAATGCAAGAAAATGTCTTGGGATGCCCCTTTCACTTTCATTTAAAAGAGACAGAGACTCTAAGGTTGTGAGAAGAAGAGAGCAAATGGCTCTTGATTACAAACAAATGCACTCAGCAGACACTCTTATAACTTCGAAGGCAGGGGGGATGTTGCTGCAGATGGTAAATATCCTGACATGTATTTAAGCTGACAAGGATTCCAACCCTCCAATGATTATACAGAATTATTCTCTCTTTAATGCAGGATTCCCACCCAAGAACTTCACTTTATATTATTATTTGCTTTAAGGCTACTGTCAACTCCAGGGCAAGGCTGTTTCTGAGACTGCATTGAGCTACTTAGCCATAGCTGCTTTCAAAACTGGAAAATAAGATGAATGTGAGAAATCACTTCACTTTTTCAGAAGAAAAGCTCTGGGTAGCATAAGAAAAGATCTATCTAAGTTAAGGATACCTTATAGCTATCTCTCCATTTTAAATGTTCCTTAGTTGATAGCAAACAAACAAGAAGAGTAGTATCAATTTCTACCCTATACTGAGAATTTCTTAAGTGTGAAAAGCTTTATATCTATCATTTCTCATTGTTACTCCTGTCTGTGTGGTTGGAGGGACTCTTTCAATTCTGTACATGAGAAAATTAGGGCTCCAAGAGGTTAAAATTCTTGCTTTCCACTAATGGGTGGTAAGATCCAGGATTACAATCAGAGTCTATTTTGTTCCATTTTTTAAATTTTCTTGTCATCATAAACATTGCTCCTATCTTGGTCCAAATCAAATTTAAATAGAAGTTTGGACTACAATCTGTTTTATTTTTTAAAGTATAAAGTAAATATGACACCATGATAATATGGAAAATAGATTTTTGTTATATCATTTTATATCGTTTTTGTGGTCCTCAATTATTTCATTTAAAAAAATGTTCCCAATAATAAATGATAATGATACACTTACATCTTCACTAATGCAATTATATCAGGACTCCAAAAAATTACTCATTAAATAAAAATAGGATAACTCTGATGAGAAATTAAACCCCTTCTGTCCTCTTCCTACCATTAGAGATTAATGTTAATCAGGAATACAATAAGTTTCCTTCACAAAAAAATAGAGATTTTTCTTTGGAAAAATTATTTCATGTTAGGAAGTTCTCACTTTCCATGATAGTGAGATGTCATAAAAAGCATGTAGGCCAAAATCATGTCAAATTGCTTCAATAATGAATGGGAAAAAATAAAAATCTTCACTCACCTTTAAAAGTTTTGCCAAAGCCTTTAAAACTCTCTAACTCTTGGTTACAAATATATAGAATATTTTGAAACAGAAACATTTATTTAGTGTAATGTAGCTTAAAATATTTAAGAGTTTGATTATTTATACTTTCTATGTTAAGAGATATCTCAGTTTCTCTAATATGAATTTTGTGGGTCACTTCTCTGGGAAATCTTTATTCCTTTTGTTACCATTATTCTCTTCATTTTGTTAATACATTTTTCCTTACGTGGTTCCTCTTACAGTACACAAAAATCCCAAAGAATGGCAGCAATGTAAACATTTCTGTATCACCTATTTCTTCTATAACTTCACTGATGTTCTATTTGTTTTTTACTGACAGAATTGATACTTTCTATTTCTCTGCTGCATTTTCATTTTTGTCCGTCAGTTTTCTCTTTTAATTATCCATTTTCATAAAATTTCACAGGGATTTACCAGTGGGACACAAAGAGGTAGTATAACTACCCCTCTGCTGTCATGGGTCATTGAATAAAACATCTCCTGTGACCAACCACTGAAGGACCTCCAAAGCAGTGACATGATTGGTCACTAATTGTGTGTACATTTATTTGCATGATGATTTCTGGACTGGAAAGTTAGCAATTATGTGCTTATTCTCAATTAGTATACCAAGGCAACTAAAATTAGAATTATATATTTTGGAAACATATTATTTAGCATAAAGTGCGTGAGAGGTGCATATCAAAATCATGCAAAGTAAGGTCTTCTTATGTTTTTATTTTTTGGGGGGTTTCGGTGACATCAGAGTTTTGGTATGTTTCCCAGCTTCCACTTCTGACCTCAAGCTGTCCTCTTGCCTCAGCCTCTTAATTATCTGGGACTACAGGCAAACTCCACTACAGGAATACAGACTCCTATATTCTTATGGAATCACCTGTATTAGCCAGCGTTTTTGTTGCTGTAACTAAAAGGCCTAAGTCAGAACAAGAGGAGGAAAAGTTTACTTGGGTACTCATGGTTTCAGAGGTCTCCATCCATAGACAGCAAGCTCTATTCCTTGGAGTTCAAGGTGAAGCTGAACATCATGGCAGAAGAGTGTGGCAGAGGGAAGGAGATCAAGACATGATCATCAGGAAGCAGAAAGAGACAGACTCCACTCTCCATACACAAAATACATGCCTCTAACGCCCCGACTCCTTCAGCCACACACCACCTGCCTTCAGTTACACTCAATTAATCCCATCAGGTGATTAATTCACTGATTGGGTTAAGGCTCTCCTAACAGAATAACTTCTTCTCTGAAAAAATATGGTTTGAATATGAGGCATTCTCTTCAGAAGCTCACATGTGAGACAATGCAAGAAAGTTTAGAGGTGAAATGATTGGGTTCTAAGAATTTCAACCTAATCAGTGTATTAATCCTCTGAGAGAGATTAACCGGGTGGTAAATGTAGGTAGGATGTGACTGGAGGAGCTAGATTGATGGGAGAATGGTCTTGGGTATATATTTTGTTGTGGTGAGGAGAGACCTTGTTCTCTGTCTGCTTTCTAATACCATGTCCAGAGCTGCTTTTCTCTGCCACATGTTTC
Organism: Callospermophilus lateralis; assembly: GCF_048772815.1. Classification (NCBI taxonomy): domain Eukaryota; kingdom Metazoa; phylum Chordata; class Mammalia; order Rodentia; family Sciuridae; genus Callospermophilus; species Callospermophilus lateralis. Next base: position 133,496,208 of record NC_135306.1, on the reverse strand, counting down.
TGCCATGATGTTCTGCCTCACCTGGGGCCCCAAAGAATGGAATTGGCCATCTATGGAAAGAAACTTCAAAAATGTGAGTACAAAATAAACTTTTCCTCCTCTAAAATTGTTCTTGTCAGGTCTTTTGGTCACAGCACTGAGAAAAACTGTTTAAACAGTAACATTTCTTATGAAAAAGAGTAGTGGGATGTGAGACTTGGAGGCAATATGAGAATTCCAGTCTGGAAGGAAGAGTATTTCCCACTGGAATCATAAAGAATTTCCAGTGATAACAAAAGGAGAATCAGATGAAAGTTGTTTTAAAATTACTTAAAGATCATGCATCGCTTTATTGCTTATATTAAGTTTGGGTCATTGCCATTTTCTTCTGTGTTGGCATGCACTGAAACACGATGACCCAAAACCTCACAACACTTGAAGCCAATATTCTAGGCTATAAATGTTTACTCAAGGTAGTTATCTCTCTGTGTAACCATTTCTTCTTGTACACAATGTAAAAATTAGTACTTGTCTCCATTATCTTGTGAGATTACTGGAGACAAAATAATATACATGAGACCAATTTTTTTAGTGTATTAAATGGAAGAAAAAATTATTTGTGAAAAGACCTGGATTTAAGACAATCCATAGCTTATTAACAAGGCAACTTTGGAGAATTCACTCAGCTTTTTTTTACATTCCAGATTCCTCTTGTGAAAAAGAAAGGGATCTAATATTATTATATAACTCATGCAATAACTGTTAATATGTATAGTTGATATGAAAGTCCTTTGTAGATGACTTACCATATCCTGTCATGTACTTTTACTGTGCTTATACTTTCTTTTTAATGCTCCCAATGAAATACTAATATCAGATAAAGTTCCCTTGAAACTACCATACTGTAGTGGAGCACCCAGTCAGCAATATCAGCAACTAATTAGCAGAGCAAATTGTTGAGTTCCACACATTTAGATTGCTACCACAACTAAATCTTAGAGAACTGAGTTCTGTCATCAGTATTTTATGAAGCCCACCTGATGATTCTTAAAAAAATATTAAAATATATGAAGCAGACTCTTAGAACAAATTTTTCTTAAACATATGACTTCAGATTTTTATCAGCAAGGATGCTTTAGAAAATATTGATAGCTGAGTTTTATCCCCATATTTTAATTTAATTTTTCATGAGAATCCTAGACAGAGGCAACACTAATTATATAGAATTAATAGGACAATAAGACACTAGACTTCAATGTTTGCCAAATCACAGTGGTAAAAATATCAAAGGTACAGACTTGATGGAAACAGGAGATCTTCAGAGAATCTGAGATTCAACATGTCCCCATAAGAACGGTAACTCTTTCAGCAAATAGAGACAGCTGTATAAAGGGTGCGGGGGAAAGAAAGCGGGGAGAGAAAGAAAATTGACATAATGGAGATATGAAATAACTGTTAACAAAGCAGCAAGGAGAAGGACATGGGGGCTCATACCTGTTATCCCAGTGACTTGAGAGGCTGAAGCAAGAGGATCACAAGTTCAAGGTGAACCTAATAATTTAGCAAGAGCCTGAGCAGTTTAGAGAGACTCTGTCTCAAAATAAAAACAATTAAAGGGAATGGGGATGTGGCTCATTGATAAAGCAATGTGAGATTCAATCCCAAGAACAATAACGACAACAAAAAGAGGTAGAAAGGACATAAAAAGTTAAGTCTACAATGAATAAAAAATTAAGCCTACTAGACTATCAGCAGTGCCTTAGTTGTAAATAATTGAATTTGGTTCATATTGGTAGAGAATGATTTTTCTTAATTTTAACTTTTAAAACAGTTCTTATAAAACAATAAGCTAGGAAATGTGGTACTTTCTCCTCAGAAGAGATGTTGGGCCATTTGGGGTTGTTACAGGTATGTAAAGATGGCTCCCTATCTTAAAATTGATCAGAATAATCTACTACATTAGCTGGATAATGAAAATCACACGAACTTTCTGATTACACAAAGTACTTGACAAAATTCAATAATTATTCATAACATGAAAACTCTCAGAAAATGAAAAATATAGGAGAATCCGTCAAAAAGATAAAGAACATCTTGGAAAACCCAACAGCTAACATTGTATGTGATTGTGTGATTGTGAGGACTGAAAGCCTGCCCTCAAAGCCCAGGAAATGTTTCTGCTCTCACTATTACAATTTTGTATAGTAATGGAAGTTCTAATGAGGATAGGGCAAGAAAAGGAGGCAGACAAATCAGAAATGTTATATAAATACCTGTGAAGAAATTCCAGGTAATCTATGGAAAAATCACAAAATATTACAAATCCTACCCAAGGTCACAATACAAAAAATAGATATAAAGTATATAATATGTGAAAATAAAGAATATATATATCTTTCTGAAAAAATCAAATTTCTATGAAAAAGTCATGATAAGGCTTAGTAAATTATAGTGCATTTTGCAATTTTTCTAGTAAAAGTTTTACCTTCAAATAATAATAGCAGGGGCTGGGGATGTGCCTCAAGCAGTAGCGCACTCGCCCGGCATGCACGGGGCGCTGGGTTCGATCCTCAGCAACACACACATAAAAATAAAAATAAAGATGTTGTGTCCACTGGAAACTAAAAAATAAATATTTAAAAATTCTCTCTCTTTAAATAAAAATAATAATAATAATAATAGCATTCTTTTAAGTCAATAATATTAATTTGAAAATATTTTAATAATGGTAATTCCTATGTACCAAGTAACATAAGTATAACATCCCTAATACTAAATGTAGTCAATTATGTAAAGATATTTTTCAAAGTTATAAAGTACCTGAGCAAAGGGAGATACATAATTTGTTCATAAAAAAGAGGGTTTAATGTCACAAAGATGTAAATTACCTCTAAATTAATCTATTAAATTAATGCCACTATGATCAACATTTTTTATTTTTTTTTATTTTTGGTACCAGGGATTGAACTCAGGGGTACTCAACCACTGAGCCACATCCTCAGCCCTCCCTATTTTCTATTTTATTTAGAGACAGGGTCTAACTGAGTTGATTAGCACCTCATTTTTGCTAAGGCTGGCATTGAACTCCCAATCCTCCTGCCTCAGCCTCCCCCACTGCTGGGATTACAGGCATGTGCCACAGTAACCAGCTATGATCATCATTTCAAACCAGGCACAATGGCACATAGCTGTAATCCTAGTAACTAAGGAGGCTGAGGCAGGAGAAATGAAAGATCAAGGCCAGCTTTAGCAATTTAGTGAGAACCTGTCTCAAAGACAAAATTAGGAATGTAGCTCAGTGGTAGAGCTCCCCTAGGTTCAATTTGTAGAACTGAAAACTAAATTAATATTTTAATAAGTATCTTAAACTTTTTAGTATAACCTTACTGATAAATTCATATGGGAATTGGAAATAAAATATAATTTAAAAGAAGTATCAAGTGGCAAGACGAGTCTTACTACATACCTTTTTATTATAATGAGCTCAGAAGAGAGCAACATGTGCTTATACATTTAAGAAAGTAGCAACATAAAAATTTGATATTTTTATAACCAATAGTAACATAAAAATTGGAATTTGCTTTCTCACATTGCTCTGAGAAAAGGGCAGCACACATGACCACATTCAAAAATGAGATTGCTCAGTAAATGATGTTGCTTATCAGTGTTGTAAAAAATAACCATATACTGAAAATAATGTATTTTAGATGGGTGTTTATAGTTACCTTAATATTTTAAATTTTGCTAAGTAAACGTAAGACAACAATTTATAACATTAACATGGGGAAATATTTCTTAAAGAACTAATAAAAAGCATGGCACATAAAGGAAATATTCATAAATGTGAGTATACTTAAATTTATGTGAACAAAAGAGAACATTAAGAGTTTTTAAATTGATTCAATAAAGACATATGCAAAGAAAATTACAGATCAAGGTTAAACATTATAATTTATTTTTAAATTTTGCTTCAAATCAATATGAAAATTGGCAAGGATAATAAAAAGGCAATTTAGGCCAGAGGAAATCAGAAAAATCAATAAATGCATATAATTATTTTAATTCCACTGACAACAAGAAAATATAAATTAAATAAGATGAGATTTATTTTATTTTATTTACTATCCAATATGTTGATGACATTTAAAATTCTGAAAAATTCAATTAAAAATGAAGATATGAACAAATAGGAAGTCATGTATTTTTTTATGGGATGATACATTCATATAAACTCCTTGGAGATTGGTCTGTAAAATGTAAAATGGAAGATTGTGCCCTCTTAAAGTAGCCTCTGAACCTATGGGTGAATAGAGAAATAATAATATGCATCTCCATGGAAATATAAAGAAATTGTTTATAGAGATAAGAATAAAAAGCAAAAACTTAGAGGTTCATTAAAGAGAGAATGAATAAATAAATGGCAGCATTTATTAACACATGGAATAAAACTAAGATATATATATATATATATATATATATATATATATATATATATATATATATAGTTGTGTGACACACACCTTTATAGAAAATTCCTAGAAATAGTCTTTAAAGGTCTTTTAAGTGAAAAACTGATACTAGTTTAATAAGTTTTGCAAATAATCTTTCAAAAGCAATTATGCAAATACAGCATCATATTTTCTATTTTTATGAATATGTAATTATACTGATGATATTTTATCTTGCCAAAAACATTATGTCTCCTTCATGACGAATGGATTTAAGATACTTACTATCTCTGAGAAAAATAGAAATAAGATCATAGAGGTTATGTCAATGATTTCATTTTAATCTGTAGTATTTTGTTTCTCAAGAAATCAATCTGAAATAAATAGGGCAAATAATAATATTTTTTAAAAACTTAATATTATAAATGTGACTGGCATATTACTCACTATTCTGTGTCTTATACATTTTATGATAAAATCTGTTTAAAAAGACAAAAGTAATAATTAAAATCTCTACCACAAATGCATTTCTTTAAAATATAAGTTTGCAACATGTGCACCATCTCATTTATTCCTTCATTAAAAGTCCACCATGGTTAGAAAATGTGAAACTAATGCTGAAGAGCAGAATTTCCTTATTTTCTAGAGTCAATTAAATTTAACACCTGGCTGCCTGTTAATCCAAGTATTGAGCTCACTTATTCTCTTGACAGATCTTTCTTCTACTCCAGGTTTCCTATTTCAAACAGGGAATTGGGTTAGCTAAAATCTACAACTAATTTCCAGACTGTAACAGAATTATGTTATCAAAAATCTCATATACCCACATTTTCTAGATTACTTCCATTAATATAATAATTATGGTGATGGTAATAATAATAATAATAATAATAAACAATGACTTTTCATTCTACTTTTACTAAAAATAATATACATAATATTAATATGAAAATTATGATAATTAAATTGCCTTTCTTAACCAAACTAAAGATGCATTAAACCTCCCAGCATAAAAATTTTAACATAGAACTTACTTGAATCCAACACCATAGTTATTTAAGTAAAATTTTAGATCCTAAGTTTATAGAATCAAACTGGAAATACATGTTAATCTCCATACTTTGTCTGTTGTAAAATCCAATAGTAAGAATTTTCTTCAACATTTATTGGCAACATTACCAGTTCCTAACTAGAAAATAAACCTTACAGACCACTACAACAAAGCTATCATCTTGAAGGAAATTCCCAGAGAAAGTGTTCACTGCAAGACACAGTGCATGTTAGCAGAATCTGGGCTTGGAAACATGGACTTCTGCTCCCAGAATAATCAGTTCATTACAGCCTGTGCCCTCATATTCATTTCATATTTATAGTCATTACTTTGAACCAAAATAAGTGGTTTTTCCTTATGTTTAAACTTCCAGATAGTCTAAGTCCAGCCTCTCTTTGATCAATTGTTTATTCTTATTATTATTTGACTACTTTCTTATTAGAGAATAGACTCTTCTGGTGGTCCTCTATAATCTCATGCCAAGTTTATCCCGCTCTGTTCTGTTTTGCTCCACCTTGTACTAAGTTCTCTTTAGAAAAGGTTATATTAGGTGTCACTTTAAATTATATTGGATAATCTTCCTTCTAAATTCTTGAAGCCGTACCCATCATTTTAGTCAAGTATTAATTCCTATCTACTCCATGAAATTTACTCAGATCATACTCACCCTTAATCCAACTATGTTGCAGAAATTAGCCATTATTTACTGATTATTTCAAATGCATTTGTGGGTTCTTCCCCAAATATTTCATTAAACTTCTTTAAATCTAGTATTATGTTTTATAATTGTTAGAGTCTAAAATAGTTACAATTCATAACATGTATTGAAAAACTACTTTTAATTAATTGAATATACTTAATTAATAAAGCTTAATTATAGATGATTACTAGTAAACAGACATCAAATACCTAAATGATTTGCACTAACTGTCTACAGTGTATCAGAAAAAAAGAGAGAATTTGCTTGCCTATGTTGCTCTGAGAAAGGGGCAGCACACATGATCACACCTTTTAACTGGACAGTTCTGAAATACCTAGATTGAGCCAAGGATAGAAAAGCCATTGACATAATGCATTTTTTTTCATTTGAGAAGCTGAATGAGAAGAAAGAAAAATAATAGTGTAATTCTGCTCTATAGATATAAAATTCCATGTAGTGTTGAAGCCAGAGTTTGGACCAGGACACATTATGGTCATGATCATATTCAAGCTTTAGTTACCTAAAGGAGCATACAAGGTGAGAAGAGAAGGCAGTTTCCAAAAAGGAATATGCAAGACAAGAAGAAGGAAGAGAGACCATGGTGTGTGTTATGTGTGTGTGTGTGTGTGTGTGTGTGTGTGTGTGTAAGACAGAAAGAGAGAGAAACAGAGAAAAAGAGAATGAGATTATAGTTCTAGACTCATGAGGCCCAACTATACTGTTTCTTTTCCTTAATGTCATTGGAATTGTTTTTTGTGTTCACATAATAACTAAAACCTTCCACTATCTATATTTGAGCAAATTTTATTGGGTAACTATCTCTTTCAACCCAGGTTCTCCAGTCTACATTCCTTTGTGTACAATGAAAATTAAGCCTGACCTAAGATTATCTTTCTTAATGTCCTAATTAAATTGGATATTGAGGTAGATTTTTAGTCCAATTACCCTCAATATTTCAGTTATCTACATTTGCTGAGATTTAGTCCACTACTCCACCCTTCCTTTTGTTTTCCTCTGTGTGGTTAATGAAGAAGAAAAGAAAGGGGAAATGAAGTAATTATGCATTAACTATGCATATTTCTCTCCATTTAAATGGTCTGGGGGAAATATTTGATTTTTGCCCAATTTATTTAAATTTTATACAGTAAAATAATTTTATTAAAAACGATTGAGAATGGTTCAGAACCCTTTGATCAGATTCAGTTCAGGTGCCTTTGTCAAAGCAGTCTAAAAGGTAGGTTCAACAGCCTTGCCATCATATGTATAGAACCAGTAACCTCTGTTTGAGGTAGTCAGAATTACTGATACTTTCTTTATGAATACTGAGTCAATAAGGGAGTGACGTCAGTTCTATAGTGATGTTAACATACTTTGAATCAAATTAATATGCTTATTTTGTCTTTTAGAAAGAAAAAAAAGAAAACTTTGAATGCTTATGTGGAAGAGAGAAAATGTATGTGTATTAGTGTTTTCTAGAGGAAGAGAATCAATAAGAAAGATATTTATAAACAGGGGATTTATTAGATTGGCTTACATGACCAGAAGCTGGATAGTCAACAACGGCTGTCTGCAGGCTGGAGAGTTGGAGGAACCAGTACCTGGACAATACAAGACGCTGAAGCCTCAGAACAAGGGGGATCAATGATGCTACCCCATGCCGAGACCAAAGGCTAATAAAAACTCACTGGAGAATCCCTGGTAGAGCCTGCTTTAGAAGAGTAAAGGAGCGAGAGAGTCTGATATCCTCAAGTAATCAGCAGCAATTGAGAACAAGTTTTAGAAGAATCAATCTTGCATCTGCTGCTGCATTCTTGTTCTTCCAACTTTATTCCATCCAAATCTTCAACCTATTGGATAGTGCGGTTTATGCTTAGGGAGGGTCTCCACTTCAGTTCACTATCCCACATGCCAATCATTCTTAGAAACACCTTCACTGACACACCCAGAAACCTGAATCTCTGACATCTTTTAATCCAATCAAGTTCGCTATTCAAATTGACCAGTACAGTGAGGATCAAAAAATGAAAGTATATAATACACACTTATTGATAATACAATAAGTATGACTCTATGTATATGATGTTAGTGCAGATAAAATATTTACATACGTATATGTGTATATATATATATATATATATATATATATGTGTGTGTGTGTGTGTGTGTGTGTGTGTATGTGTGTGTATGTTTGAGTATATTTGTGCACACATGCACACAATATCACTGACTTTTATAACTCCTTCCACTCTTACTATTTCAAAAAAGCCAGAGTCTTCAAAAATAGTAGGGGCAAACACTTCATAAAAAACTAAGAGCTATGCCCATATATGTAGTTATATAAAGATATCCATGATGATGATGATAATGACAATGATGCAATCAGAAAGTATTTGTTTTGTGTCATGATTGAAAATAGCTTTCCTTATATATAATCAATTTACTGGAAAGTAAGGATTCTTTTTCCATGAACTGAAATCCTGAACAGTGTTGCTTTCAGGAGAAAACATCTTGACACTATCTTGGATATACTAAAATGAATGGAAAGCCAGACAGTTGACTTTCACTGGTACCTGAGATCTGGGAGTAGTAGGACCCTATGAACTCCATTTTCTTCAAGCAAAACTCTAATAGGAGATGGTGTCTTACTGGGCATAATGGTGCACACCTACAATCCTAGGTACTTGGGAGACTGCAAGACCCTATCTCAAATAGAATGATAAAAATGGATGGACATGTGTTCAATACCCAGTAAGAAAGAAAGAAAGAGAGAGAGAGAGAGAGAGAGAGAGAGAGAGAGAGGGAGGGAGGGAGGGAAGGATGGAGGAAGGCATCAAAAGAAAGAAAGAAGGAAGGGAAGAAAGGGATCAAAAGAAAAAGAAAGAAATTTTGAGGTTGTACATCTTTATTTGTAATGGTTGTGAATGGAGTCTAGCTCTCTTTAAATAATAAATAAAACAGACATCCTTCATTTGGATATAACAACCTCTTCCTGTTCCAGAATCCCATCCAAGATTTCACATTACACTATGTGGGCTCCTTTTGATCAGAGCAGCTTCTAGACTTCACTTGTTTGTAGTGTCTTTGATGGTTTTCAGTAGTACTGGTCAGGTTTTTGTAAGATGCCCCTCAGCTGAAATTTATCATACTTATTTTTATCATGATTAGGCTGGGGTTATATGTTCTTAAAGGAAAACCACAAAGGCAAAGTGCCACTTAAAACAAATTATAAAGCAAGTTTGCATATTATCAACATAACATCATTTTGGTATTATCTTGATCCCCTAACTGTTGTAGTGTTTGTCTGATTTCCCCAATGTAAAGTGATTTTTTTTCTTTGCCAATTTCCCCAGACATCTTTTTAAAAAATATATTAATTTATCCTAATTTTTGTTATACATGACAGCAGAATGCATTTCAATTCTAGTATACATATAGAGCACAATTTTTTATTTCTTTGATTGTAAAAAATATATAGTCAGATGATTCGTGTTGTCTTACATGTACTTAGGGTAATAATGTCTATCTCATTCCACCATCTTTCCTACCTCTATTTCCCCTCCCTTCTCCTCCCTCTCCTTTGACCTATCCAAAGTTCTTCCATTCTTCCCATGCTCCTCCCCATCCCCATTATGAATCAGCATCCACATATCAGAGAAAACATTCTGCCTTTGGATTTGGGGGATTGGTTTATTTTGCTTAGCATGATATTCCCTAACTTCATCCATATATGGCAACTTCCGTGATTTTATTCTCTTTTAATGTTGAGTAATATTCAATTTTGTATATACCACAGTTTCTTTATCCATTCATCAACTGAAGGGCATTTAGCTTGGTTACACAATTTAGCTATTATGAATTGTGCTGCTATAAAAATTGATGTGGCTGTATCAGTGTAGTATGCTGATTTTAAGTCTTTGGGTTTAGACCAAGGAGTAGTATAGCTGGGTTAAATGATGGTTCCATTCCAGGTGTTCCAAGGAATCTCTTTACTGCTTTCCAGATTGGTTGCCCAATTTGTAGTCCCACCAGCAATGTATGAATGTGCCTTTTTCCCCACATCCTCACCAACATTTATTGTTGTTTATATTCTTAATAGCTACCTTCTGACTGGAGTGAGATGAAATCTTAGTTTTCATTTGCATTTCTCTAATTGCTAGAGATTTTAAATGTCTTTTTTTTCCATATATTCGTTGATTTATTGTATATCATCTTCTAAGAAGTGTCTGTTCATTTTCTTGGTCCATATATTGATTGGGTTGTTTGGTTTTTTCAGTGTTAAGTTTTTTGAGTTCCTTATATATCCTAGGTATTAGTGCTATAAAATGGAAAGATCTCCCTTGTTCTTGTATAGGCAGAATTAATATTGTTAAAATGACTATACAAGAGCACTATACAGATTTAATGCAATTCCAGTCAAAAGTGCAATGACATTCCTCATAGAAATAGAAAAAAATAGTCACTAAATTTATCTGGAAAAATAAGAGACCCAGAATAGCTAAAACAATCCTTAGCAAGAAGACTGAAGCAGGTGGCATCACTATACCAGATATCAAACTATACTAAAAAGCAATAGTAACAAAAATAGCATGGCATTGGCACCAAAATAGACTTGTAGACCAATGGTACAGAATAGAGAACACAGAGATAAACCCACACAAATATAGTTATCTCATACTAGACAAATATGCCAAAAACATATTGGAGAAAAGATAGCCTCTTCAACTTATGGTGCTGGCAAAACTGGAAATCCATATGTAGCAAAATAAAATTAAGTCCCTATCTGTCACCATGCACAAAACTCAACTTAAAGAGGATCAAGGACCTAGGAATTATACCAGAGACCCTACACCTAAAAGAAGAAAAAGTATGCACAAATCTTCATCATGTCAGATTAGGCCCCAACTTCCTTAACAAGACTCCTAAAATGCAAGAAATAAAATCATGTATCAATAAATTGGATGGATTCAAATGGAAAATCTTCTTCTCCAGAGATCTTTATGGGAGTAAGTCATTATGAGCCAGAACACACCTAGGGTGTGGGAGAGTGTGTTCCATCTTTCTGCAGTTGGAAAATTGATATAAAATATTTGGACACTTCTGTGTAGAAGACTTGTCTCTCCTCCCACATGTATTTATTCAACTACTTCTTTGTATGATTATGAACATAAGGATATTTATCTTATACTTTAGGTAATAATCCACTGTGTCACACCTTCTTTGTTGCCCAGATTGTTCCAGCTTAGTCAAAGAATGTTCTTTTCGGTTGGCTTCTGCATCCTTTGCATGCTCCCATCTTTGTTAAAGTTTTTCCTTAGTACATTCTTAAATCATTTTCCTGCCTATTTTTTTTCTTTTTCTTTCTCTTCCTCTCTCCTCTTTTCTTCTCTACCCCTCCTCCTCCTCCCCCTGCTTCTCCTCTCCTCTCTCCTCCTCCTCCTCCTCCTTTTCCTTTACTTCTACTTCTTTCTTCTCTCTCTCTCTCTCTCTCTCTCTCTCTCTCTCTCTCTCTCTCTCTCATTATTTTTTCTTTCTTCTTGGAACTGACATAAATCCCCAACCCTCACTCATGTCTTTTAATGGCTTCACAGCACTTTTATATTATTTTTATCACCGCATAATATTCCATTGTATAGAACTGTCATTGTTTGTTCATCCATTCTCTTATTATAGGAAATCTTAGTTGCTTCTAGTTTTGAGTGATTATAAATAAAATTATTATAAGTATTCATATGCACATTTAAATTTTCAAATAATTGAATATATAGGAACATGACTACTACAGCAAACTACTTTTTAGTTTATTCTTTGGCATTTATTATAAAAGTAATTTTTTACAAGAATTCTAAAAGTAGAAAACTAAAGTCAGATATAGACACTGACTGCCCCAAACTGATATCCATAATTCTCATTCTAACACTTGTTATCAATTTGCTTTGATTTTCACACAAGTTTAGGATCATAACACACTCTTCTGTAACCTGCTTTTTTTGACTTGTCAATAGGATATTCACTTCTCTGCATGTCAGTTTGCGTAGTTTCATTCATTTTTTCCAAATATTAAAAAGTATTTATCTAATTAATAGCTGAGCCACAAATTGCTAACTTCCTTCCACAATGAATGCTACTTAGTTTTGATTCTTCATATTTTCTATCTTAAAAACTTCTGCAGTTTAGCTCTATGTTTGTAGATGTCTATTTATATGTGTTAAACTTTTGAAGTTAGACTTTCAGAATAAAGAAGTACACATTTCCCAAATTGATATATTTTCTGATTAACTTCCAAAAATTTATACCAAACTACTTTGACATTTTTAAGCATAAGTAGTGTTATTTTATGACCCTGTAAATATTAAAGCACTTCCCTGAACTAGAGAGGCCAATGTTAAAAAGCAGACAAATTTAGAACATGTTTTATTTATTAGGAGGGATTTATTTAGAAAAACATTCATCCATGAAAAACAATTTTGCTTCATATAACTGTTTAGTTCCTAAAATTTGAGTTTTAAAAGAAATAAATGCTTTAAGTTCTATTATAGACTGAATTGTATCCCACCAAAATTCATATGTTGAAGCTCTAGCCAATAGAGTTTCAGAATGTGAAAGCATTTCAAGATAGAATATGGGCAAAGAGGTGATTAAGGTCAAATGAGGCCATGAGGGTGAGCCCTATTTGCATTTTAATAGTATTCTTACAAAAGAGGAGATTTGGATACATAGAGAGTCCCAGGGACGCCCACATAGGAAAGATCATGAGAGGAAACAGCAAGAAGACATCCATCTATCTGTAAGCCGGGAAGAGAGGACTCAGGAGCCCCTGACACCTTGACCTTGGACTACCAGCCTCCAGAAACATGAGAAATTAAATTTTGTTGCTTAATCCATCAAGTCTGTGGAATAGTAAATTAATATGAGGTCTGAAATCACTAAAGAACTATGGGAGGGATTTCACAGTTTTAAATCTAAGATCAGAAAGGCATTTTCTCAAATTCTCAGGGTAGTAAATTCTTTAAAGGGCTGAGTTTTGTCAAGCAACCAGTGTTCAGCTGATGAATAAGAAGTCAGTGAATTCTTCAGAAATATGATCTATATTCCTTTGAAGATTTTATCCTAAAATGGCAGTTTCCTACAGTAGAAGAAAAGGGTGGGTGATGTAAATTTAATAATTCAGTGAACCCTCAGGCCTCAATTTCTGAGCTGTAGAGTCTCTTTCTATTCACTTTCTAATCCTCCTTCCTTTTAGAAGGACTATGCACCCTCACCTGTTGCTGCATAACTTAAAATTGCCACTGACATCCACATATCCCACCCCATTTCCATTCCCTTCTTGTTGATGTTGAACTGGGCTATGCGACATGCTTTTACCCAACTGAATAAGAAGCATACACCCTACCAAAGCACATGCTTTATGAGGCACTTTATCTTTGTTCCATGTCTTTTGCTTTTTGCCTTTTCTGTGAAAACTTCTTATATCAGAGGATGTTCCCTTAAACTGAGGCTAAGAATGAGATCATGTCATACCTATTGACTAACAGCTATAATTCCATAAGAAATAAACGTATGTTGGTTTATGTCACTGAGGTTTGGAGATTTCTACTCCGGTAAAGTTGATTAATAAGAGGGACAAAATAGAATTAAATGATTTGGATTTCTAAAACATAAAAATTAAATAGTAACACTAAAATGTGCACTAAAACTATATAAACCATTTACTAGGAAAGGTGAAGAATACAAAGAATGATTGGAACATAAATACCCCGCAGGAAACTTGAAACATAGTGAAGTCAGATAAATAAATACCTAAATGGAATTCAAATCTGAATAAATCAAATGCTAGAGAGACTAAAAACTATTAAGAAAATTAAATGAGGAGAACCAATTAATTACAATTTGGGGAATGATCTTAAAAACTGGTTTGAGAGTTAAACCAATACATTTCTTTATAATCAAGATAGATTTTCTAAGGATTAATATTGAACAGAATGATCTCAGATTCTCAGGTTTGGAATTCAATATGCAGCAGCAATAACACTCTTTCTTTAAGGGAACACAGAACTCCCATTTTTTGCCTGTTTTGGAAGATTTCATTCTGAGTAGTTTATCTCACATTATTTCCTTTAGACTTCATAGCATTCCTATGAGGCAGATGTAACTATACCTATGTAACAAAATGTATAAGCGAAACCCAGCTTAATCAGTAATGGACCTCCAGGAACTGGAAAAGCCAGAATTAAGTTTGTCCAACCTCAAAGTTCACTTGCATAATAACTGCAGTATATTATACTATAGAGAACTTGAAAATGTCAAATGCCTAAAGGAATCCGAACATGTATTTGATTGCCCTTTGTTCAGCTTTGACCTCCATCAGAGGAAGCATCTGCAGAACTGTGATTTCGGCTACTTTGCATCTGCTCTTGAATATTTTTTCTTCTCTGATTCTGACAACTCTTGTTCCTCCAAATCCAGAGTCTGCACATAGTGCTTTATCTTGATGCTGCTTTGCACTCAGCATCTTCTAAACAAATGCAACATCAAATCCATTTCTTTATTCACTGTTTATAAGCCATCTTAAATTCTTTTTAGAAATAGGATAAAAATCTAGATAGATGGTAGACAGGAGATAGATGGATATATTAATAAAGAAAAATCATAATGATTGAGAGATTCGATAAATGTAGGCTAGTACCAAATTTTTTATTGTAACTACCTCCTCTGCGTATTTATCATGCCAATGTTGGCTCTATAACTGAAGACTGATGATGGTAAATCATGCAAATTGTGACTTTTTTAATAGCAGTCACTTGGTTTTTATCATCTTAACATGTTTTATTACTCATGCAAAAGATTATCTACTACATGTAAGACACTGTAATAAGGGTTGAGTATCTAATACCAAATAAGATATGGAAACTTTGCTCACAAATGAGCTGGAGATCTATCTCTACAACACACAGCTCAATGTATTATATGTCAAGGTAGATATACAATGAAGCGATTAGACAAAAAAAAAATTTTCCTCTCACATAAGTGCCTTCCTAGTATCTATACAAATAGTAAAATTTTATATTTTATCTCTTAAAAGAATGCCCCCCATATTTTCAAGTTCCTAGAACAATGGAATTTAGATTAAAATACCCAATTAACATTTGTTGAGCTGAAATTGGTAGAATTGGAAACTAGTATAACAATTTGGAAAACTTATCAGTAGTGTCTGCTAATGCTAAATATGCATATAGCTTCTAACCTAGTAGTGCTACTTCTAATATAAAACTAGACATAATTTCACAAATAGACAATTTCCACAGTGTTTATAGTGACACTGTTCATAACAGTCTATTGGTAATAAGAAATGTCCTTCAATTTTAAAACTGACAAATAAATGACAGGATATGAACAGCAATGGAATTAACAAACTCCAACTATATAAAAATGGATATTTTTTTCAAAGATAATATTGAGCTTAAGAAGTCAAATATAAAAGAGTACTTACCTCATGATTTCATTCATGTAAAATCTGAAAACAGTCAAAATTCATCTATTTTGATAGTAGTAAGGAAATCAGGTATCATTGGGGGAAGTAGTGATTAGATGGGAGGAGGGGTTTTCTGGGATCCTGGTAAAACTATTTCTGAGATCTGGTTTCTGGTAACATGGATATGATCATTTCATGGTCCTTATGATTTGTGCATTTTTCTATATGCTATAAACCAATAATTTATTTGATAAATCAACTGAATTTTCAATAATCTTATCAAGCTTGTTAGAGATAAACCAGAGAAAAAGACCCATTTAATAAAATAGGACACAAATTAAAGTGTAAAAATGATACTTCAGACAGTTTTGACAACACAAACAAAAGCTCTTACATGTGTCCACTGCGGTAGAATTGGGTGAAACTGTCTCATTTACAGAAAATGATGGTTATTTACCAGAAGAATAGATTCTTGTAAGATACTGTAATGGTCTCTAAGAACTTTTAAAAATAGACAGAAAATCAGCACTAGATACAGTGAAAGATCATCAGCACTAGACAAGGTTTAACTAAGACTTAATATGAGAGCACTGTACCCTAACTGCCTAGAGAATGCTTAGCCTCTGTCTAGGTAGCACTTGGATGAGATGCTTAGATTACAGAAATGAAGCATCTGACTTTATATGAACCCTTCAATTCTGAAATGTCCACTTCTGTAGCATGACATTTCGTATTTACTCACTTTTGACTACCTTCTTTTAAATTGAACCTGGATTGCAGAATTAAGTTTACCACAAAGGAAGTAACAGATAATATTTTGTGAATTGTATGGATTAGGTTAATAATGGATTAGGAAATGGAACAGGACAATGTGCGGTGGTCTTTCAGAAGGTGGGCTGACTGCCTCCTGGAAGACCTTGAACCTCTAACTCTACATATTTGCTCAAATTGCATAAAATTTTAGGTCTTTGAGAAGACTAGTATATGACCTTGGAAAACCTCCTTTGTAACTAAGGGGCTGCAACCCAAAAGATTTTACTTCAATTTCCTCTTTAAAGATGCTCCACTTCTTTCTCCTCCCAATATCTCATGAATTTAAAGATCTATATAAGAAAAAATTAATAACAATGTATAGCTTGTTAAAGGTAAGGGATGGAAATTTTCTGTGTCTGTGATGTCCTCAAGCCCACATTTAATCTTCAAATTAAATAACTTAACATGGAAGTTACACAAGAAATTGTTTTAGTGGATTCATGAGAGTCACCCACAAATGAAAACAATGCTAGCATTTTTGTCCCTAGATTAGTCAAATACTACATCATTCCTTATTTTCGCCATTCCACACTGCCACCCAAAGGAATTTCCATCCCTGTATGGTACTGAGACTTATGTTCCCAGGAAAAGAATATTAAATTAGAACCCATTTAAAACTGCCAAAAGGCATGCAGCAAATCATCCACTCAGTTAAAAGACACATGAGCCTTCTAATCAAAGGGAAGGATATATTTATGACAGCATATCAGCAGTCAAAAAATATGTGCCTGTCATTATCTAGCTCAGAAATTCATTTGAATATAGGCTGCTGTGTTGATACACAGGCAATAGCATTTTTCTGATTAATTGTATATATCTTGCATGAGTTAAAACCCTTAGTTTTTATGGTGATTTTATTTAAAGATGCATATGTGAGCTTCAGCTCCTATGTGTTTTGGGAACAGGAATGATTCCACGTCTGCAAAACAGAAGGAACAAAGCTACATTTAATATTTCTATCAGAGAAAGTCATTTCCATGTTATAAAAAAGCTGCACAAAAGTATTAAGTAACCAGGTCAAGGCTGAGTTCCTACAGCCAACAAAACTGTCATGATTTGTGTGAATCAGGATGCAGACTTTAGGTCAGTATTGCTATTCACTAGTCATCTCTTACTGTTAAAAGTATATAGTACTTAAGACAGGTCTGTCTTTTCATTTAGATACAAAAGAGTGAGTATGTGATGAGAAATCAGGATTTGGCAGGAAGAGCAATGCAAATTCATTTATTTAGGGAAATGGCAGAGATTAAGTTACTGCAGTAGATGAGGATTCTTTCGAACATTCTAGTAGGGAAATATGGACATATACAGTATAATAATATTTAAGGAATGTTTCCAGACAGCAATAAAATAATAAAAACTCATATATTTTACTTGGTACCAACTCTATGATGAGCATGGGTCTTGGATCAGTAAGATTTGAACATAAGGGTTATTTCTGCAAGCTCTATGGCTATAGAAAATTTTAAAAATTTCCTTGAGATTTATTTATGCTTTCTTAGTACAAGCATAGCAGTGCTCTCCGTGGATAGTTATTGGAGGTAAGTAAGATAATGCAAACAGGTAATGAATGGCTAATGGCATACTATATAGAGTAGAAGTGCATTTTATGTTACTTATTGACCACTTCCCTGGTCTTACTCTCTAATGGTGGTGTTCTTTTTGTTTTTCTACAGGGTTATAACTTTTCTAGACAAAGACTATGTTGTTATTTTAAAAATTTTCTTTTTCACCAGCTTGTGAAATGCCTGGCATATATTTATTGAAAGGAAACAGAATTGGCAAAGTCTTCTGATTTCCTCCATACTCAGTAAAAAAAAAAAAAAAAAAAAAAAAACAATGTGGCAATAAGGACTTAGATAAAATTTAAAGTTTTATCAAGTGCACTAGAAATTATGGACATAAGAAGGACTCATCAATATCCTTTTTTCAGATATGTTGTCAGGATAGCATGAAATAATATTTGTAAAATGCTTATCTCAGTGTCTGGTGCATCAGAGATCCTTAATAAATGGATGGTTTCCCCCCATCTTGAAAAGACTTCATGCCCATCTTCACATCAGTACTTTTATTTATATTTTTTCATGTAACATAAGCACCATTCCTGTCTTCTACAACAGATTTTATCCTAACTTTCCAAAGAGGCCTCATAACAAGCAGCTTGTCTCTGAAATCCCTCATCACTTTCCTCCAGTGTATGGACTGAGGTGAACTATGGCTAAAGGCTGATACCTGGCTCTATGCCCTTGAATTAACCACACAGTCTCCTTGTGCCTCAGTCAGGACTGTCCTGACTTTTAATTCAGTGTAAACCTGCATTTGTCTTAGGGTGCTTGTGCTACTCATCATTGATTCATATATGTTAATTTTCTTTCTTAATTATCTGTTTCTCGGATGGTAGTCTCTAGGTTATATTTACTTGAACATGTCCTTCACAGTGCCAGGCTGATTGATATTTTTAAAATACTTGCTGATTGAGTCTAGGAGGAAAACAGAGTGACTCTAACCAAGCCTGCCTTTGTGAGAAGCACATGTGTCTTCTGGTGGCCTTGGTATCAGACATATAATTGCAACATCATGAATAGGAATTGTAAAGAAAACTCAGGTATGGATATTAAAAATCATTAGCCCTTAGTGTCCTCATTTTAGGATCTAGAGAAAATATGAGATCTCCTGAGACCTATAGGAGATGAACCACAAGAACAAGTTTTGTCTTTGTACTTTATTAGCTTTTATGACCTTGATCAAGTCAAATCACTTCCTTAAGTCCAGCTTCTACCCTCTTAAGATGTAATAATAATTTGTGTTTTGGTTTAGCAAAGATCAAAAACAAACCATAAATAACAGTGCAAACTTAATGAGTTATATGATTTCTCAGCCAAAGTTGTGCATCTATATAGAAAGTGCATATTGAAAATATCACTAGACTAAAAGTATTGCAACTTTTGTAATGACAGAGATGTTAATGTTCCAAGATAAAAATTAACTTTGTAGCCAAAGCACTTAATAAAATATGTATATTATATCATAAATATTTTAGGGCAAAAATAATTCACCATACTATTTAAGGAGAAAACAGTATAACATGCTTAATAGTTTGCAGCTGACATCGTGAAATTGGAATTCAGGGTTAGCTAATGGTAATTATGGGAAAAGTAACCAAATTAACTGTGTTATATATTTTCATGCTTGCAAGAAAGTCATAAGGACATTATTTATTTCCCTTCAAAGTAAAGTTTTCTTGGGACTTAAATGAACATACACACACGCTTGCAATGAGAATATTCATTTATACAAACACACACTTGCATGCACTCAGAAAAATAAAGCAGAAAACTTTAGAAATTATAGTTTTTGAAGATAAAAATGTGGTCAAAGCTCTTAAAAGCATTCTTTGTCATTCTTTAGGTAATAATAGCCCAGGCATTAAACAAAACTGTCAAGGATAAGGAAAATTGGGGCTTTAGATGAGCTCTGCCCCACTGACTCATGTATTAGATGGGGCAAGGGCCAAAATTAAGTGAAATTTGAATGTTGACACCCAGAAGCTAATGGAATTTAACAAGATTCAATAGTAAATATTCAATACATATTTTTTTACATGCCAACAACAAATAAAGTGCTGAGAAACACAGACAGTCACTGCTGTGATGGAGATTACAATCCGTCAGGAGAAATGAGTATTAATCATATAAGCATACAAATATGTGCACAAATGCAAAACGGGTTAATTATTATGAAGGGAAGTTAAATAATTCCATGATAACTTATAGCTAAGAAATGAGACTTTGCATGTATATGGGGCAGGGATAGGAGAAACTTCCATGAGGTCTATTAGTGAGAGGTGAGAAGAGGACCAATGCTATTACTAACAACTTCAAACAGTACTGACTGAGCACACATAAAGCTGGTGTGTGTTTTCCTGGTTGAGAAGACTTATTCCTGTGCAGCAGTCTTATAAATAACATCTCAGCCTGCTAGGCTCCTTCTAATATTCTGCTACCTTCCACATGCTGAAACCATGAAAGGAAAGGAAAACAGTCACAATTTGCAGACAATGTACTCAGAAAGAAATGATCACCTTTCCATTTCTGTCCCATACTTCCAAAGGATGAGAAAGAGTAAATTAATTAATTGGTTGTTTGATGGTGTGAAGGTAGAAGAAGGAATTTCAAGCACAAGATACATTAGAGCTATGGCTAAAGCAAATAGGCAATGTTGATGGAAAAAAAAGAAAGGTTATTATGACTGAAAGACAAATACAAGGCACAAGCAGTGAGAAACAAGTTAAGGTAAAGACGCAGGTCCAGGTCATTCAATGTCTCACAGGCCATGATATGGATTTTGTGCATTATTCTATCCTCAGTGGAAAGTCATGAAAAAGATAATGAAGGAATGATGAATACATTAATAGACTTGTGCTCATTATTCTGACTACACTGTAGAGACTGATGGAAGAAGCACAAGACTTAAAATGAAGAGTCCAACACAAAAGCCATTGCATTTTCCTATATGAAAGAAGATTGTAGCTCTAACCCAAAGGATAGCAATAGAGTTGGAGAGAAGTGAGTAAATTTATTAAATGTCCACCAGTAAATAGTTATCGTTTGCAAAGAAGGGGTTCCAGTTCTCTAGTGGAGAAATCTGCAAAGGGATAGATAAAGATTATGATAACAGTCAATCAAATTAAAGTACCAGAATTCGTTTAGCAGCCCTATTAGAAAAGTTAAAGTTAGGCAACAAAATCAAAAGAGAAGCCCACAGAATGGGTCAGCCTGATGGAGAGAAAGAACAGGTCTGTAAAAGTCTGAGGTTACATGGAGACCCAAAAATTATGTCTGACTCACAGTAAGTTTGAATTTTGGGCTGAAAGAACGAATTATAATTCCTTCTAGATGGTGGTATTGAGGCTATCCATAAGCCATTTATGAGCTCTTCCAGAGCATGGACCTTGCTTTTTTATTCTTTGACCTTCAAAAACTGCTATGTTTCCTAACATGTCATATACATTATAGTTGGTTTATTAAATGATATGCTCCATATTCCTAGTTTTATTGAATACAAAAAGAACTCTGCAAGAAGAACATTGGGGATTCAGATGTAACTCAATCAGGTTTAAATATGTTTTATATGTTTAATGTTAAGTATGTTTTAAATACCTTAGGTGAATTAGATACAATTCAAAGGACAGAAACCAGAGTTTACAGTTTTGTAACTCAAAGGCCCTCAGAAAGAAATAACAGAGTACAGGATCAGTCATGAGGCAGAGAGAGAAACCAAAACTATGGGCAAGATTCAATATTGCAATTTCTACAGGCAATGCAGGGTAAAGAGCTTAGGGTTGATTAGTTATATTTTAAAGTGGTGCTCCCATGAAATTCATGTTTTCTGTGTCTGATGAAGCATTGGTTTGGAGCTAACTAAAATATTCAGATACTTTTTGGGTGAACTATGTATTATTTGAGAAGAGCTAGCAGCTATATTTGGTATGTTAAAGTAGTTACATACAGAAATTGTAACTATGGTTAGTGCAGAATAAAGATAACTCCCAGATTCAAATCTTCAACACTGAATATTTCATTCAGCATCAGACACACATATTCATATTTCTTCTTGGAAAGATGATTGGCATTGAAAGAAATAAAACATCCAAAAATAATTTTTGATTCCTACCCACTTATTCCAATCTATTCCTTTCCAATTCTGTTCTATCTCAGTATATAGTGTCTTCATAGCCTTACATAAGTCTAACACCCCAGTATCATCTTTGATTTCTCCCTTTTCATCACCTACCATAGCTAACTAATGAGCAAGTGGTATCAGTTCTACTTCAACAGGCATCTCAACCTCATCTGCTCCTTGTCATTCTCAAGTCCTCACTGTTAATCACTCTTGTTAATTTCTTGGTTAAAGTTACTTCACTCTTCTCATATAACATTGGAAATTAAACTCAAACTCCTTTATGAAGCTTCATAAAGCCTTCCATATACTTGTCCTTGCTAACTTATCCAGCTTACTTCCTTACTAGCTCAGAAATCATTAACCTATCTAGCCACTTACCTGAATCTTGAACATTGCAATCTCTCTCCCCTCCAGGGTTTTTACATTTGTTGTGCTCCTTGGTTAAGAAAAAAATTCCCCTTCCACTCATCATATGCCTTTATATGTTCATTGTTTTGGTTTCAGCTCATAAATAACTTCCTTAGAGAGGTTCCTTATTATTAAGCTAACAAGCTGTATTCCTACATTCGTCACTACAGTTTCTATATTAATTTGGGTTCTCTGCTAAGCAATACCTGAGAAAATGAGTCTACATTTAGGTACTTCAAGAGTTATCTTTAAAAAATGGAATAAGGGAGCAGGAGAGAGAGATTAGGAAGAGGGAAAAGTCAATAAAAGGTATCTTGCTGAGCTATCACCTTTAGGATATATGGAAGTCAATTCTTCTATGGATTGCCTGAGAAACAGGACTTAATGAGCAACAGAATTTTCTCTCAACAAAAGAAGACTGGACGTTTAGTCACAAACTCCCACCCACCAATGACTGAAGGTGGGTCTATAAGTATTAATTCTTGTTTTTCCTAGATCCTGGTAAGATAACTTCTACAATTTAAAGAAAGCACTGAGCAAATAAAACAAAGAAATAAAGATGACATGTGAAGTGGATGCTGCCATCAATTGTGCATCAAACCTGAAGCTGAATTAAAGGGTAAACTGAGGGAAAGATGATACAAAACATCAAAAGTATTGTCATACTATAAGTATGATCACTTTAATATATTTTGCTTCCCTCCCTCCTTCCTTCCTTTCACTTAAGTCATAGGAAGTCTGAAAAATTTAAGGGGTGGGGGTAGTGTTGTGGTGGTTTTTTTTTTTTTTTACATAATTCAAAATCAAAGTCTTTGATTTGATTAACTCATTTTGTTGGTCATGATATAATCTTTTCATGATTTCCCAAATGACTCACTTTCATTAGTTACTTAGTTGCTCACTTATAATAATACTATCAATAGCCATAAACCATCATCAAAAAGAAAGATTAAGATCTTGAGGTAACAACAGAATCCATCACCAATTCACCTTGCATGCTGCCAGCCCCAGCCACTGAGGCACCACCATTATGAAATGAATGTTTTTAATTGCTCATTCTCTTTTTTACAGTTTCTCATTCATATAAATTTCTAAAGAGTATGTATATATTTTATATTTGCTGCTTTTACCTTTACAAAAACTATTTTATGATAGAAATATTTAGGAATATCTTAATTTTAGATTATAAGTCATCCACATCATTGTAAATATTTATTCCAATGGCTATATAAGATCCCCTGGTATGATTATCATACTATCCTTGGAGAGTTATCTGGTTGTTTACAGAGTTTGCTTGTTATGGACAGCTCTGCAACATCATCCCCATATTCCTAGCTCTGGTTAGTTATGGGCAAGAATTCCAAAGGACAGAGCTATTGAGTCACAAGTTATGCAATTTACAATTTTGAGATGTACTTGTAAATTTTTCCCAATATGGTTGTACCACTTCGTACTTCTACCAACAATGTTTAAGGACTCTAATAAATCCATGTCTTCTCTAACTCATGAGTTATCTTTATATGAATAAAATATGTTAATTCTTAAAAAATCTTCATCACTGCTTTTGAATCTTACTTTAGAACTGTTTTTATCCAAAATTTAGAAGTATATTCACCCAGATTTTCTAAGAGTTTAAAAATTTTAATATGAGATATTTACTTAAGTTTTACTTAAGTCCTTTATGTGTAATTTATCTTAACAAATAGTAGATGGTTAAAACTTAACCTTTTTTCCATATGAATAACCTCTTTCATCAGTTTCACTTATTACACTACAGTTGTTGTTATACCACCTCTTTCTTACACAGATTATATGATACTTGGTCTGATTCTGTTTTCAGTTCCATTGTCACTTTTCTGTTTCTCTACAAATAACACAATGTGTTCACGTAACTTCATCATTAATATTTATGTGTTATGTTGAATCCCCTCACCCTTCTTTTCTTCAGAAATACTATAGGTTGTTTTGATCTTAATTTTTAAATTTTGGAGTCATTAAGTTTCAAGAAAAATTAGTTAAAGTTTTTATTAGATCCAATCTTTAAATGATTTTGGAAAAGCTAACATCTTTATGACATTGTTTTCCACTGATTGTACCTGATACATCTCTCTATTTATGTAGATCTCCTATACTTTATTAAAACCCTGTTTTCCTGTAGAAATCTTAATAATTTTTGTTAAATTTATTTCTATATACTTGATATTCAAAGAACACGTTTATATGTGTTAACTTATTCTATCCAATATTAACCTAATTTTTCTTTCCTTTGGTTCTTTTCATACATATCTCTTAAGACAATGCTGCATTTCACTCAGGTATTCATTTGATCACTTTTACTTGAATTTTGTCATAAATATCCTGACTTGCTTTTTCCTCTTCCGAAGAACTTTATTCCAAAATGTTGTCAATGCAAATTTTTTTCAGGAAAACTTCTAAGTATTTGTAGTAATTCATATTCTAAATTCTAATTTTCTTACAGACAGTAAATGGTTTGGAAGGGAGGCTATTCCATTATATTCTCACATAAAGTGTTGCTTTCAAAAAATAAAAAAAAACAATATCTATATTAATTACAATGAAATCATGAGATAGGAGTTTTGAGATGTAGAGATCCAGAAATTAGCAGAAGACAATCAATCATTCCCTCCTCACAAAACATTTCCTTAGGTGAAAATTTCACGCTTTGCCCTCTGGGAAGAAATATCACTAGGAAGAGGTGCCATGTAAATTGTAATCCTCCAGTTTAAAAATATAAAAAAGGGAATTAGAGAAGAAATTCCCCAGATTCAGTATTTGCTAGCAGCATTTCACATCTCCTCCTAATCCTCAAGTTCTAAGCTGCTCTAATTTTACTTTTGGGGACATTTGTTCAAGAGACCTGAGACAGTAGGTGTAGAAGTAGACAGTATTTACTACATGGTAAATTGTGTGGGGCTCAGGGCAGTAGAGAGAAATAATGAAGATACATGTCTGCCCTCACTTGGGACACTTAAAGAGCACCAAATACAAGTGTGTCAAATTGCTTAAGTGTTAAAAAACTGAGAAGTTAGAAATTGGCAGAAGTTTAGAGGATATTTAATGACTCTTGCTTGAATATTTATATTGCTTATCATTAACTAGGTATGGGTCCAATGGCCAGGAGTAAGATTATTTTAGGACCAATGATAAAATAAAAGATAAATAAAAGCTTTAGCCAAGACACTTGTAGAAGGTTGTCCTCTAAGTGGACCCAGGAAAGGCTCAGGTGTGAAAGGATGAGGAAAACAACTAGTCTCAAACTGAGACTGAGCCATTAAAATTAGATAAAGGCATAACTCAAAAATAAAGTCTAGACAAAAGACAAGGTTGGATACCCTAAGCCTGGGCGAGATAACTCTAGAAGACAGGGAAAATAAATACAGAGACCATAAAAGCAGATAGAACAAAATGTATGGAAGACTAAGAACAATGTTTGCAGGCAATATAAATCTGTCATTTTGAAAAGTCTGGTGGGGACTCAAGTGAAGGATAAATGTGACAGGAGTGACTTTTCTGGTGATGGCATCTAGAAAATATTGTCAAAGCACAAAGAGAAACCAGGTAAAATTTTCTTGTTAACTCAGATATCCTACCACTGGAATCTAATGACCATTATTATTTTCATGTATGGGAAATGTTTACTCAGTCTATGAATAAATACTTGTCAGTCCATTATTTTCCAGAAACGTCTGACAATTTCTTCCTAGTGCTATATTGTCTGCCCCACCTTCATGCTTTATATTAAATATAATTTATAGAACATTTAAATAAAATTAAATAAAAAACAGAAAATGCAAGCAATTATAGAAAGTGAGAGAAAAATTATTAGACCAGAAATCTTGGACTAAGAGAACCTAGTGAAATTTAGAATTAAGAAAATAAAAATTGAGAGGGTTAAGTAGGACTTAAAATTATTTTAAGTAGAAAAATTATAGTCAAAATTTAATTTAAAAATTATTTAAATATTCTTAAGTGATCAGAATCTGGATTTTTAAAAGTTCAAAATCTAATGTCCAGTATTCTCTTTTTTGTCTCTCATTTTCTTCACTACCATATTTAGTAAACTTCCTGTACTCCATCTCAGCCATCAACTCAGACTAATAATTATACACATCTGCTTTTTAGATGTCCTCTTTCCAGCCCATTTCTCTAATGCTGCTTTCACTCTTATCCAGCATTCATATTCTCACTTCCTTATGGAAGTAGACTCTGCAATCCATCTCTAATAAATACTTGTTCTGTTCTCATATGCTCAACTATGGTTTTCTTGTGTGTGAACAGATTTCATCAGACCCCAAAAGAGGTAAGAAGAGTAGGAGTGTAATGAAAGAAGTATTTACATTTAAGGAAATAAGTAGGGCAATGCACAGGAGCATGGGCCCATGGCATACTAAGGAGAGTATGTGTCACAGGACTATTGATGGCTGAATCAATTTCATTGTGCAAGAATCTACATTCTCGGATTCTATCAAGAATTTAGAATTAAGTCACAAAGACTTTTCTTATCTTTGTAAAATAGACTTGAGAACTTTCTGGTCATTATCATTATTAGAAATAAGCTTAGGCTACTCAATACCAGGAAAGCAATTAAAATATTTGCCATCCCAACAAAAATGCATCCTAGACCATGATGAAATAGCTTGCTTCCATAATCTCTTAAAATATCCTTGATAACTGAAGAAAATAGAATTCAAGAAAATATAAACAAGAAAGAAATGAGTTGAGGTGTAACATGAGTAAGAGTTGTTATTATGAATTTTACAGCTATCATTCACCTTCAGTGCTATTTAGATATTACAGATCAAAAATAAATGTGTAAAATGGAAGTTCTATTTAATTGATATTATCCCTGATTTTAATTTCAGGTGAAAACTGAACAATAATTAATTACTTGTGATGCATAATTACTGAGATCTCAGTGAATCAATCATCAGTGCTGAGTAGAAGTATGGAAAAAAAAAATTCCAAAAGCTACCAGCAGCTGAGCCATTCACCCTGCCTCAGTAGGTGAGTTTGGCACCTACAAAAGAGAAATCAACTAACAAATGCATTATATTTTAGATGTGTTCTGCTAGTGCTACTCAAAAAATATAAAAATTTCTTTAGTAATCACTTAAATAACATTAATCAGCAAGATAGATTAATTTCTTTCTTTGAGAAAAATACATTTGTTAAAGACTAAATAGAAAGTCACAAGCCATCCATCCATCCTCCTAAACCAGGGTACATGCTGGCACTTGGTGGCCTCTTGGCAGCTTCTCTGTTACTGAGATACCTCATATCTACTTTTTCCTTCCCTTTTTTCTGAAAATTTTGCTAATTTGTGTCATGCTGACTGCTCTTTCCCAGCTTTGATACATGACTACCTTCAACAGCCATATATTTTCAAAAATTGTATGTTTAAACCATATGTCCTCACTTTTACTCAGATGTCATTGTTTTAAAAATAAATTCTTCTGTTTCAGATTTCAGCTGTTAAAATTTATAGTAAAAGTAAATTGGAACAAAAGAAAGGAATAGAATAAACTTTCTCTACTGACTTTTCTCCAAATACATCTAACACAGTAGGATTTGTATGGCCTTCAAGAAACGTTGCTGAACATAAATATCAGCAAAACAGCAACAACAAAATTTCAACTGTTTTAAAAATTCTTTGAGAAGGGACATGGTTCATATTTTTTGAGAGTGCAGATTTTTATACTGATAACAAAAATCTTGGTTAGTTGCTTTACGTTATTTTGGAGTTATGTTGAACTACTCTTTGGTATACTATATAGAATTATGTACATAGACTATACTAGAGTGAACTTGCAAGTGTTGACATTGATAAAGTCAACAGATTTTACAAAATCCTGACATTGTCATTTGTCCTGAAGTTCTTATTTTCTCACTACTTTCTGTGTGAAGAGTCAAAGTAAAAATATGCATCAGTAACTACACCTCCACAGATTGTATATCATTTGGAGATATATTTTCTTAGACTATCTTAGTGTTTCATTTGAATATGTAACAAAAAAATCCTCCATCAAGAGAGTTTTTTATAAAAATATGAATTTTAAATATCTTTCAGAATCAAATTTGACCACAAGGACTCTGCATTTCAGTGAGGCAAAGATCTCAGGCTGTTCCTGTGAGAGCAGCTCTTCCTTTTAGAAAGGCCAAGGGCTGTCCAGAACCCACACTGACCACATGCCTGACACATTCACTTACTTGACTGGCCAGGAGAGGCTTTGTTCCTTGTGAAAGGGTAATAAGGCTTTTAAGTCACATGGAGATATTGGCTGCATTTTTAACCACCTTGAAAACGAGTTGCTTTCCTTTCTCTTCCAAAGAACATCTTTTCAATATACCAGAGGAATTTCTTAACCTCTCCACCCCTCTTTCTCCTCCCTTCCTCCTTTCTCCACATAATTTCTTTTTCTCTGCATGCATTTCCAGGATTTGACATTGAAATCAGAAATGGATTGCTTACAGTAGTTTTGAGGAAAATTTTCAAAGTGTAAGTAAGGAGCATTTTTTTTTTGTCTGGCCTTGGACTTCATATAAACATAGATTGTACATAAATGATGGTAAAACAAGATTCAGGATTCCATTTCCAAACCAAATATCCTCACTCTAATTCAATTTAAAATCAATTTAAAATAATAGGTTTAAAACCATAAATTTAAAATCCCTGTATTCAACTCCCATCACCACAAAATAAATAAATTAATAAAGTCAATTTATATAGATAGATGTATGCAACGCTTATAATCATAACTTATGATAATTAAGAATTTTTGTATTAATATCTTTCGTTTCATCAGAAGTATACATCCCTACAATGGAAAATACTGAAGAGGTTCAGAAAGGTTCTATAAACCTTTCTGAAGAGAAGAGGAAACTGATATGCAAATAACAGTGTTTAGTGGAGAAATACAGCATTTTTATCTTAGGCAATAAATAAATAGACATAATTCATACTATAACAGGCAGCATGAGAAATTTCTGGGACATGTGAGGCACAATAGCACATGCCTGTAATCCCAGTAACTCAGGAGGCTGAGGCAGGAGGATTGAAACTTCAAGACTAACTTCAGCAAGTTAGGGAGACCCTCAGCAATTTAGCAAGACCATGTCTCAAAATAAAACAAAAAGAAAGAAAGACAGAAAAAGTACTGGGAAATGTAGCTCAGGAGTAAAGTGCCTTTGGTTCAATACCCATTCCAAGAGAAAGAAAGAAAGAGAGAGAGAGAGAGAGAGAGAGAGAGAGAGAGAGAGAGAGAGGGGGGGAGGAAGAAAGAAAGGAAGAAAGAAAGAAAGAAAGAAAGAGGAGGAGAAATAGGCAGAGGAGGAGAAGAAAAAGAATTGGGAAAAGGGAAGGGGAAAGGGAAGAAATTCTTGGGCAGATAATTTGAAAAAGTAATAGTGAGAAAAAATTAACTTTGAGAGAGGAAGACACCTAGCATAATCCCCTCCAGATACTTCACATGGATCCTCTTAATTAAGAACCACAACATACCTAGGAGATACAGAGATTAAGATACTGACCCACGGTCTTACACAAAGTGAATGGGAAAATGGAAGGGAACTATGCTATTACCTTACTTTTCAGTGTATTCTTTCTCAATTCATTATGATGAAGTAAGTAATTAAGTGACATTAAGAGAGGATTTTCCTACAAAATGGGTGAATGCAGGAACTACTGTAGTTGAATTAATCATTTTGATTACCCAAATTATTTAAATTATGATATAATCGATATTGTTTTTCATTTCAAAATTCACTGAATAAATGGATAAAATGATTTCATACTCCAGTATCCCTTAATTTATAGACAATTCATCCATTACTGCTGACCTGACACTCATAAAAGATAGCAAGTACTATTAGGTAAAGAAAATAAATGGGAATTGAAGCTTAGTGTTGCTGTGAAAAGTACTTTCCATAAAATGATTAGCTTTCAAAACATGAACATATTTTATGTCTTGATTAGGGACTATATCAGAAAGACAAGACTACCTATGGTTAGAATTAAAGATTATCACAAAAGTCAGTCTTTCAAAGATTCAAATAGTTTCCAATAACTTATATATAAATATTAGAATGACTTATTATTTTTCTTAACTCTTACCAGCTTTTTCCTTTAGGAGGAACATATTTTAAATCCTTTGTCTAAAGAAGTAAAACTACCTAATTTTGTTGGCAGAAAAATTATTAATCGGGCTATTTTTGGCCTAAGTTGTAGGCATAGTATACTATTTTTAGAATAAAAGTATTTTTCAATATGAAAGAAAGTATTAAATAATGGAATAAATGTATGTGTAAAGAAAGGAGATGTGAAGAATTTCTGAGATGCATGGATATTGACTCCCATCTTCCAAGTTCTGAGGAAGGAACAGAAAGCCAATCAAATTTATCAATGAACACTAAGCCTTTGTTTACTTATGGCATTTGCCCATATCCTGCTTTGATTTGTGTGTAACTTCTAGTACCACACACCTGTGATGGTCACCATTTAAAGTTATTCCTTTCCCCTGTGTAAGGAAAAATCAGGAATGGAAGTGGGAAATGTATAGTAAAACTTTCCAGGGTTAAAGAAAATATAAGTTAAAAAAAGCATGCTTTGAACGATCACTTAAAATGCCAAGGAACTCAAAATTATGCTATTATAGAGGATATGAATATCATAGTGTAAGCAAAAGGAAAACAAGTAGCCAAAGATTAAAGTCCGCACTGTTAAATCTGTCTGAAATGTTAAAAGATATACAACAATCAAAGGAAAGGGGAAGAGGGAAACTCCCCTGCAGAAGTAAAAAGTAGCTCAATATTTTTCATCCTTCATTTAATTGGTAAAACAAAAATTTTCTGTTTCTTCAGAGCAGCAGTGGAAACATTGGAGAGAAGTGATAAGCCAAAACCAAAGGCATACCTTTTAGATGTCATTTGGGAATATAATCTAAAAACTCCAATAAAGAGTCATGATATAGGGGTTAGGGATGTAGCTCAGTTGGTAGAGTGCTTGCCTCACACGTACAAGGCCCTGGGTTCAATCCCCAGCACCTGCCCCCCCACACACACACAGAAGAGTCATGATATACTGTAGTGTTGAGAGCCTATCCACAGGTGTGGCTGTATGCTGAACCGGTAGTCAATAATGGGTAAGATCCAATTGCAATGGTACCAACCTAAGACAGGAGGCTGACGCCTTGAGGTCAGCTCATCCTATGACGGGTAAGAACCATATGTACTATTGGACAACCTAAGGCAGGCAAGGTCCCTAAGCTACATGCTTGTTGTTTAAACAGAGAGGGGGAGATGTTGAGAGCCACAGCCGAAGAGGCCCCAGCAAACTTCCAGCTGCCAGCAAACTTCCAGCTGCCAGCTGATGATTGACTCATAGTGGCCCCAGCAACTTCTAGCTGCCAACTGATTGGCTCCTCTGCGGTGATGCTCATTAGGCTGTTTCCCCACCCTTTCAGACCACGGAGCTGCTCATTGGGGGACTTTTTTTGGCTCCGCCCACACGACCCAGCTAATCGGCCTCAAGAGCAGGAGGAGTGGGGGAGGTTGAGAGGCTTGTGGGAAGCCGGTGGTGGCAGTTGGGCTCTGAAGGTTTTTCCTGAGGAGCTGTGTGGTTTGGTGTGTGGTTCTAAAAGTAAAGTTTGTTTCCTTTGACAAGTGGCTCCTGAATTGTGCCCAGCCAGACTGTGGCACTGTAGAGATCTTTTTCTCTCTCTCATTTTTTTTTTCTGCTCTGTATTATTTAATTTATTTATTTATTATTTTGAGACAAGCCTTGCCCAGGCTGGTCTTAGACTCCTACACTCAAGTGATCCTCATGCCTTAGGCTCCTGAGTAGCTAGGACTGCAGGTGGGCCTCACCACACCCAGTGAGAAAGGTGACATGAATTATGCCTTACTATGTATCAGAACCTAGCTTCCATAGTATTAGATGCTAAATTTAATTTATTTCTTATTTCTTTTTTTCTATATTTTATGGATGCATTATAATTATGCATAATGATTGAATTCATAGATGTTAACTTTAGATAATTAATAAGTTGCAGCCAATTTGCATCTGATAAAGATATGATTTATGTCAAGTGTAAAGATAAGACAAACTTTTGGATTATTTCCCCATGGGATATTAATAAGTCTTTGAACTATGCTCATATTGTGCCCACTGAAACTGTCTTTGACCTTCTTCAAGTACTGCCTTCTTCTTGGTATTTATATGTAAATAAATAAATAAAAACCCCATGTTGTTTAAATTAAAGTTATTTGAATTGTTTTATTATTAAAAAATCCAATTTCCAACTTATAAAGTCACTATGTACTGGCTCCTTAAATATGTTAGATTCTGTGCAAGATGATGAGATTATGAAAATGAGCTGAATTCTTAACAATTCCAGGGTTTCTCAGTCAAATGAAGAAAGCAGACAAGGAAATCAAAAAGGACATCAGACAAAGGCTGTGAAGCAAGTGCAGAAAAGGGCATGAAATTGAGTGTAGGAATTAAGCTAGCATTCCCTAAAGTGGTGATATTTGACTTATGTATTAAAGAATGAATAAGAATTAGTCAAGCAATGAGAATCACATTCTGAAGAAGAATGAAGCATGAAGATACACATTACCAGAAATACTTGTTCATAGAATGAAAGTAGATCAGAGTGTTATGAGGATGTGCGAGTAGCTGAGGTGGGAAAGGTAGTACAGGAACGAGTCCTGAAAGGCTTTGTATGTTATGGAAAAGTTCAAGCAATGAAAAGCAGAAAGCTCTTATGCAACAGCATGTCATGAATAGTTCTGCATTTCTGTAAGTTCACTCTGTCAGTCTTTCAAGATAAAGAATTCCAAGAAGGCAAGAGCAGAATTAGGGGCAGACTTCCATAGTAATTTAAGAGAGGGAAAGGAACCTGAACTGAAAGATTTGGGATACTTCATTCAGTGATGTTTAAGAATGCAGATCAACCACTACTACTAACTGATTAGATAGGGTTGAGAGGAAGCAGGAATCTAAGGTGGCTCTCAAAGCTTACACCAATAGACAGACACACTTAATACAGACATAAAGAGTACAAGGTGAAGAATATTTGGTGAATTTATTTCTTTTTTCCTATTTCTGTGTAACAAATTAGCACAATTTACTTTAAAACAGCACAGGTTTGGTGTCTCAGCTTCCATGAGTAAAAAATCTGGCCTATATTACCTGGGTCTTTGCTGAGTGTCTCACAAGATTAAAATTAAACTGACCTATACAGGTGTCTTCATCTTGAAGCTTGACTAGGGAAAATCCCATTAACAAGTTTCCTCAGGTTTCTTACATAATTCATTTTCTTGCAGCCATATTACTATGTTGTTGTTTTTTTCTGTTATCCAAGAAAGGCTTGGCACCTAGAGCAGTTTGCTCCTTCAAATTCAGCAGTAAGGTGTTTGTTCCTTCCTTGAGTATCTCAGTTCCTTAACATGTGATTACATCAGGCTACCCAGGATAATCTTATTTTTTATTATCTCAATTGAAGAAAATTAATGATATCTGTAAAATTTCTTCCAACATACAAAGTAATATGGTCACAGGAGCAATATTTCATAATATCCACAAGTCCCCCTCACCCTGAAGGGAAATGGATCATGGAGTGCTACACCAGGAGATAGCGACCTTGAATCTGCCTGTCACACTGGGGAGAAAGATGATTGGTGGAGATCAAAAGTCACTATAAGATATGATGGGGAAAGAAAGAAAGTGAGAAAAGAGGCACAAATAGAATTGAACAAAGACAAAAATATCAATGATTAAGCAAAGATACATGATTTAATCAATCCTAAAATACTTACAGCTTTTAGTATTCATTGTCTAAAATTCACATCCATAGAAATTAAGTTTTAAACTCCATACTCTTTTATTTACAAGGAAAATGCAAATAGTAAGGAACATAGCTAATAAAGATAATAACAAAAATAAAATAATTTTCCTACATCAAATTTTATTGTCCCCATTCTTTTTATTTTTAAAGAGGCTCTTTGATGTATTTTGTTGAACACATTCCAAGCTTTCTACATTTCACTGAAGATATGAGACACTCAGCTATATATCTGCACAGTACGTACTTGATAGGGACTAAATATAGAGAATATTTTCACAGTTTTCACAGAAAATTATTTTATTTATGCATCTTGAAATCTCAACCACATTTTAAACAACAGTGCCACCTTGCATTTGTTTACCTTCCCCACCTACTTTTCTAAACATGTCTTTACCATTTTTGTTGTTAACAAGATGGTCTTTATTTAAATCAGCACTTCCATCATTGAAAACATTTATAGAAGCAGTGACTTTCTGAAAATATATTTCACAAAGCTCAATTCAGTATGGGATCACTGGACTAGAAGAGATATCAAAGAGGTCACATAGATTATCCTCTTGTTTCCAAGCAACCACCCTCCCCCCAAAGATAACTATCCTGTTATAGAAATCTATCCAAAAAAGGAAATTCCACAGCCATCTTTCCAGCAAGTTTTTCCTGTGTCTAATTACCCCTGCAGTTAGGGACTTCTTGTACTAGTCTCTCTGGACATGTAGAACAGCTGGTAACCACACTCCTTATAATGACTGTTCATAAATCTGCAGATTTTTTTAAGTCATCTTCATTATCTCTCTTCCAGACCAAATGCATTCTATGTTTAGTAGTTAATTTCAGATGTACTCAGTACTCAGGGACCAGGCTTATAGCATATTTAAAAATAACACTAGTTCCCTAACTTTTTGTGTATTTGAAACAAATAAATATGAATTAAGACATATTAAGATGGTTCTAGTACCATGCAAATCGATCATTTGCCAAATCATGTGTGTTTCCAGCAGCTCAAGAATAAAAGGTCACATTTACAAAGTATGCAACAAAAACAACCATATATATTTATCCTTCTGATAACTATGTTCACTTCCTTTGTAGAGAGAGTCCTTTTGCAAAGGATCCAATTTGCAAACACATACTGTTAAAAGTGACACTGGGTCTTACTAATCCTCCTCTGCTCTCTCTAGTACTCTGAATAAATTATTGATAAATTGAAATGTAGTAACTTCATTCCAATATTATCTCAACCCTACCTTGAAAATATATTTAGGAATCACTGTACTTTCATTTTGTTTCTCTGAATAATGTGAAATTTCATCATTTTTATGCTTTCTGTTTCTGTGAATATTGCCACTTTTCCACACAATAACCATTATAGCGCATTATACCTACTCTCCATAGAAATTGCTAAAATGATAGTCCCATTTGAGTATGAACTTTTAAATACTGTTTATTGACTTGGCAGGAACATTACCAAATTGTTTTCCCCCTTTATACCAATACTACACAAGATAATGAAATACTGAATTCAGTCTCCCATACCTCTTCTTCTATTATCAGAGACTGACTAAATGTTCTTATCAATATTAAGACAGAACAAATTTGCAAAATAGTGTGCCTTTTTATAGGCACTGGATTAGGATTTAGAGTTCTAGGGTTCAGATTCTCTTTGAAAATGGAAAATTATAAGTGATATTAGCAAGAAGGTAGAAGAGAATCTCTTAGGCTCAGATCTCCCCCATCCCTCAGAAATCCTTTACCAGTCTCCTCCAGGCAAGAAAGCACTGATGAATATCCCAGAATTTGAGGATGTGGCTGAGATAGCCTCTTGGATTACAGAGCTGAGAATAAGTGCATTTTAGGGTAAAATGAATAGGAATGGTTTTTTTCTTAGACCACAACAGTTTTTTTCAAGCCAATATAGGACATTTCCATGGGCCTATGGCTCTTGTACTGTAAAAGAGAGTTGAAAGTAATCCTTCAGTATCTACACCATTCTGAGACCCTTCATAGAAGGCTCATTCTCATCTTATCCCCTAGAAAATTCTTGGAGTGTTGACAAGGCTAGATCATATGGGCCTGGGTAGAGAAAATAATGGGAATGTGACTTAAAACAACCAATGTATGTACCTTGGCAGTTGCTCTGAATTCTGGGTAACAGAATTGTTGTATCAGAGAGACTAACCAACAGCACCGTGTGCAAGAAGAATGGTTCAGAGATCTGCTAGGCCTGAGTCCAAGCCAATTCTCCTAGAGACACACAGTATGCTCCTTAAGTCTTCCTCAGACCAGGAGGAAAATGTGGATCTATCCTATATGAGAAGGTAAGCCCAAGTACAGGCATATTTTTGGAGTACAGCTTTTCTTTTGCGCCTCCCACCTGGCTCTTGGAGGCCTCAAGCTTCAGAATCCAGCACGTGGCCTTCCCAAATACAGATGGGAAATAGCAGTACAGTCCAGCCACAGAAGACAATCTGCAACCCTTTATAAACAAATTATAGAACCAAGCTAGTAGGTCTGCCTGGCTGCTAGAGTCCCTCAAACGGTCTAATCAGACAACAGAGGACAACAAGCAAGCAATATCATTTGGTTTCAGTGACCGAGTGTAACTAGAGAACATGAGATCAAGGACTGCCTGTCCAGGATCACTACCAGCTGGCCCGTGCAGAATTCTTGGTTACACTAAATAGTGAAGATAAAGAAATATCTAGCAAGGCTAAAAGAGATGGCTGCCTCTACAAATATGCAGGCATCAATGTAAGCACACAAGGATTATGAAATGTAAGAGAAACATGAGATCACCAAAAGGAACTCAAAGCTTCAGAAACAGAGGCTTATGAAATGACTGAAAAGAATTCAGAATAATCCTCTTATAGAAGTCATAAAAGATCCAGGAAAACACAAAGCATAAGTTAGATAAGATTTGGAAAACAAATTGTGAATAAAACGAGAACTTTGACAAAGAAATAAAAACAATAAGAAATAGAAATCCTAAATAGAAGGAATAGAATAGCCAAACTAAAAAAATCAATAGAAAACATCAATAGCAGCCTTGATCAAACATTAGAAAGAACCTGAAATCAGACAGAGCATTTGAAATTATCCAGTATGAGAAGAAAAGGGAAATAGAATGAAAAAGACATGCAAGAATTATGGTGCACCACAAAGTGAACTAACCTGTATATAAAATTAGTACCCAGAAAAGAAGAGAGAAAAGGAATTAGAAAGCATATTCAAGGATCTAATTTCTGAAAATTCCCCAAACCCAGAAAAAAGATGACAGAAAACTGTTAGAATTAATAAATAAATTCACTAAAGTTCTAGGTTGCAAAATCGATGAACAAACACCAAGACATTTGTATACACC
This sequence comes from Callospermophilus lateralis, assembly GCF_048772815.1. Lineage (NCBI taxonomy): Eukaryota > Metazoa > Chordata > Mammalia > Rodentia > Sciuridae > Callospermophilus > Callospermophilus lateralis. The sequence continues at coordinate 133,458,436 of NC_135306.1, read as the reverse complement.
ACTATGATAAATTAGGAAAATCTCCATGGCATTGATCTGGGCAATATTTTTGGGGGGATATGAATACAAAAGTAAGACAACAAAAGAAAAAAAGTAGTGCAAATGTAATGGTATTAACCTAAGTAGCTTTGGAGGAGCAAAAGAAATATCAACAAAATGAAGAGAATAGTCACAAAATGAAAGCAAATATAACAAACCATACTTGTGAAAAGGGATTAACACCAAAACTACATAAAAAACTCAATAGTAGGAAAACAACCAGATTAAAGAAGTAGCAAAGGACTTGGAATGGACGTTTTAAAGACAATAGAGATAAAATCAATAAGTGTATGAAAAAATGTTTAGCATTGGGCTGAGGATATAGCTAAGTTGGTAGAATGCTTGCCTCGCTTGCACAAGGACCTGGGTTCAATCCCCAGCACCACACACACACACACACACACACACACACACACACACATGTTTAGCATTATTAACTACAAGAAAAATTGAAGACTAAACCCTGAGATTTCACCTGACACCTATTAGAATGGCTTCTATCAAGACAATGTAAGGTATCAAGAGTTTGTGAGGGTATAGATAATGGCAAACTCTTGTATATTGTTGGTGGGGATGTAAATCACTACAGGTATAATGGAACAGGTTACAGAGTTTCCTCAAAAAACTAAAAATTGAACTACCATATGATCCAGTATCCCAATTCTGGCTACATATAGAAGTAAATTAAATAAGTATGTCAAAAATACATCAGGAGTCCCATGTTTATTGCAGCATTATTGACAAAAGCCAAGAAATGGAAATAAAGTGTTTATTAATGGATGCATCAATCAAGAAGGAATATATGGTGGTGTAAATATACATAATGGAATAATATTCAGCCATATAAAGGAAGGGAGTCTGCTATCTGCAACAATGTAGATGAAACTGTAGGACATTATGACAAGTAAAATAAGCTTGGCACAGGAATATAAATACCAAATGAATTTATTTATATGTGGAATCTAAAAAATGTGAACTCATAGCAACAGACAATAGAATGAAGGTTACCAGAAGTTGGAGCATACAGAAAGCTTGAGAACAGAGAGTTGTTGATCAAGACATACAAATGTTTTTGAGATCTATTTCACAGCAGGATAAGTTTAGCCAGTAGTAATATAGTGTATACTTTAAAAAAATTTTTTCAAATATCTCACCCTAAAAATGATAGTTAAGAGAGATAATGTATTTATTAATTAGTTTAATTTAATCACTTTACACTCTATATTCATACCAAAATATCACATGGTATCTCAAAAGTGTATACAAAAATAAATCAATTTCAATTTTTTAAGAAGAAAAGCTGCATGTTTTTATGGCTTTTTTTTTTTTTTTGGTTGGTTGTTTTTTGTGGTGCTAGCGATTGAACCCCGGAGTGCTATAACACAGATCTATTCTCCAGCCTCTTTTCAAATTTTGAGATAGGATCTCACTAATTTGATGAGAATGGTCTTGAACTTTTTATCCTGCTGCTTCAGCCACAGGAGTCACTGGTGATTATAGGTGTGCACCACTACACTTGGCCGCTTGCATATTTTTAACACTTCATATATACAGAGGAAGTATTTTTGGTTAGCCTTTTCTATGTTGCACTAATTTGACTATTCATGAATGCTATAGTGTGGTAATATGCATATATATATATATATATATAATTTTTCTCTCATTTTTGTTACATAATAAAATTTTAGTCCATTGTCTTTAGTTGTAACTATATTGTAAATATATTTATTTTATGTGGCATCTAAGATGCAATATGTTTTCCAAACTCCTGCAATTTTCTGTTGATATCACTTACAACGTCTTTTGCCATACAAAGTTTTAAAGTCATGCTATCAATGTGAGTATTTTATCACAGGTTCTGCATGTCTTTCTTGGTTAGGAACATCATTGCCATTTTTAGATGATGCATATAGTTGACCAGATGTTGTATGGGACATATAATCTAACTAGAACTTAGGTTTCTATATGAAGTAAAACAGACATGATTTTATTTTCTTCTTATGAACAATTAATTATTAACTAAAAAATTTTTTTCCTACTGAGTTGAAGTATTATTTCAACCGTATATAAATACTCAATTATGTCAAGTTTATTCCTAGAGTCCCTACTCTGTTGCAGTGTGTTGTATTTGTTTTTTGCAAATGCAGGGAAGTTTTTGCTATTTCTCATATACATATATTATTAATTTGATTATAGTATATTTATGAAATTGTCCAATATTAGATCAAAAAATCCCTCTCATTCACTCACTGTGCTTTTTATACATTACTTTTGTTATTCTTGAGTATTTATTCTTGAATTTTAAAATTATTTAATGTATTTCAAAGATAATGCCTCTTCCTTAAAAAAATCTCTTTCTAATTTGAAGATATTAGTTCGATATAATTTGACATAACAGATATTTAAATATTAATTAAATATGTCTTTGTTATATTATTTTTAAAAATTATTCAATTTTCTACATTATTTATTGTAAAAATTTTATAGCCTTAGTCATTTTGGGGAGTTAATTTTTCTCCCTGTGTTTGGGTGCTGGTGGTTTACATAATGAAAAAGGAGCTTTGAATTTTATAGTCATCTTGTGTTCAGTTACATTGTAAATTTATTAATATACATAGCTTTAAAATTGAATCTCTTGGATTTTGTAGGTATAAAATATGCCAATAAATATAGACCACTTTATTCTATCTCAGTTTTTTCTTCTTTAAAATGGCAATAATAATATCTATTTTACAAAGTATCTGTGAGAAATAAATTAATTAAAATACATAAAACATTTTGAAAATTGCTTACTTCATTAGCCCTTAATAAATGTGCTACTTATAATGCTAATGATAGACATTCCTATGTTATTCCTCATTTAGTTAAAATAGCTTAAGTGTATTTTCATGTATAAGAAAATTTTTCATGTCATTTGCTTTTCTCCTTCTTGGCTAGATGCAAAAATATTTTATACTCTAATTTTAAGTTAGTTTTCAATGCCAGTACTACCCAATGCAGAAAAGGAAAGCATTTTGTCTATAGTAAATGATAATTATAATTTAATATTCATATTATTCAGAGCAAGTTACTTAAGCTTCAAATATAAATCTCTGTTTTATATTCACACAATAGAGACAACTGCACTTTACACTCCTGGATCTTGTGAGGATTACGTGAGCTCATAATCACAGAGTGCTGAGTATCTCTACACTGTGGCGAGTAGATGTTCAAATCATATTAATGCTTCATTTCACCCTCATTTCCACATTTCCAGCATTTCTGGAAGGCCTCGTATACATGATCTTTAAATGGTCAACAAAGTACTTTATTATCCTTTCTTATTAGCATTTAACCATCACCAAACATTAACTCTTGCATGCCTGACTAAAAACAAACAAGATTTCTGTGTTTTATTACCTAAAAATATGTCTCTTCATAGTCCCTGCAGTAGATATATCTCTATATGTAGTCCCTGAGGTAGAAAAATTAGATTCAATGTTTGTATAAAACCCTGTGCTTAATAAATGTCAGGTCACAGAACTAAAGCACAGAGCTTTTGATAGATCATTTAAAATGAAAAATATCCACTCAATATACATTAGAATCTAGCATTGATGACGGTCCCATGTTTTTGTTTGTTTGTTTGTTTGTTTGTTTTTTAGTAATAGAATGATTCTAGCATTTAATAATTCAACTGTCCAAAATCCCATGTTTGCATATTTAGGATGCATACTTACATAATGTCTTATTTTAAAATTATATTTATATAAGCAGAATTGATCATTCATCACAAGTGCAAGGCAACTCAAAACCAGAGTGCCAGAGTTAGCATTTTTTAATAGGCATCTCTAACCCATGTACTGAGAGTAGGATTACAATCACTAAATCATCCTGTCTCTGGGAACACATATGAACTGGAAACTAATGAGGTAAGCAAATTCGGTTAATTAGAATCAATAGTATCATCCTTTAATTAAACAATATTGATTGCATTATATATAAGGCAGGCTTTTGAAATGATATGCACTTACATAAGAAGTCTTTACCTTGCATAAACATGTCAACAGCCAAGTTTACTTTGATATGGACTATCCACTTCCTACACATGTCAATATAGCAGCATTTTACATTTGTAAAGTTAGAACTTGTGAGATTTCTAAACACTCATTATGTGATGTTTGGTACTAAAATATGCATGTTGAAGTTGCTTTTGAACTGACAGTGAAGTCGCTATGAGTAAAATAGGAGTGGCTAATGAAAAGCTGAATTTATCCTGGACATAATTTTAAAATATACTGAAGACTCAGTGAATTACTACATAATTTAGAATTTTTGAATTAGACTTTTTTCTTTAATTAAATGAAAATTTCATGAGAGGATATTACAATCTCAAAATTTCATGGAAGATATTTTCACCCAAACATCTCACTACATATGTTTTGTGAGAGCAGTAACTGTGTCTATGTTGTTCACCAAGGTTTACCTTTTCCTGAGCACATGCTCAGTACAAAATGGGCATGCAAGAATATTAGCAAGTTATCAGACTGTTTTTAATGTCCCATTTGATATATGTGATAAACATAGCATTCAGTGCCCATGAAGCCATCAGAAGTCTTTATTGTCATGTTGACCTTGCCTACACTTTGCTTAGCTGCATAGGATTTATAAGGATCACTCCTTTCATTAATGAATAACCTGCTGCATCATCACCCTTGGTGCACCACTTAGTTTTTCACCATTATCACTTTCAGGAAACCATTTCTCTAATGTAACCTTGGAATTTTATGAGATAGCTTCAAGTCTATTTCCTTTTGTCCTATAACCAGTAGAAATGGAGAAGAGCTGAGCAGGTATCTATTTGGAAAGGATTGACATGTAGCCATCTTAAAGAGGAAGAGGTTAGCAAAATGTTTTAATATGTTACACTGGTTTGAAAATGAATGAGAAATTATGGGTGTAGTGTCAGGACAAAATAAATATGAGACTCATAAAGGACACACCTTGTCTTCAATGGAGGAAATTGTCCCAGATCCTATATTATTTTCCTATGGGCTTTAGGTTGCAGTTGTTTGAGGTGAGGGTTCAGTAAATAAAATTCAATTGATAGTAATTGAATGCCAGATTTGAGTTGGCTCCAAGTTAGGTACTATGAGAAAAATTCAAAGTGTATGACTTAGGGAATTTTTTTTACTTCAGTGAGGGTTCAGGATCTTCAGAATTTACCTTGTTGGTCTATTTAAAATTAACTGGTATGTGGCATTAAAATGCTTAGTACAATACTTGGTTGTGCTAAGCCTTAGCTCTTCTTATTAGCCCTCACTCCTCTCTTCAAGAAGCATACTTGGAAATAGATCACTTAAGTATTCTTAGTGCATTATTGTTTCTGTGGTACCTCTCAGGTGCTTTAATGGAGGCTTTTAATTATAGTATATAATTGAGGAAATACCTGAATGCAGTTTGTGTCCCTATAAGCCTATGTAAGCACTTCCATACCAATTTAAGCAGCAGATAGCCAAGAATTTTTTTCTGGAAATGGCCTGGAGATATCATATTGCAGGTAGGTTGGTGGCTAATAGATGCAACATAAGCAAAACTATTGGCTAGGGTTTTTTTTCCAGCTTTCTTCATATATTTAGGGGTTCAGAAGTCCAGTAACATGAGTTCCTCCATTCTCTCTAAGGGGATATCAGTGATTATAAACAGTTTCTGTTTACACTGATTTGGGGAGGTAAGAAAGTATAGCAATGTATGAAAAGCATGGGTTTTATAGCTCTGTTCAATTTATTACAAAGCACCCTTCTAAGGCCTTTGCTGGAAATGGGCCTAGACGCTAAATTATTTCATTTGAGCTACTCAACTAAGAACCTAATTCCAAATTGCCTCTTGTATGATCCAGCATGTGCCTGAACCTCTGTGATTGAAAAGGGTGCAGAGAAGAGTGTGCCTAGGGTGATCCTGGCTGGGGATACCAAGTGCAGACAGCTCCCTTTGATGCTGGTATCCCATACTAGAAACTGGGAGGATGCCAGGAACTGTTCAGACAAATGCATTTGCACTCGAGGTCGGATCCTGGATAATTCACATCCATGGCAGTATAATATGTGATATCTGTGAAGATTTAGATTCCTTAAAAGTGGAATTTTCAGGAGGTCCTTGAGACTAGACATGCAGCAAAGATTGGCATCTGCCTAGCAACAGAGGGTGTGGGTCTAATCACAAATACACTCTGACAGACTTCCAAGAACAGCCAAGACTAAACTCCAGCTGCTGCAACTTCCAACTTAGAACTTTGCACAAGCCCCACTATGAAGTACATCATTTGTCAGTATTCCCTGGTCTATCCTATCTTATAATGTGAGACAGAAATCCGAGAGCTGCTACAACCAGCTTTGCCTCCAGGACACAATGGGCTGGCAGCTTTATGAGAAACACAGAGAAGTGGGATTTTAACAACTCCAGTCATTGACCCAAGGTTTATAGAACCTAAAATAAATACAAAGAATGACACAATTTTGTAAACAATGAACATCAATCCTTGCCAACAGTTTTGGCCAACACAACAGAAATAAGCTCTTTATTTATTGTTAAGAATTTTTTCCATACTGCCTTTTCCTTTTTCAAGGTTGGGTTTTTAAATTTTTAAATTTTATTTCTGATTTGTTTTATTCTGCATAATTGTGTGTGTGTGTGTGTGTGCACGCATTCATTTGTGTGTTCTTGCTGTACTGATAAGTTCAATAATGTACAAAGATATAAATATTCATATAATATTTACTTTATTTAAATTGATTTCTTCTTCACCTGTTTATTATTTATTCTTGACTTTGGTACGGTAAAAATATTACATGACTTTCATCTGGTTTGATTTTCATTGTTTGTTTGCAGCTTTTTTTTCCTCTTACTACCCTTTCTTCACTCAGTTTCCCCACTAATAACCAAATTTGCCTGTTTCCTCTTCCTCTCTTTCATTATTTTATTATTTTTAGTTATTTTTACTCCTCTTTCTTTTTAGTTGTCATCTGGTACCCCACTCATTCTTCCCTTCTGTTCACTTTTTAAATATTTCAAATTTCTATTGCATTTCTACACTACTTTTTCTTCACTTAAGGAACTATGATTTTATTATCTAATAGTTATATAATTTATGTAATTCCTACCCAATTCATAATACTGTAACTATTAATATAATGAATCACATTATAAACACCTGCTGTTTAATGTCTGATCTGGTTTCTGTTGGTTTATTGATGGTAGTAATGTTAAATTCTTAGCCCACCCTTCACCTATTGGGGTTATTAGTGTTTTAGATGTCAGAATACACACCAGATATTTATTTTAAAGCTGTATATCACTTGCTAACATTATTTCTATCCCTTGATTTTCCTTTCTTTAAGAGGGGCTGGGAAGTGATTATGACATTGTAAGTTCACAAGGTAGAGATCCTCCTGCTGAGCAAAAATCACAAACCAACCAGGCAACAGTGACCCTCACTTCACAAATTAGCCCCACTCAACCTCCAACAATACTTTAACACAGAGAATAGGGGAGAGAAAAATCCAAAATAAATTACCAAGCCCCAGTGGAAATGATAATCAAGGGGTACCTCAGGTTCCATTTTGGTACATCTACTCACATAGCAGGAAAAAAAGAGAAGTTCCTAGAATAAAAATATAACTATACCACAAATAACAATATTATAAAAAAGGAAAAGGAATCCATCTCAACAGATGCACATGTTTAAGACCTCTGAAAATATGAGGAACTATGCAAACAAATCTCCTCCTTAAATTTACTCTACTTCAACAAAGGAACTCACATATATCAAAGTAGTTGAAATTCTAGAGAAAAACTATAAAGTGAATGACTAAAATGTTCAATGAACCAAAAGATTATCTAAGAAATTAATTAAGAGAACAAATACAGAAGGTGAAAGACCATTTTACAAAGAAAATAGATACCCTGAAAGAAATAAATCAGAACTGTAAATGAAAGGCACAGTGAATTAAATTAAAAATTCACTTGCAAATACCAGAATCAGCTTATATTGTCTAGAAAAATCAAACTTCAGGCCTCAAAGACGGAACTTCAGGCCTTGCAGACAGGTTATATGAATTTTAATTCTCTGCATGCAATAAGGAAAAAATAAATAAATAAAATATCATGATTAGAATATACAATAAATCTGAGACAACATCAAGAGACTAAATTTGAGATTCATGGAGTAGAACATAACATGGAGATACAGGCTAAAAGCATTAAGATTCTCTTCAGTTAAATAGTAGCAAAATATATTCCTATCCTTAGAAATGGGATGGACATCCATACACAGGATGTATATCAAACCCCAAATAGGCAAGATCAAAAAAGAAAGTCTTTTAGACACATTAAAATCAAAATGTATAACATGTAAAATAAGGAAAGGATATTAAATGCTGCAAGAGAAAAACATTAGGTAATATTTAAAGGAAATCAATAAGGCTCTCTCCCAAAATCACAAATCAGACCTTAAAATCAAGGATGTCTCAGAATGAAATATTCAAAACTCTTAAAGAAACCAATTGCAAAACAAGATTTCTGTATCAAACAAAGCTATCTTTCAGAATTGATGAAGAAATAAACAATTTGCAACATAAGGATAAGCAAAAATAATTCATTACCACTAAGCCAGCAATAGAAAAAATACTTAAAGATATATTACACAAAAAGCACTCAAAAACAAATCACAAATTTCATAAATGAATGAAACATTCTAGAAGACCAACAAACTAAATGAAAATCAAGAGTTAATTAAATATAACAAACAAAACAAAATGTCAGAAAACAGCAAACCTCTTTTTATAATAACATTGAATGTAAATGATCTCAATTCGCCAATTAAAAGACATGGATTGGAAGAATGGATTAAAAAACATGATCAAACTACATGATATTTGCAAGAGACTCATAGACAAAGACACATATAGATTAAAGGTAAAAGAATGGAAAAAATATTCCATGAAAATAAAGTGTGATAAAAGCAAGAGTAGCTAATTTTATATCTGACAAAACAGATTTTGCAAAAATTAATCAAAATTAAGCAAACATTAATCAGAAGGAACAAAAAAAATGCCACTACATACTGGCAAAGGGAAGAATGCAACAAAAAGATATGATAGTAAATATTTATGCCCCAAATATTTATGCATCTAATTATATCTAAATAAAAATACTTTCTAACATTAAGTCTCAGGTATATTTCAATGCAATTATGCAGGATTATTTTAACACAATATTTTCATCAATAAATAGATAATCCACATATAAAGTCAATAAAGATATTTCCAAACGAATAATACTATAAATCAAATGTATCTAATAAACATCAGCAGAATATTTCATCCAAAAAAAGAGCTGAATTAATTTTATTCTCAGCAGGTCACAAAACAGTTTCTAAAGTAGACCATCTTCTAGGTCAACATAAATCTTAGCGAATGCAAAAAAAAAAAAAAATTATGTAATCCTATCCATTCCATGAGATCACAATGGAATGAAAATAGAAATAACCACAAGAAAAATTACACAAAACACATAAATCCTTATAACTATCCTTTTAAGTGTGAAATGGATAATAGAAGAAATGGGAAAAGAAATCAAGGAATTCTTAGAAACAAAGGACAACAGATACAGAACATGTCAAAATCTCCAGAACCATATGAAAGCAGTTCTAACAAGAGTGAGTTAGAATTTAGGTATTTTTTAGTGCCTAAATTAAAACAACATGAAGATTCCAAATAAATAATTTTATGCTATACTTCAAGACCTTAGAAAAGGAAGAAAAAGCTAATTCCAAAATCAGAGGAAGATAAAAAATAATTAAGTTCAGATTAGAAATTAATGAAATTGAGAATTTAAAAATGCATATTATCAATGAAACAAAGAGTTGATTCTTTAAAAAGATTGGAAAAACCTTAGAAATATTCATAAAAGGAAGAGAGGACTCAAATTGATAAAAATTAGAGATGAAAAATGCAATACAACCCCAGATACTTCTGAAATCTGAAGGATCTTTAGAAACAATTTGGAAAATTTATACTGCAAAAAACTAGAAATCTAGAAGCCATTGACAAGTTTCTAGACACATGACCTGCCCAAATTGAAACAAAGTGCTACAGAAAACCTATCAGACCAATATAAACTAATGAGATTGAAATGGCAATTAAAAGCCTTCCAACAAAGTAAAGACCAATAATGAATGGACTCTCAGTTAAGTTCTTCCAGACATTTTAAGAAAGAACTGACACCAGTCTTTCTCAAATTATTCCATGAAGTAGAAAGGAAGGCTCAGTCCCAAATGTATTTTATGAAGCCTTTACAACTGTGATACCAAAACCACACAAAACCAGACATCAAGGGAATTAAACTAAAAATCAATATCCTTGATGAACATGCAAAAATTCTTAATAAAATATTGGCAAATGCAATTCAAAAACATTTCAAGGAGATAATATAAAATGATCAAGTGGGTTTTATACTAGGGAGGCAATATTGATTCAACATATGCAAATCAATAAACATAATTCACCACATAAGCAGACAAAAATTAAATGATTATATCAATGGATGAACAAAAGGCCTGAGATAAAATTCAGCACACAATAATGAGAAAAATGTTGGAGTAACCAGGGATAGAAGAAAGAGACCTTTTACATATGCAGGAAATTAGAGTGTATTTTGACATATTATACATACATAGAGTATAATTTATTCTTACAAATAATCCATTCTTATGGTTGTAAATGATGTAGAGTTACACTGGTCATGTATTCCTATATAAGGACAGAAAAATTATGTCTAATTAATTATATTATTGTGGGATCATGTACCTTATAAAATGTCAAAGTTACTTCCCTTTCTTCTGTTTTTTACCTTCTCTCACCTTGCCTTCCACCACAGGGAAATGCAGCAAGAATGCCGTCACCAGAGGACAAGCCTTGATCTAGGAATTTCCATCTTCTAGAAATCAGGGGAATAAACTTCTAATCCTTTTAATTGCCCAGCCTATAATATTCTGTTATAGCAAAAAAAAAGGAAAAAAGACACCCATCTTCTATTTCACTTGCAAGTTTCCTTATAAAAATGTGTTTCTCCTGCCCCCAAAAGAATCATATTTAATGTTGCAATTAAATTTTTCCAAAAACCAAAAGTCACCTAAACCTAATAAATGGAGATATTAGGATTCTAGGTTTTATTTCCAAGATCTTTCTACTAGTTTTTCATCTTTTATCAAGTGTCTATGTTATACTAATTCTGCTAATAAGCCAAATGATAATGGTTGAAGACAAGAAATTAAAATAACAATAGTAAAAAATACTCTGGTTTCAAAAGACATGTACTGATATGTGCGTTGAAAAGAGAGAATATTTGGCCTTTGCTTTGGGGGACTGACTTATTTAACTTAGCATGATATTCTTCAGTTTCGTCCATTTACCAGAAAATACCATAAGTCCATTCTTCCTTATGAGTGAATAATATTCCATTGTGTATATATTTTGGAGCAAAGTCTTATATATACTTCAGAAAGTGTGTGAATGTGTGTGTGTTTTTTAAGTTACTGGGTATTGAACTTAGCAACACTTTTTTATCTCTTAGCTACATCCTCACCCCCATCCCTCCCCAGCACAATTTTTATTTGTTCCTTTTACATATGCAGAAAATTAGAGTGTATTTTGACATATTATACATACATAGAGTCTAATTTATTCTTACAAATAATCCATTCTTATGGTTGTAAATGATGTAGAGTTACACTGGTCATGTATTCCTATATAAGGATAGAAAAATTATGTCCAATTCATCCTGCTCTCTTTCCTATTCCCTTCCTTTTCCCTCCTCTTCATTTCCCTCTGTCTAATCCAATAAAATTCTATTCTTCCCCTCCCTACCATTCCTTGTTGTGGATTAGTATCCACATATCAGAGAGAATATTTAGCCTTTGCTTTTGGGGACTGACTTATTTAACTTAGCATGATATTCTTCCATTTACCAGAAAATACCATAGGTCCATTCTTCCTTATGAATGAATAATATTCCATTGTGTATATATACCACCTTTTCTTTATTCATTCATCTCTTGTAGAGCATCTAGGTTGATTTCATAATTGGTTATTGTGAATTGAGGTGCTATAAACATTGATGTAGCTGCATTGCTGTAATATGCTGATTATGAATATAAACTGAGGGGTGGGATAACTGGATTCAAACTGTGCTTCCACTCCTAGGTTTTAGAGGAATCTATACACTGCATTCCAGATTGCTTGAATCAATTTGCACTCCCTTCATTAATGTAGGAGCATTCCCTTTTCCCTACATCCTCACCAATATTTATTGTTACTTATATTCTTGATAATTTCTTTTATTCTAGCTGTAGTGAGAGTAATTATCAGTGTAGTTTTAATTTGCAATTCTCTAATTGTCCAAGATGTTGAACATTGTTTTGTATATTTTTGACCCATAGTATTTTTGTGTGTGTGTGTGAATTACCAGTTCAGTTCCTTTGCCCAATTATTGATTGGATTATTTTGGGGGTGAAGGATGTTAAGTTTTCTGAGTTCTTTGTATATCTTGGAGATTAATGCTCTGAGGTGCAGATGGTAAAGATTTTCTCCTATTTTGTAGGCTCTCTGTTCATGTTCTTGATTGTTTTCTTTACTATGAATAAAGGTTTTAGTTTGATTCCATCTCATTTATTGACTCTTGATTTCACTTTGTGTGTTTTAGGAATCTTATTGAGGAATTTGGTTCTTAAGCTGACATGGTAGAGATTTGGGTCTACTTTTCTCCTAGTAGATGCAGAGTCTCTGCTCTAATGCATAAATCCTTAATCTGCTTTGAGTTGAGTTTTGTGAAGGGTAAGAGTTAGGATTTCAATTTCATTCTACTACATATGAATCTCCAGTTTTTCCAACCACATTTGTTGAAGAGGCTATCTTTTTTCCAATGTATATTATGACACCATTGTATAATATAACTGTATTTATGTAGGTATGTCTCTGTCTTCTGTTTTATTGATCTTTTCTTTATAATTTATATATGACAGTGAAATGCATTAAAATCCTTATTACACATATAGAGCACAATTTTTCATATCTCTGGTTGTATACAAAGTATATTCACACTAATTTATGTCTTCATACCTGTACTTTGGATAATTATGATCATTGTATTCCACCATCATGAATAACCCAATGCCCCCTCCCTTCCTCTCCAACCCCTCTGCCCTATCTAGAGTTCCTCTATTCCTCCCATGTTCCCTCTCCCTATCCCACTATGAATCAGTCTCCTTATATCAAAGAAAACAATCAGCATTAGGTTTTGGGGGACTGGCTAACTTCACTTAGCATTATCTTCTCCAACACCATCCATTTACTGCAAATGGCATGATTTTATTATCTTTTATTGCTGAATAATATTTCATTGTGTCTATATGCCACATTTTTTATGCATTCATCTACTGAAGGGCATAGAGGTTGGTTCCACAGTTTAGCTATTGTTAATTGTGGTGCTATAAACATTGATGAGGCTGTGTCTCTGTAGTATGCTATTTTTAAGTCCTTTTGGAATAGACTGAGGAGAGGGATAGCTGGGTCAAATGGTGGTTCCATTCCCAATTTTCCAAGAAATCTCCATACTGTTTTCCATAATTCCTGCACCATTTTGCTGTCCCACCTGCAGTGTAGGAGTGTACCTTTTTCCCCACATAGAAAAAGAAGAACTCAAATTGGCACTATTTGCTGATGATATGATTCTGTACCTAGAAGACTCCAAAATTCCATCAGAAAATTTCTAGAACTGGTAAAGGAATTCAACAAATAGAAGGATATAAAATCAACACCCATAAATCAAAGGCATTTCTCTATATTAGTGATAAATCCTCAGAAATGGAAATAAGGAACACTACCCGATTTACAATAGCCTCAAGAAAAATAAAATACTTGGGAATCTATTGATCCTCATGTTTGTTTTTGTGCCTATACCATGCTGCTTTTGTTACTGTAGATTTGTATTAGAATTAAAGATTAGATATTGTGATACTTCCTGCTTTACTTTTCTTGCTAAGAATTGCTTTGTCTATTCTGGGCCTTATTTTTCTAAATAAATTTCATGATTGATTTTTCTATTTCTATGAAAAATGACATTGGAATTTTAATAGGAATTGCATTAAATCTGTATTGTGCTTTTGGTTGTATGGCCATTTTGACAATATTAATTCTGCCTATCCAAGAACATGGAAAATATTTCCATCTTCTTTAGTTTTCATTGTAAAGATCTTTCACCTCTTTTGTTAGATTGATTCCCAAATATATTTTTTGAGACTATTGTGAATGGGATAGTTTTCTTGATTTTTCTTTCAGCGGATTCATCATTGAAATATAGGAACACAATTGATTTATGGGTGTTAATTTTATATCCTGCAAATTTAATAAGTTTTTATAAGTTCTAGAAGCTTTCTGGTAAAGTTTTTTGGCTTCTAAATATAAAATTATATCTTTGGCAAATTGGGATATTTTGAGCTCTTCTTTTCCTTTTTATAACCCTTTATTTTTTGTTTTTCCCCCTTTGGTCTAATTGCTCTGACTAGCATTTCAAGGAATATGTCAAATAGGAATATCTTGTTCCAGATTTTAGAGGGGATGTTTTCAATTTTCTTCCATTTATAATGATATTGTCACCCCTTCCCCATTTTTATTGAGACAGGATCTCACTCCATTGCTTAGGGCCTTGCTAAATTGCTGAAGCTTGCCTAGAACTTGCAATCCTCCTGCTTCAACCTCCTAAGTGGCTGGAATTAATGGCATGGGCCACCAAGCCAGAGAATATCTTTTAATGATTTACAACATCTGAATTTTATTGAAACCTTTAAAATCACTTAGAGATTTGGGGCCCACGTAACACTGATCTCACATAACAAATAGATAGCAAACTCTCCCTCTCATGCAACTCATGAAAGAAAGCAAATAGAGGCCCTCAAAGAAGACAAGTCTTCCACTGCTGGGTGAGCTGGCTTCAGATCTTTTAATGAGAAGTTCCCACCACTAAAAAACAAAACAAGAATAAGTCATTCTTTGTAAGTCTTATATTCTTCTGAACACTGATGAATTTATATCATTTTTGATTCAAAAAGAAAAAAGTGGACTGTTTTCATTATAGAACAAATAAAAGAGAGTTATTTAATAATATTCAAAGTTAAACATTTTTTTGAAGTGTCCATCAAGAATCATAAATATTTTTAAAGAAATTGATCCATCAGACAGTTGACAGTGAGCATCCTAGGATATAACATGAATTGTAACTACCGTTATGTCAATAATAATACTCCAATCTGCATCATGATTGAAGATCCAGTTGCCTGGAGACCAAGATTTTTATTTTTGTTTTCTGGAGAAGTGAGATATTGGTTTTCAAAAAAATGCTTCTTATTGGCTACTGCTCTGTGCTAGCACATTTCAAGATACTTAGGGTAGGACATTTTCTAAATTTGAAGTATAAATAATCAGATTGGAAGGACTATAAATTTGAGCTTAATTAATTTAGAAAGTATTTAATTGGGCTGTGTATAATCACACCTGTAATAATGATCAGGTATTGATAAGACATAATGCTTCAGAAAGGTTTGTTAATAGAAGTACTAAGAATATTTCTGTTGTATGGAGGAAAGGACTGAAAATACTTTTTAAAATTTATTTCTTTGTACTAGGGATTGAACCCAGGGGTACTTAACCCCTGAGATGAATCCATAGCCTTTATTTTTTATTCTTTATTTTGAGACAGGGCCTCAATAATGTGCTGAAACTGTCCTTGAACTTGTGATCCTCATGCCTCAGCCTGCTGAGTCATTGGGATTGCAGCTATATGCCACTAAGTCTGGGTCAACAGTTACTAATAGTGGCTTAAAATATTACATTTATTTGGAAGTACTAATGGTCAATTTGAGTTGTCAACTTGATTGGATTAAGAGATGCCAATGTTTAAGAAGCTTATTTGTGTTTATGAGGTTGTGTCTAGGTATGATTGGCATCTAGAGTAGCCAACTGAAAAGGAGACCCTCCTTAAGTGTGGGTACCACTCTCCAATAGGATGATGGATTGGGTAGCATAAAAGTTGGAAGAAAAATGAAGCAGCAGCAAATGGACACTCAATTCTTCTTGCACAGTTTCTTTAATTTGTTCTAATTAGTTATATATGATAGAAGAATGCATTTTGATTCATTGTACACAAATGGAGCACAACATTTTATTTCACTGGTTGTACATGATGTAGAGTCACACCACATGTGCAGTCATACATGTAGGATAATGATGTTCAACTCCTTCCACAATCTTTTCCACCCCCATGGCCCCTTCCTTTGCCTCCCTCCTCTTTGCCCAATCAAATTTCTTCCATTCTTCCCATTCCTCATGCCCAGTTTTGGGTCAGCATGCACTTTTCAGAGAAAACATTTGGCCTTTTTTTTTGGGGGGGGGAGGCGGGGGCGGGGATTGGCTTAATTCCCTTAGCATGATAGTCTCCAACTCCAAACATTTACTTGAAAATGATACAATTTTATTCTCTTGTAATGCTGAGTAATATTTCATTGTGTATATGTATCACAGTTTCTAGATTGGTTCCACAGTTTAGCTATTGTGAATTGAGCTGCCATGAACATTGTGCCTGTATGATGATAGTATGCTAATTTTAAGTCCTTGGGTATAGAATGAGAAATGAAATAAGGTAAGTCAAATGGTGGTTCGATTCCAAGTTTTACAAAGAATCTCCATATTGCTTTCCATAGTAGGTGCACCAATTTTCAGTCCTATTAGCAATGTATGAGTGTACCTTTTTCTCCACATCCTGGTCAACATTTATATTGCTTGTATTTTTGATAATTGCCATTCTGACTGGAATGAGATCTTACAGAAGCTTTGATTTGCATTTCTCTAATTACTAGAGTACTTGAACATTTTTTCATATATTTGTTGATCAATTATTTTTTTTTCATATATTTGTTGATCAATTATATCTCATATATCATATATTTGTTGATCAATTATATCTCTCCTTCTGAGAAGTTTCTATTCAGTTGCTTAGCCCATTTATTGACTGGGTTATGATGCAAATTTGGTTCAACATAAGAAAATCAATAAATGTAATTTGTCACATCAACAGACTTAAAGATAAAAATCATATGATCATCTCAATAGATGCAGAAAAAGCTTTTGATACAATACAATACCCTTTCTCATGTTCAGAAAACTAGAAAAACTAGGGATAGGAGGAACATACCTCAACATTGTAAAAGCTATCTATTCTAAGTCCAAGGCCAGTATTACTCTAAATGGAAAAAATTGAAGATATTTTCTCTAAGAACTGTAAGACAGGGATGCCCTCTCTTACAACTCTTATTCAACATAGTCCTTGAAACTCTAGCCAAGTCAAATAGACAGATGAAAATAATTAAAGGGATACAAATAGAAAAAGATGAACTCAACTATCTCTTTTTACTAATAACATAATTCTATACTTAGAGAATCCAAAAAAATTTCACCAGAAAACTTCTATAATTAATATATGAATTCATCAAAGTAGCAGGACATAAAATTAACACCCATAAATCAAAGGCATTTCTGCACATCAGTGACAAATGCTCTGGAAAAAATGTAGAAAAACTATCCCATTTATAATAGCCTCAAAAAAATACTTGGGAGTAAACTTAATGAAAGAGGTGAAAGATCTCTACAATGAAAACTACAGAATACTAAAGAAACTAATCAAAGAAGACCTTAGAAGATGGAAAGATGTCCCATGTTCTTGGATAAGAAGAATGAATATTGTCAAAATGGTGATACTACCAAAAGCATTATACAGATTTAATGCAATCCCAATTAAAATTCCAAAAACATTCCTCATAGAAATAGGAAAAGCAATCATGGAATTCATATGGAAAAATAAGAGACCCAGAATAACCAAAGCAATCCTTAGCAATAAGAGGGAAGCAGTAGGCATCACAATACCAGACCTTAA